>NC_090334.1:63817538-64123206 GCF_035084215.1 Heptranchias perlo
ATACTGCATACAATTTTGGTCTCCATACTTAAGAAAAGACATACTTGCTCTCGAGGCAGTACAAAGAAGGTTCACTCGGTTAATCCCGGGGATGAGGGGGCGGACATATGAGGAGAGGTTGAGTAGATTGGGACTCTACTCATTGGAGTTCAGAAGAATGAGAGGCGATCTTATTGAAACATATAAGATTGTGAAGGGTCTTGATCGGGTGGATGCAGTAAGGATGTTCCCAAAGATGGGTGAAACTAGAACTAGGGGGCATAATCTTAGAATAAGGGGCTGCTCTTTCAAAACTGAGATGAGGAGAAACTTCTTCACTCAGAGGGTGGTAGGTCTGTGGAATTTGCTGCCCCAGGAAGCTGTGGAAGCTACATCATTAGATAAATTTAAAACAGAAATAGACAGTTTCCTAGAAGTAAAGGGAATTAGGGGTTATGGGGAGCGGGCAGGAAATTGGACATGAAGCTGAGTTCGGATCGGTCAATGCCCTGTGGGTGGCGGAGAGGGCCCAGGGGCTATGTGGCCGGGTCCTGCTCCGACTTCTTGTGTTCTTTAGATTTGTGGTTGGGATCAGATCAGCCATGATCTTATTGAATGGCGGAGCAGGCTCGAGGGGCCGATTGGCCTACTCCTGCTCCAATTTCTTATGTTCTTATATTCTAATCTCAAACACCATTTAAGTTGATCTCAGAAAAGCAATTAATGTACCAATCAATTTACAAGTAATGTTTGATGTCTAATGTGACTTATTTTTCTTTTTTGCAATAAACTTGATTATATCATGTATATGCAAGGCTAAAAACTATCAATTTAGTATTCCACACCAATTCAGGGGAATTAAGAGTATTTAGTGATGTCTCATACTATTTTTATTGCATACCCCAACAGAGTGAGGATTCATGGCTTGCTTTATGCCCCAATTTCCCAGATATTTGACACACAAAGTCGTTTCAGTTCAAAGGAAGTGTGGGCTTGCCTATGGAAGCTGAGTTTTCCAGAGGGGATGAATAAAGAAAATTGAGAAGAAGCCCAAATTGCAACAGTCACTTCAGAAAGTTATTTAACAGTGGTGCTCCACAGGGAGAGTGTGTTTGATATACAAAAACACTTGAGCCAGCTTGGTCTTTTGTACCTGCTGTTTCCTTAAGAGAAAGTATTTTTTCTGCAGTGGGGAAGAGGGAATTGCTTTCCTTTTCATCTTGTTTTTTTATGTTATGTGATTTTCTCAGCTAACATCTGTTGTTTGATTATTGGATATATTCTGAACCTTCATACTGAATTCCAGAACATTTCTGTACAATACGAGCTTTTTGGTTAAACCCAGGTGTACATTGTGGAGTGTATAGTTGCATTAACAAATAGCTCAAAATAAAATCATCTGTAATAACCAAGGGTTAAACTACCCATTAAATGCGAGATTATTTTGCACAAAAGAAAACTATTGGTGTGGCACTACTGCTAGAGCTACTTTCTGGGAAGCATGTGAAATTGATTTGGGCTAGTTTAGTTAAATGACCTTTGTGTTAAACCCAAGTGACAAATAAAAGGACATGGCTATGTTCAGTCACAAAAGAAAAAACTGCTTCCGGTAATTAATACCATAATGATTATTGAAGTTTAGTTCTCAAAAGGTAACTAACCAGATATGATGCAGTACTGCAATAGTAAACAAATAATATGACTTTAACAGGCAAACCTGGTCTAATCTTGGTTGAACAGATTTGGGGCCAAGTCATTGATATTTTAAGATTTTATAATAAGATTTCTCTGTGGAGGTACAGAAGGAAGATTTTTTTTTCTCTGAATGAGGAAGATTCATTATACAGCCCTGGGAGTTTATTTTAGACAAAGTGAGATTGTTTGCTCAAGTATTAATTTAATCTCTATTATACAGTATTTGTTGAATAAGAAAAATTAGATAAAATATTGGGGGGTGCTCCAAGTAGCCCTTAATTTTATTTCTTGTGCCTACTATATGGACTTTCTAGACATAAATTCTGTTAAGAGAAAATTATTCAGTTACAGGTAAAGTATTCTTCTGAATGTGCTGGCTCAGCAGTCAGTCTGTTGCATGTCTGCTTAGATTAAATATTTTTTTTTTAAAAAGTAAGAAATTGCATCATGACTATAGAACAATTGAACCATTTCTAATTTACATTGAATTTAATATCAAACATGTGTGAGCCAGTTCCGTTTCTTCCTTAGACCATAATTAATTTTATTCTCTTCCCCATTCCCTAGAAAAGATTGTTGTAATTTTATGTAGTTATCATAACTAAATTGCTCCTTTCCCTTTTCTAGTTGCAGTTTGAAGTTTATTTTATTCCCATATCTCACTGTACTTCATGCTGCTGTCTTTTAGCTAGGGCAGTATAACAGTCTGGGTTAGGTGCCCTCTCAGTGGATGTAATCAAAATTGAATCTATATTAGCTGACTCTCTGTAGTATGATTGGTCCCTCCATGATTTTTCTCTTTTCACCTCTACACCTTGTATTTGGTACTCCATCTATTGCTCTAGCTAAGGAATAGTGAAAATTACAGGCTACGATTGGAACCCAGGCCTCCTGAATTGAATCCAACATAGAATCTCTCTCTCTCTCTCTCTCTCTCTCTCTTTTTTAAAGTATTGAGCACAGTTTTCTTTTTTTTTAAAAAAGGAAATGGTTTTTAATGAGAGCAGTTGTGAATACAAAGTACGTTGAAATATCGTCTTCATTTGCTAACAGATGTAAAGTGATTTTCCCTAAAAAGTGACATCCTTTTTAAAAACATTTTAAAATTTCTCTCCATAGTTTGCTAACTGTCAGATAAGCCTGTTTTGGCCTATCAAATCACTAATATATATACCCTTACAGTTGCATAAAGATTGTATTCAATTTGGGTCAGGATGCCCTGAACTGAATCTGATCTCCCAAGGTTTGTAGTTTGGCCTCACCAATTCAGTTCATGCGCTAATTCATGTTGGGTTTACTTGCCAATGGGTGTATGGACTTTTCTAATTGGCAAAAAATGACAGAGCATTCACACCAGGTATTTATATCTGCTTGATGTAAATTTCCAGCTTTGCATGTTCAGAAAACTTTGATTAAATGATAGGATTTAACTAATGGATTAAAATAAGGAAATAATTTGTAGCATCTATACTTGAGGGTCGTGTCATCAAGATCCTTTTTAAAAAAAAAATCAAATGTTACAAGAAATACGCTTCCATTTTGTTTCACCCTGTTTGATTTTTTAAATTAAAACCATGAGTGATGATGACATCATGGGTGGCAGTACTAGCTTAAACAAGTTCCAGTTCCAGGGAGCTGAGTTAATATTATTAGAAGTACAGTCATTAAGGTCAGAGTATTTCAGCATCAATTGTGCATTTTTACCCATGTTGGTATCAGGATTAGTAACTCTTATAAGCTAGTATCCCCAGTGCTGCGATCACCATTTTCTGTTGAAATGAAAATATTCAATGAATGGACAAAATGAAACAAAAGATATAAATTGATCGTAAGTCTTAACAAATATGATTTTTAGCCTGAGTGCAAGTGTGCCCAGATTAAAATGGTTTATCTGGGCCATCTAAAATTACCATTGATTAAAAATATCACGTTCTTCTATTTCAGAACATTTTTTGTAGTAATTTGCATACTCTGTTTTGGGGAATTGGTAATAGGCAATTTGATATGAAAGACAAGATCAAATTGTTCAATTGGCCGCCTTCTGTTCTCCAAATAGTACCCTATATAGTACAAGTGGGATCTCTTATTCCTTCGATCAGTTTTGCCTGCTGCTTGAGCACTATGTTGTTTTCTGACCCTTGGTAGCTTTCATTAATTGTTGCCAGAGTTGAAAACAGTAGGAGAGCTTCCTATTGCTACTGACTTGTAGGCAAGTTAAGGACGGAGTCAGGAAGCACTTTTTCCACATACGCTGACTAATATCTGGAATGGTCTTTTAATTACATTAATGAATGCAATAACTCTGAACTCATTCAAGACATAATTTGGTGCTGTACCAGGGGGAGGGACTGTAGATTTCTATGGAACAATAAGCTATATGGGCTGAATGGCCTCCTTTATCTGAATGTATCTTTGGGAAATGATGAGGGGAATAATTGGTTGACATCCGTTTGCATGTTTGAGAATACTGTGAGGGTGTCCCTGATTGATTAAATATTGGATATTTGGAACAATCACAACACTTTTTAAATACTCTATCATCAAATAGGAAAATAAGAATATCTATGTAGTCTGTATGGATGTAATTGCTTTATGTTTTTGTCAAATGTTTGTCACTCAAATGCTTCCATCTTATTTCCATTCCACTTTTTTTTCAAAAAATATACTTTATTCATAAAATTTGCAACAATACATACAATACAGTTGTTATATCGCATTCCAAATGTACACAATACAGTTCAATGAACACATTGTACATAATTACAGTTCATGACACTCTAGGGTGCCTCATTGCATTACACTCAATACAGATTATTGATTACAAATTCATTACAGGCACATTACATCAATTTGAATTTTACATTCTGCCCGAGGGGGTTTTCCCTGATTGCAGCCCCTTGGTATACAACGGCGGGAAGGCTCTAAACTGTATCCTTTCCCCACAGAGTCTTTGCGGCGGCCGCACCCAGTTTCAGTGCGTCCTTGAGCGTGTAGTCCTAGACCTTGGAATGTGCCAGTCTGCAACACTCTGTCGAGGACAGCTCCATGCACTGGAAGACCAGCAAGTTTCGGGCAGGCCAAAGGGCGTCTTTCACCGAGTTGATGGTCTTCCAGCAGCAGTTGATGTCTGTCTCGGTGTGTGTCCCCGGGAACAGCCCGTAGAGCACAGAGTCCTGTGTTACGGAACTGCTCGGGACGAACCTGGACAGATACCACTGCATCTCTCTCCAGACCTTCTTTGCAAAGGCACGTTCCAGAAGGGAATGGGTGACTGTTTTGTCTCCACCGTAGCCTCCTCGGGGACAGCATGCGGTGGCGCTGAGACTCCAGGAGTGCATGAAGGATCTGACAGGAAGGGCCCTTCTCACCACCAGCCAAGCTAGGTCTTGGTGCTTGTTTAAAAGCTTTGACGATGAGGCGTTCTGCCAAATGATATTGACAGTCTGCTCGGGGAACCAACCGACAGGATCCACCGTCTCCTTTTCCTGCAGGGTCTTGGTGTTACTTCACTTCAAAACGAGAAAGTATTACAAACTCTAACTTTGCCTTGTCATATCTACCAGACATAGCATCCATAACCCTTCTGTAATATTAGATTGAACAAAATACTTCTATTTATTCTATGTGTTGGATGTATCTAGCAGGGTAGATAAAGGGGAACCAGTGGATGTAGTTTATTTGGATTTTCAAAAGGCACTCGATAAGGTGCCACATAAAAGGTTGTTACACAAGGTAAGGGATCATGGGGTTGGCGGTAATATATTAGCATGGATAGAGGATTGGTTAAAGGACAGAAAATAGACAGTAGGGATAAACAGGTCATTTTCAGGTTGGCAGGCTGTAACTAGTGAGGTGCCACGAGTATCTGTGCTTGGGCCTCAGCTATTTACAATCTATATTAATGACTTAGATGAAGGGACCAAGTGTAATGTATCCAAGTTTGCTGACGATACTAAGCTAGGTGGGAAAGTAAGCTGTGAGGAGGACACAGAGTCTGCAAAGGGATATAGACAGGTTAAGTGAGTGGGCAAAAAGGTGGCAGATGGCGTATAATGTGAGATTATTCACTTTGGTAGGAAGAATAGAAAAACAGAATATTTTTTAAATGGTGAGAAACTATTAAATGTTGGTGTCCTCGTACATGAAACACAAAGTTAGTATGCAGGTACAGCAGGCAATTAAGAAAGCAAATGGCATGTTGGCCTTCATTGTAAGGGGATTGGAGTACAAGAGTAAGGAAGTCTCACTACAGCTGTATAGAGCTTTAGTGAGACCTCACCAGGAGTACTGCGTATAGTTTTGGTCTCCTTATCTAAGGAAGGATTTACTTACCTTGGAGGCAGTACAACGAAGGTTCACTAGATTGATTCCTGGGATGAGAGGGTTGTCCTATGAAGAGAGATTGAGTAGAATGGGCCTATACTCCCTGGAGTTTAGAAGAATGAGAGGTGATCTCATTGAAACATATAAGACTGTGAGGGGGCTTGACAGGGTAGATGCTGAGAGATTGTTTCCCCTGGCTAGAGAGCCTAGAACTAGGGGGCATAGTCGCTGGATAAGGGGTCGGCCATTCAAGACTGAGATGAGGAGGAATTTCTTCATGCAGAGGGTTGTGAATCTTTGGAATTCTCTACCCCAGAGGACTGTAGATGCTGTGTCATTGAATGTATTCAAGGCTGAGATGAATAGATTTTTGGACTCTAGGTGAACCAAGGGATATGAGGATTGGACAGGAAAGTGGAGTTGAGGTTAAAGATCAGCCATGATCTGATTGAATGATGGAGCAGGCTCAAGGGGCCGTATGGCCTACCCCTGCTCCTATTTCTTATAATCTTATGTTCTTATATCTTAATATTTGTCTTTGTTACTGCAACACTATTGTGTTATAATTGAACTTTTTGTACAGATTGTTTTTTTATCTGTTGTGAAATTTGTTCTGTGTACCTGCATCTAGTACTTTTAGGCCTTGCATAATAGTACAATGAGTGCCAAGTAGTACTGGGGCAGAAATCCCAGTAAAATTGAGATTGTAAATGGATGTTTCTGATTACTATATAATCATTTTGAAAGAGTATGCTTGTAACATAATGGACTCCAGAGACAAGATGAGCATTTCCTATGTAGGGGATATAATTGATGCAATGTAAATCTTATGGAATGTTACAGGATTGGTTAAATTGCCAACAGAAAGCAAACATACAAAAATACAGGCAAGAGAAGACCAGCTGGTCTATTAAACCTGCCCCAATAGTTAACTGGACTATTCCAATAGCCCACTTGCTTATTTCATAATTAAAAATGTGTCAATTGTAGGAAGAGATTAACTGGGGGACACCAGCACTTTCATTTGCTTCTGTAACTGTTTGAATTTCATTGAGATATCTTTCTTTTTTTAACCACCTGTTCCATAAATACAGTAGGTGTACCTTTCCAGTTTATTCATACTATTGCTCTCTGGAGTTCATCTGCCCGGACAATGAAAGGAAAGCAATCATTGTAGAAGTTCTGCTGTCATCATTTTATTATGTGGAAAAAACTCTTTTTACTGTTTGTAAAAAGAAGTTATACAGAAGAAACTGCTGTCTTTTTCTTTGCATTTGATATGTCGGTGATGAGTTTAAGCTAAGAATAGTGAAAATAAGCCTTCGGTAAATATTTCTAATCATGCTAATCTTATTTACTCAGTAAACTTATTTCTTCTACCTCCCCCTTTCTATTCTTGCTCAAGAAAATTCAAAGCAAGCAGGCACAATGCTTAAAAACAAATACAGGCATAAGGCCATTTTGTGACTCTGCCAAGTGAAAGAACTCCAGTAATCCAAGTCTTTGTTTTCTTTGGCTAGCAGTCATAAAAAACAGGACTAAAATTCTGAAGAATTATTCTGTGAGGGTTTATTTTGCCTCTTTTTCTTCCTGAACTGAAAATGAAGGAAGGTAATCTTTTCTGAAGTCCCTTATGTCTGTCATTCTGTAACTACTTACTTGGAGATATAGAATAGTGATTTGGAAGCAAATATCTATTTAATTTTATTTTACTTGTATTTTGTTTTTTTCATCAAGCCCTAACCCATTATGGAGGACTTTTGCTTGGCATTTGGTTTTATTATATATAAACATTGAAAGACTTAAATGTATGAATTGATAGCAGAAGTTCTTATAAAATCTAAATTTATAAATAGGTTACATTTTGATTGAAAGGGAGAAGAAAAGCAGCTGATCTGTTCCTTAGCTGGTTACACTCTTGTGAAAGCACAGCTTTAACCTTCATTATAATTTTGCACTGTCTATAATTCTCTAGACTTCAGTCTGACACAGAACAATTAGAGCTTCTGAAGTTCAGTGAAACTGCATTTTTATTGTGGGTTTTACAAGCTATATATTTTCAACTTTTGTGAGACTGTCCTTTAATAGAGGTTGAAGTGTGAGTATTGCTACAGGTACCTTTTTAAAGAAAAATGAAATGGTTAACCAGCAACTGCCTTGGAGAAGTTAGGGTTGGCATTTAGTGATGAATTAAATTCCAGCATGTATACATAGTGTTTCAATAATCTAGTCATTTTAACTGTGCACATTGATTTATCTTTCTCATGAAGACAGGAAGACATTAATAAACTTGCAGAATGGGTGTATAATTGGCAAATGGATTTCAATATAGATAAGTGTGAGGTATTACATTTTGGTAGGAAGTATAAGGGGACCACATACTGCTTGGATAATAAGAATCTAAATGGGGTAGAAGAGCAGAGGGATCTGGGGGTATAGATACACAAATCACTAAAAGTAGCGATGCAGGTGACTAAGGCCATAAAAAAAGCAAACCAAGCACTGGGGTTCATTTCTAGAGGGATGGAATTGAAAAGCAGAGGAGTTATGTTAAGCTCGTATAGAACCTTGGTTAGACCACACTCTGAGTACTGTGAATAGTTCTGGTCTCCATATTATAAAAAGGATGGAGACACTGGAGAAGGTGCAAAAATGATTTACTAGGATGATACCAGAACTGAAAGGTTATACTTTTAAGGAAAGATTGAACAGGCTGGGGCTCTTTTCTCTAGAAAATAAAAGACTGAAGGGTGGCCTAATAGAGGTCTTTAGAAAGGAAAGATGTGTATTTATATATTATGAAAGGGTTTGATAGGGTAGACGTGGAGAAGATATTTCCACTTGTGGGGGAAACCACAACTAGGGGCCATAAATATAAGATAGTCACTAATAAATCCAATAGGGAATTCAGGAGAAACTTCTTTACCCAGAGAGTGGTTAGATTGTGGAACTTGCTACCACAAGGAGTAGTTGAGGCGACTAGCATAGATGCATTTAAGGGGAAGCTAGATAAACACATAAGGGAGAAAGGAATAGAAGGATATGCTGACAGGGTTAGATGAATTAGGGAGGGAGGAGGCTCGTGTGGACCATAAACACCAGCATGGATCTATTGGGCCGTATGGCTCGTTTCTGTGCTGTACATTCTATGTAATTCATACCGTTGGTGTGTAACTTCCTCCTGGTGTTATTGTGTGCTATTTAAGTAAAAATATTTTTAAAACTTCCTAAAATCTTTAGAATAAAAAAAAGTAAAATTTGACCTCAATTTTTTGTACTGACCATGTAATTTGCTTTTTAAGGGGAAGGTTGTTCAATAAGAAAAATATTTTAAATGGGGTTCTGTAATGGAAACCTTAAATTTATTAATTGTATGCAGATATTGATGGGCAAGTTGTGGGATGGTTAGTTTCTTTTTTGGCAGTAAGGTTATTGGATTGTATTCTATGTGCCCAGTCTCAGTATACTGAGCCCAAATTGCTTGCTGAAGTTTGAGGGAATGTCGTCACTGAAAAGTTACATGGAGAGCTTTGGGGGTCAGTGCCAGCAAACACGTAACCTGATGATTTTTAGGTCGCAGTGTCATCTTTGTGTCTAACAATTGGGTGATGTCATTGTTCTAATGATGGGTGGCTTTTCTGGGCTGTTTCCTTTGCAAAATAGCACGTATACCTTTTAGATTGTTCATAAAAGGCATTAATGTGCTGTAAACTGTTGGCGTTCACTGGCAGTATGGCTATTAAGATTATAGTCTTAGAAAGTAAATGTTTTGCTGTAATTTATTTCCAAGAAGGTTTGCTATTCATTCTTTATATTTTTTGACCATATGACTTTTGTCTCATGAGAGAGGTCTTGTGTTTATGACTGGCAACTGTGTTAAACACAACTGAAAGAGTTTAAAGGCTTTCTGTTGAAGTGCAAGTCTGCTGTCATCACTCCTCCTCAAAAAGCCCACCCCTGATTCTTCCATCTGATCCAACTACCACCTTATCTCCCAACCTCACCTTTTTAAGTCCTTGGATGTACTGTTGCCACTCAGCTCCATGCCCACCTCTCTTCGAATCCCTTCAATCTGGTTTACACCCTCCCCACAGCATGGCGATCAGTGATGTCCTTTGTGGTTATGACCACAGTGCACCATTCCTCCTCGCCTTTCTTGACATCTTCGCAGTGTTTGACAAATGACCACTCCATTCTCCTCCCTTATCTCTCCTCTGTGGTCCTTCTCTGTGGCACTGCCCTAGCTTGGTTCCATTTCTGTCTGTGCCAATAATGCCAGCACATCTCTTGCAAAGCCTTTTCATATGCCTCTGTACTATCAGTTATGTCCTAAAACTTCATTCTTGGCCTCCTTTTCCTTATCTACATGCTGCCCCTGGGTAACATCTTTCAAATATATGCTGACAGCATTCAGACCTCCTCTCTGCCACCACCTTGAGCTCCTTGACCACCCCTCTGCTGTGTTACTGTATAGCTGTCATCAAGTCTTGGATGAGCAACAACCTCTTTCAACTGAAGATCAGAAAGACTAAAGTCATCCTGTTCAGTTTTCACCAAAAGCTCTGCACCTTCAGTCCCTGACTGTCTGCTCCCCCTCAACAACCAATTATTTTCTTTTCTTTTCTCTCTTTCTCTCTTTTTTTTTCTCTCTCTCTCTCTCTCTTTCTCTCTTTCTCTCTTTCTCTCTCTTTCTTTTCATTTACTTTTCTTTTCTCTCTCTCTCTCTCCTACTCACATTGAATCCATTATCCACACCCTTGTCATATCCAGCCCAGGTTACTCCAAAGCTCTCTTTACATGCCTCCCTAATTTCTCTCTCCACATATTGCAATGCAGCCATCTCGCTACTACAGTCTAGAACACTTTCCTTAGACTAGCCCACCTTGCTACCTCTTTCCCCTTCTCCAATAGCCTCCTGAAAACAAGAAGTTTCAGATGTCATGAATCACAATTGCAAAGTCTGAGCTGTTCAGAATATCATCTGGAACTTCTATAGACTATCATGCAGAACTCCCCCACTGAACACTTGTACAGTGTATGCTCAGTAAACAATGAGTTAGAGTTCCTATTTAAACCAATGACCACCTATCAATGACCTCCCTGGTGCGAGGGTCAAGGATGTCACGGAGCGGCTGCAGGGCATTCTGGAGGGGGAGGGTGAACAGCCAGTAGTCATGGTCCATATTGGTACCAACGACATAGGTTTTAAAAAAAAAAAGGGATGACGTCCTGCAAGGTGAATTTAAGGAGTTAGGAGATAAATTAAAAAGCAGGACCTCAAAGGTAGTGATCTCAGAATTACTACCAGTGCCATGTGCTAGTGAGTATAGGAACAGTAGAATAGACTGGATGAATGCGTGGCTGCAGGGATGGTGTAGGAGGGAGGGATTTAGATTCCTGGGACATTGGGACCGGTTCTGGGAAAGGTGGGACCTGTGCAAGTGGGACGGGTTACACCCGAGCAGGACCGGGACCAATGTCCTCGCGGGGGTGTTTGCTAGTGCTGTTGGGGAAGGTTTAAACTAGAATGGCAGGGGGATGGGAATCTGAGCGGGGAGTCAGAAGGGAGTAAAGTTGAGTGCAGCAAGAGAGGGGAAGACGCAGAGGAAATTTACAATACAAATAGTACAAACAGTTGTTCAAGAACAAGTGAAAGGGAAAAGCATAGAGCAGCAGAAAGAAAGTGTACTTTAGGCACTACAGATAAAGTGAAAACTAGAAGGCGTAAAGCGATTAACCCAGCATCAAAGCTGAAGGTCAGGCTAGGGTGTGTGGCCCAACTAAGTGTTCTGTATACAAATGCACGGAGTATAAGGAATATATTAAATGAACTACAGGTTCAAATTCAAATTGGAGGGTATGACATGATAGCTATTACAGAGACATGGCTGCAGGATGGTCAGGATTGGGAACTAAATATACCGAGTTATAAGGTCTACAGGAGAGATAGGGAAAATGGAAGAGGGGGAGGAGTAGCTTTAGTGATTAGAGATGAAATCACTTCAATGATAAAGGAGGATATAACTAGGGGTGAGCAGCCAACAGAGACCTTATGGGTTGAATTGAGAAATAGGAAAGGATCTAAGACTATAGCGAGAGTTGTGTATAGGACCCCTGGCAGCAGCTCTGAAATGCTAGATTGTATAAATGTAGAGATTAGACAAGCGTGTAACAAAGGCATAGTGGTCTTAATGGGAGACTTTAACCATCACACAGATTGGGGAAAGCAGACTCCCAACTGTCAGAAAGGTAGTGAATTTCTTGAGTGTGTCTGGGATAGTTTTCTACAGCAGTATGTCCTAGAGGCAACAAGGGGGCAAGCCATACTAGATTTAGTAATGAGTAATGAACCAGATTTAGTTAACGGCTTAACTGTGCGTGAACATCTATCCAATAGCGATCATAACATGATCGAGTTCAAGGTAGTGTTTGAAAGGGAAAAAAGTGAATCAGCTGCTAAGATTCTAGACTTGGGTGAGGCCGACTTCAATGGGATGCGACAGAGACTGTCCACAGTAAACTGGGCAAATCTGTTAAAGGGTAAAACGACTGATGATCAGTGGGAAATGTTTAAAGAAACATTTAACGTGATACAGAATCGGTTTATACCCCTGAGGGGCAAGAACTCTACTTGCCAAAAAAAAACAGCCATGGACAACTAAAGAGGTAAGGGTCAGTATAAGACATAAGGAAAGGGCATACAAAAAGGCAAAAAATGGCACAGATCCTGGCGAATGGGAAACATACAAAGATCAACAAAGGGTCACAAAACAGATAGTAAGAGCTACAAAAAGAGAGTATGAAAAGAAACTGGCAAGGGATATCAAAACCAATACAAAGAACTTTTGTAGTTATATTAGGAAAAAGAGTGTGGTCAGGAGCAGTGTTGGCCCCTTAAAAACTGAAAGTGGGGATATTGTCATTGACAATGGGGAAATGGCGGACATGTTGAATAATTACTTTGCGTCAGTATTTACAGTAGAAAAAGAGGATAGCATGCCGGAAATCCCAAGAAAACTAATATTGAATCGGGGACAGGGACTCAATAAAATTAACATAAGTAAAACAACAGTAATGAAGAAAATAATAGCACTAAAGAGTGACAAATCCCCAGGACCAGATGGTTTCCATCCCAGGGTTTTAAAGGAAGTAGGTGAGCACATTGCAGATGCCCTAACTATAATCTTTCAAAGTTTTCTAGATTCAGGAACTGTCCCTCTAGATTGGAAAATTGCACACGTCACTCCACTTTTTAAGAAAGGAGAGAGAGGGAAACCAGGGAATTATAGACCAGTTGGCCTCACATCTGTTGTGGGGAAAATGCTGGAGTCTGTAATTAAGGATAGGGTGACCGAACACCTCGAGAATTTTCAGTTAATCAGAGAGAGCCAGCATGGATTTGTGAAAGGTAGGTCGTGCCTGACAAACCTGATTGAATTTTTTGAAGAGGTGACTAAAGTAGTGGGCAGAGGAATGTCAATGGATGTTATTTATATGGATTTCCAGAAGGCATTTGATAAGGTCCCACAAAAGAGACGGTTCGCTAAGATAGAAGCCCATGGAATCGAGGGAAAAATACGGACTTGGTTAGGAATTTGGCTGAGTGAAAGGCGACAGAGAAGGGATAATGGGTAGGTACTCACATTGGCAGGATGTTACTAGTGGAGTCCCGCAGGGATCTGTCTTGGGGCCTCAATTATTCACAATATTTATTAACGACTTAGATGAAGGCATAGAAGGTCTCATATCTAAGTTTGCCGATGACACAAAGATTGGTGGCATTGTAAGCAGTGTAAATGAAAACATAAAATTACAAAGGGATATTGAAAGATTAGGTGAATGGGCAAAACTGTGGCAAATGGAATTCAATGTAGACAAATGTGAGGTCATCCACTTTGGATTAAAAAAGGATAGAACAGGGGACTTTCTAAATGGTAAAAAGTTAAAAACAGTGGATGTCCAAAGGGACTTAGGGGTTCAGGTACATAGATCATTGAAGTGTCATGAACAGGTGCAGAAAATAATCAATAAGGCTAATGAAATGCTGGCCTTTATATCTAGAGGACTCGAATACAAGGTGGCAGAAGTTATGCTGCAGCTATACAAAACCCTGGTTGGACCGCACCTGGAGTACTGTGAGCAGTTCTGGGCACCGCACCTTCGGAAGGACATATTGGCCTTGAAGGGAGTGCAGCGTAGGTTTACTAGAATGATACCCGGACTTCAAGGGTTAAGTTACGAAGAGATTACACAAATTGGGGTTGTATTCTCTAGAGTTTAGAAGGTTAAGGGGTGATCTGATCGAAGTTTATAAGATGATAAGGGGAACAGATAGGGTGGATAGAGAGAAACTATTTCTGCTGGTTGGGGATTCTAGGAGTAGGGGGCACAGTCTAAAAATTAGAGCCAGACCTTTCAGGAGTGAGATTAGAAAACACTTCTACACAGAAAGGGTGGTAGAAGTTTGGAACTCTCTTCTGCAAACGGCAATTGATGCTAGTGCAATTGCTAAATTTAAATCTGAGATAGATAGCTTTTTGGCAACCAAAGGTTTGAAGGGATGTGGGTCAACGGCAGGTATATGGAGCAGCATCTTAGCACCCGCTGCCGGGTGCGTTCCTGGCGGGGGGCCCCGAAAATCGGGAAATCCCGGTGCGGGACCGGAGCCCGCCTCGAACCCGCGCACTTCCGGGTTCCCCACTGATGCGCCAGCGTGCGCGCGCAGCCCCCGCTGGTGGGAATCCCGCAGGCAATTAAAGCCAGCGGGGTTCCACTTGAAGACATTTATTTCGCTTGTTCAGGTCATTAACTGACCTGATTAAGGGATTATGTGAGGACGGGTGGGATTTTGGAGCAAACTGGGACTGTTTCCCACACTGGGGGAAACACTCCCAGTTCAAATGGACCTGTTGCAGCTGTCAGCCTGTGGCAGCTGCAAAGGTCCATTTCACAGGTGGTGGAGGGGGTGGGGGGAGACCCTCACTCATTGCAGGAGGCCACTCTGTCACTTGGGACAAAGTTTGGCCTCCACCACCCTCCTCCTGACAATCAAAGTCACCAACTTGCACACTTAACCTGGGGTCCAGAGACATATACCTACCTTGCGGACCCCCTCAGATGTCCATCTTCCGGATGGGGGCTGCCGTAGCTGCAGTCATGACCTCCTCGGAGGGCGAACAGCATCACCAGCCTCGCCATCCGCGCTGTCCACCTCTGACACGTGGAGCTCCACAACAGAGTGCTGTGACACATCCACCTGTACAGCAGGAGGGAGGGCTACCGCAGAGAGAGATGCGTCGCAGAGGGCACTACCCTCGCCACAGGGTCCACAGACCGAGGCTCAGCTTCCTGGACCTCTGAGCAGCAGTGCACACGGAGGCTCAGAGTCACTCGACATGTAGTCGTGGACATCTGCAGCCTCCTTCATGCCAAGCTGCTCCTGGCTGGCCCGAGCACCATCTCTCTTACCTGTCGCTGTCAAAGTCACCACCGCCCTCAACAACTTCTCCTCCGCATCCTTCCAGGGTGCAACCGGGGACATCGCCGACGTCTCTCAGCCGTCTGCACAAAAGAGCCCTGCACATACACCTACACCCACTCTGCAGTGACACAATGGTTGGCATCAGGTGCGGGTCTTCATAGTGATCCTCAGGAAAGGGCATTATTGCACAAACCAGACAAGATTTGCGAAGACATGGCAGTAGTGGTGCCAATATAATATGTAATGAGTTGGTCAGAAATTCAATATAAGTAAAAACCATGACAAACCCTCAAACACCCTTGTGCATCCCCTTCATGCTCACGACACGTTTGCCTTACGCTGCCCACTGCACATATGTGATGCATGCCCTGTGGCTGCAGCACAGGTAGTGGCAGGTTGAGTGAGGCTGGCCGTGAAAGAGATGCACGAGAGGGTGAGTATGAGAGAGAGCCATGAGATTGTATGAGGATTGGGTTGAGTGGTAGTGGCAGGATAAGTACTGGCGAGGTGAGTAGGTGCAGGTAAGATGAGGATGAGGTTTGAGTGGGTATGAGGGGTGATGTGACAGAGTAGTGTTGGCAGTGCAGAAGGAGATGTGGGGTGGGGGCGGTGATGTGGCAGACGGAGTGTAGGGGAAAGAGTAAGTGTACTCACTTTGGCTGACCTACTGAGGTCATTGGTGCGCCTCCTGCACTGTATGCAGGTGGGCGATATGTTGGTGCTGGTGACCTCCTCTGCCACCTCGAGCCAGGCCTTCCTGGTGGCAGAGGCAGGCCGCTTCCTCCCGCCCGCCGGGGGGAAGATCTCTGTCCTCCCCCTCCTCCTCCCCCCATGTATTGATACCTGGAGTGAGGCATCATTAAACTGGGAGCAGCCTTCCCCCTGGGCTGCTCGATGCTGTGATTTTTTTCTGTTTGTTGCAGCATGTGTCAGTGGAGGACTGCCCCTTTAAATAGAGCTCCTCCAGCTGACAGATCTCACTCCGCATGCGCAGCCCGCCCGACGCGCAGATCAGCAGTGGGGAACCCGGAGGACAAGGTGAGTGGATCCAATTGGGCTACGATCGCGTGGGTGGCTGACTGATTTCGCCGGGCGCGTGGGTAACGCGCCCGATAGCCCCCCTGCCGAGAACCCGCAGCCCTGGTAACATCGGGCCCATGGAGTTAGATCACAGATCAGCCATGATCTTATCAAATGGCGGAGCAAGCATGAGGGGCTGAATGGCCTACTCCCGTTCCTATATTCCTATGTACTAGAGATTGGTGCAGGTTGAAATATTTTTCATTTATTCAAGTAAAATTAAAGTGCTATGCTGGATTTTAGCAATAGGGGTAATCATAAACTACGGGGAGATTAGTATGACGGCAAGGAATGGAATGTGAATTTTCAAAGGACCTTGTCTATTCACCTATTGTATTTAGTATCTATAAAATAGTTAATATAAAAACATTATGATCAACATAGTGATGTACTTGTCATTTATATGATGTGATAATGGTTGAAATTCCAAAATACAAATATTAAACCTGGAGTACACAGGCAACTGAAGGAATACTCTTGTCAGAAGTTGTTCAAATTTCTTTTATTAATAGATGATCAATAGGGAGCACACTGTTATATTGTTCTTTTGCAACTGGATAAATTAAACATTGCTGTGATAAAAATGGATGCCACTATTATTAAAACTATAATTTTAAATATTTAATGAATTGTTAAAATTTACCTAATTTAGTAAAATGATTTAAAACGACTTTTGAAATATTTTTATGTTGATAAAATTCTTAAGTTTAGGCTCCATAGTCTGAAGTTTTGCTTTTGATTAGATGTATTGTTTTTCTTAGAGCATGTTACATTTGATGGTGAAAAGTTAGATCAAATGCAGCATCAGATCAAGAGCTAGTGCATAAAACCAAATAAAGTGTTGATTAAGAATTTGGAACAGTCATAGAAATTGAGAGTTGCATGGTCAGGATTTTGCGCAGATTTATTTTACTTATTTTTTCACTTTCCTTTGCAGGTAAACCTCTCCCTTTGGCTGTGATTGGTTCCACATATCTAAGAGATTAGTTAGTTAGTTTGGCAGGTACTTTAGGTGAAATGGGCACAAAATAACTGTTCAGTGTTATTCTCAACCATCGACCATCTCATTTAAAAGTTATTCCATTAAATTAATGTGTGTATGTACTATGTTGTTTAGATTACTCCGGTTATACTTTTTCAAGCTTGGTTTGTGACACGGATATCAAATGAGTCATATTTTTGTGGGACAAGTGTTAAAGTAATGCCTTGTGTCTACTTTCTATGAGACAGCATTTGCACTAGGTGTAGCAAAATGTTCAGGTCAAACCAAATCTAATACAAGTTATGTAACCGGGACCATAAAAGACAATTGCGTTTTTTTAGACTTAAATATTGCTCCTCCAACTGCACAGTTTTTAGATTCTACATGATGATACATTTGAGTTTTTTGTAAATTCATTGTGAATTGTATTCAAAGTACACCAAAAAAAACAAGCTGCAAGAACCATTTAAATATTCTTGCATTGTAATGAAAAGAACAAGAATACACAATCTGCAAAGCACTCTAGCAAAACACTTTCACATTTTGCCTAAATAAATTGAGTTTACTGTCTACAGATTTCTAGCAGCAAGATATAATGCACACACTCAGGGAAATGTGTCCTAGTTGTGTGCAACAAAATAGGCAATGCAAGGACATAAAATAAGTACACCGGCTGTAAGCAGCCATTATTTTAGGCAGACAATTAAGACCAGTGATTCTTAATAGAGCTCATCACCACTGCAAAACTACAGTTACTTTGATAAATACTCATTAGCCATCACTAAACCACCATTACAGTTACATTGATGCATGCATCCTTCATTAGAACAGCAGGACTGAGGGTCCTTGGATTTATCCTGTGATGGTAAACTTTTTAATTTTGGGTACACCACCACATTGTAGCTTGTTATAGCAACAGAACAGACAAACAATCCAAAAAAGCTTTGAATAAATTAGTTCATTTAAGGGCTGTCTGTATTGCCAACATTATCACAAGCATACAGAGTTTTTCTTTTTACTTCTCCCTCTACCCCACTAAGCAAACTGAACAATGATTTTTTTCCTCATGTATTTTCTCTCCTTTTTTACTGAATTAAAAAAAAATGTTTTTCTCTTCTTTAAACTGATGTTGTCTATTTCTGTCTACTAAATTATGTCTCCCCTTTCTTTTGGATCTCTGCCCTTCAAAATCGCCCTATGGCTTGTTCTGATTTCATATCATCTTCCACTATCTATCTGTCTCCCATGTTTTTTCTCTCCTGTTTCAGCAACAGCTCTCACCAACACTGCATCGTGCGAAATTGGGGTGGCGGGAGTGTTGCATCATATCAATCTCCCCGTTCCTTCAGTTCTTCACAGACCTACAGAGACTTCACTAGGGAGAAAGTTGTATTTCAAAAATCTACTGGGGACATCAGGTAAAGTGCTTCAATCTTTACTTTAATTGTGGATAAACCCTTAAGATTTTTTTTCTTCAATTCTATGTAAGACATTTTCCCTACCTCCCTTAACTCCCCATGCATCTGCTATGTATGCTTCTGATAATGCTGAGATTTATAGACAGACCCAATCTAATATATGGGGCAGCAACACTGTCTACTAATTGAAAATTACGTTTGAACTAAAAGTGCAGTACTCAAAGCAAATTCAAACTACATTTAATACTGATGGAGCAATATTTAAAGCCATACTGCTGACAGGGCAACATTTTAAGTCGTACCAATTTTAAATTTAAAAGCTTGGGGCATTTCTCGCATTCAATAACCATTGTGCTCATATAGCCCATATTTTTTAATCCATTAATGGCCTTGTATCCCATAATTCTGAATTGGGAAAGAAAAATAATATGCAAGACAAATTAGAAAATAGTTGCTCATGGTATACGGAGACCAATTTTGCTAACATATTATCACACCTTTTTGAGAGTCGCTTATTACTAGTCAATGCAGTAGACCTGATTTTTGCCAGAATAAGTTATTTACCTTGAGATGTTGGACACAGATTTCTACTTTATTTTTGTACATTGTTAACATTGCCAGATGAGGAAAAAGTTACACCAAAATTAAAGGAGAATATAACTGTCGATGTTTACAATGTGTAAGCAGCTGCCATTTTTTTGAAGAATAATTCTTGGTGAAAGCGGTTCTCCTAGAGTACTAAAGACCACCAGCAGAAGTAATGCAGAGGCTTTTTACACTGATGCTAAGCAGGATATGCTCACATTACTTTTGTCAAGTGGCTTTGATTGTCCACCAGTATATTTTGGTATTTATTTTATTTCTTAATGGAAAGGATTTGGGAATGTGGTATGTTTGCGTGTTTTAAAACAAAACAAATTCACATAGGTGTTTTTTTCTTGAAAAAAAAAGTGTACCACTGGATGCAGAGATTTACTATGTGTATTAAAGCCTGACAGGCCAATTTGCAGAATTTTGCAACTTGCAGTCTATTTCAAACTGATACAATGAACGTCAAATGTTCTTTATTCATTTTGAGAATACAGAAGGTCGGGTGGGGGTGGGGGGGCTGGCCGGGGAAGTGAGGTAGCCTCTTTTATCGATAAGCCTACTGGCAAATTACTGTTTGAAGAAGGCGTCAGAGGGACAGAGAAAAGGGGCAATAAGACACATGGGCAGTCAGAGAATCAGCTAGGTCTGGGGCGACACCTAGCTAGGTGAGGATAAACTTGTTCAATTCAAGCCCAGAGCCAGTCAGCATCAGAAGGCTGACCAGGAAAAAGTTAAGTGAGCCTGCAAATAAGGATAGTGTGTTTTAATATTTTTATCTTGTTCTCAAGGAAGATTATGTATTTAGTTTAATTAAGGTGAGAGCTGATTAAATCTGTTACTCTGTAGGTTCACTTGCTGTCCGTCAAATAAAGCAGTTTAATTATTTGTGCCTGACCTTGTCTCACGAAATGTTTCAGTCTGCCTTTGGAAAGATTGGAAAAGCTTGTATGAGGGCATGTGTGAAAGATATGAAACCAATTTTGGGTCACTGGGGGTTCTATTGTTACACCTTGGGTTATACTATTTTATAGTTAGATTTTGAGCAGCTTGGGCACATTCCTGAATGCAAGATGCTGAGACCACTTATGGGAGCGAGTAGCACCGTTGTACCCGAGAGAATATTTAACGTACACCTGAAACTTGTAACAATCACTTTATCTGTTCCTGTACTTTCTATAGAAGTAGTTGTGTAGTTCCCTTCTTGGCTGTGAGAGTCATTTTATGGCATCGGTTGCATTTCTATGATTCTATCTCTAGTTTCCTTCATGGAGCACTTTGTATTAGCTAGTTTTTCCTCAATTTCCCTATGGATATGCTAACCAATTACAAAAGTCTTGATTTTAAAGTTCTGCAGTGCATACCTGATTCTTACTTTAAGCTCCTTTCTTTGTCTCAATTTTTTTTCTTCTCTATTTTTGTGGAAATAATAGTGTATTTACAGAGGAAGATGAAAGTGGGACTGTAGGAATATCTGAGAAGGATGTGGAAGAGCCAATACGGGAGATAGATATTCAAACGGAAACTATTTTTAAAAAAAAATGTTAATGGGATCTCAGACCACAGAGGAAGGTTGGCAGCAGTTAGCAGAGGCCAGTTAGCCTTATTTTGGAGTAAACTTCTAGAGTCTAATGTATGACTATGATAACATACATTTAAGTAATGTTTTTAATGTAGGGAACATCTCGAGCTTTGTAGAGGAAGAAAGGGATGGCACAGTCATTTTTGAGAGAGTTAGGAGAGGTAGTAAACACTTGGGAAGATATGGGACAGTGAAGATGAATTTATGAAGGGCAGGTCATGTTTGGCTAATTAAATCTTTTGAGGAAATCATGGAATGTATGGATAAAGGGAACATGGTGGGTTTTGTATATGGCTTTACAGAAGGTAGAATCATAGAAGTTACAACATGGAAACAGGCCCTTCGGCCCAACATGTCCATGTTGGGCCGTGTTTGATAAGTTGCCACATAAGAGACTTGTGAGAATTGAATAAGTGCATGGATAGGGAAATGACTAGCAAATAGAAAGCAGAAAGGTAAATGAATGTTTTTCGAATTGGCTGGATGTGGGACTCCTGCTGGCGGGATGCTACTTTACATGGTTAGATAGATAGTTGAGGTACTTGACAGACCTCATTGACTGGAGATTTTGGCAGGGGTGCAATTTTGAAGGATCTTCAGCGTGTTTCCCGTGCTGTGGGAAACGCTCCCTGGTGGAGCAGACGTGTTTCAGCCAGCAGCCAGTGGGAGATGCAAAGGATTATTTGACAGGTGGGGGGAAAACCTCATTTATTGCAGCAGGACATTCTGTCACTTCAGACAAAGTTTTGGCTGCAACACCTTTGTCTTTCCACTCAAAATTATTGATTTATACCCTAAACTCTGCTGTGCAAACACATTTACCTACTTTGCGGACCCAAACAAACTCACACCGTCAGGATGGGGGGGGGTGCCATAGCTGCATTCATCACTTCATCCGAGGACGCGCATCATCACCAGCCTCACCAGGCACGCGTCCACCTGCTTCACGTAGAGCTCCACAACACAGTGCTGCGCCACATGCACCTGCACAACAGCAGGGAGGGCAACAACAGAGAGAATGGCGTCGCAGGATGTCCTACCCTTGCCACAGGGTCTACAGACCGAGGCTCAGTTTCCTGGACCTCTCTGAGGAGCAGTGCATACGGAGGCTCAGAGTCGGTCACCAGGTAGTCGTGGACACCTGTAGTCTCCTTCATGCCGAGCTGCTCCCGGCTGGCCCGAGCAACGTCTTCTTACCTGTCGCTGTCAAAGTCACCGCTGCCCTCAACTTCCTCACCTCCAGATCATTCCAGGGTGCCACGGGGGACATCGCCGGGGTCTCTCGGTCATCTGCACACAAGTGCATAAGGCAGGTTACCGACTGCTTGTTTCGCAGGGCCTTGCACTATATCAACTTCCCCATGGATGACCTTAGCCAGATGGAGAGGGCAGTGGGATTCCACGCTGTGGCTGGCTTCCCATGGGTGCAGGGTGTATTCGATTGCACCCATATAGCAATACGAGCATCTCCACACGAGCCAGGACTGTTCATCAACAGGAAGGGCTATCACTCCATCAACACTCAGCTCATCTGTGACCACCGAAAGAGATTACTTCACGTGTGCGCCAGATACTCTGGCAGCTACCACGATTCTTTCATCCTCTGGGAGTCCAACATCCCGCCCCTCTTCCATACACCGAACACCTGCAAGGCTGACTCCTCGGGGACAAGGGATTCCCCCTGCATATGTGGCTCATGACACCTCTGAGGCACCCCACCACCAAGTAACAGCGTTGGTATAACAACAGCCACATCGCTGCCAGGTGTACAATTGAGCATGCTATAGGGCTGCTCAAGATGTGCTTCAGGTGCTTTGATCGTTCTTGGGGAGCGATTCAATACGCACCAGACAGAGTGGGACGCATTATGTCATCTGTTGTGCCCTGCACAAGGCACAACAGAGAGGGGTGCTGCTGGAGGAGGCCCCATCCACATCTGCCACCCATATTGAGGAGGAGGCAGCAGAGGAGGAAGAGCAGCCCATGGGCAGAACAGTGGCTCACCTGGCTGCTCGTGAGGCCAGGAAGTCATTGATGTAGGTGTAGTTGCAAGGCTATTTTGTGCAGGGGATGGGGGAGGTGGCTGGTGTGGCCGCTCCTCTGTCCAGGTGGTGAGGAATGGACTCTTCATACTGTCTGATGTTAGGAGAACCGTTCTCCTAACATCAGACAGTATGAAGAGTCCATTCCTCACCACCTGGACAGAGGAGCGGCCACACCAGCCACCTCCCCCATCCCCTGCACAAAATAGCCTTGCAACTACACCTACACCCACTGTAGAGTAACCCAATGGGCGGCATCAAGTGTGGGTGTTCATGGTGAACCTCATGAAAGGGACTTATTACAAGCCATCAAGAATGGCCAAGACATGGCAGCAGTGATGACAATAATAATATTTAATGTGCCATTAAAAAAAAATCAAATATAAATAAAAAACATGACAAACCGTCAAACACCTTTGTGCATCCCCTTTGTGCTCACAAAACCTTTGCCTTACACTTCCTACTACTTCTACGTGGTGCTTCCCCTGTGGCTGCAGCAGAGGTAGTGGCAGGTTGCTATTGTTCATGCCCTGACTGATTAGATGCTTTGGGCTTACGCCCTCTGGGTTTCGGTGCCCGTGAGGGCCCCTCCAAAAACTGCTCCACCTGCACCTGTGCAGGGGCAGACTCGACCACTTGGAGAGGAGGCAGCATTGCGGGTACTGGTTGAGAGGGGGCAACGGATGAGACATGGGAGCGCTTTGAGTGGCGTCCCCACTTCCATGTCCCCTTTCGCCATCATCCCTCTCCTGGGCCAGGCCCACATCACTCCTACCACTCTGCTGGACGACAGTTTGGAGGACATGTGTGAAGCCTTGTAAGGCCAGTGCTTGTGTATCTGCCTGCCTGTTTAAGGCGGCAGAAAGTTGCTCACCCTGAGTCTGAAGGGCCGTTGTCAGGACCTCAATGGACTCATTGGTGAGCCGTGCTTGAAGCTCGATGGAGGCTAGCCTTCCCTCCATCGCAGATTTCCCGCACTTACCCGCGACACTATCTTAGAGATGCCCTCACGTCCCTGTGACAGTATCTCAGAGATTCCCTCCTGTACCTGTGCCACCATTCCACTCATGCAGGAGTTGGACTCCTGCATCCTTTGCGCGATTGTGGAGAGTGCGCGTGGCACCTGTTCCAGCACCTCGCAAATGTGCTGCTGCCCCTCGATCATTCTCCTTTTAAAGGATGGACCCCAGGGTTCAGCATCTGTGTCCAGCTGAGCAGATCCTGGAGAAGAGTGCTCCCACCGACGCGGGCTCTCCACAGCTGCCCCTGCCACCAGTGTCTGCTCGTGCTCACGTGTGTGGTGACTCACCACGTGTGACCCCAACTAACTGAGGACAGGGATCCGCCGAGGTGTGTGTATCTGCGCTGGTGGATGGCTCGCTCAGATGTGACGGTGTCCCCTCAGAGGCCAGCAAATCCTCTGAGGAATCGCCTTCCGCTCTCACGGCAGTTGCTGAAGGCCCTGTAAGAGAACAGAAGGCAATGTTAAGCATGATGACAGATGTTGAGGTGCTGAAGATGGCAAGGCATGTTAACATCATTTGCTATTGTGAGTGCTGAATGTTAAAGTTCTGTCACCAGCCGTTTGTCGGGTGGCAGTCTCGGCGTCCCCGACGGACAGGCACTCGAGGATGCGGCTCAGTTCAAGAGCCTCCTGCTCCGCGACCATGAGGACGACCTGATGTTGCGGCCCCACTCCGGTCTTCACCCTCTGCCGTGCATTCTGGGCTCTCTTCTATAAGGGGAGAAAGTAGAGAGGCGTGAGTGAGGGATGGTGACGTGGCCAACCGCTGAATGCATTGGTTTGGGTGAGGCTGACCGTGAAAGAGATGCATCAGAAGGTGAGTATGAGACAGAGCCATGAGATTATATGAGGATTGGGTTGAGTGGTAGTGGTGGGATGAGTACTGGGGAGGTGAGTAAGTGCAGTTAAGTTGAGGATGAGGTTTGAGTGGGTGTGAGGAGTGATGTGATCGAGTAGTGTTGGCAGTGCAGAAGGAGTTGTGGGGTGGAGGTGGTGATGTGGAAGATGGAGTGTAGGCGAATGGGTAAGTGCACTCACTTTGGCTGACCTAGTTAGGTCATTGAAGCACTTCCTGCACTGGATCCATGTGCGGGTGACGCTGCTGCTGGTGACCTCCTCTGCCACCTCGAGCCAGGCCTTCTTGGTGGCAGAGACAGGCCACTTCCTCCCATTCACTGGGTAGAAAATATCCTCCTCCTCCTCACCCCATCCAGTAGGAGTGAGGCATCGTTAAATCTGGGAGCAGCCTTTCCCCTGGTCTGCTCCATGCTGTACTTTTGGTTGTTTGCTGCAGGAGCAGCATTGGAGGATTGCCCCTTTAAATAGGGCTCCTCCAGCTGACAGCCTGTGATGCGGGTGCGCAATCCGCCCGCTGCGCAGGTTGATGACGGGAAACCCGGAAGCCACGGTAAGTGCCTTCAATTTACCCGCAATCGCGTGGGGAACGGACCGATTTCACTGGGCGGGTTACCCACCTGCCCAGTCGCCCCCCCTGCTGCCATCCTACCACCCTGGTAATATAATGTCTGGATAGTTTTTAATTCTAGCCCAGGGATACTAAAGTTATTTGCTGTTGTGACTGAGATCAGTTAGAAGCACAATAAGGATTGAATCTGGAACCTTCTTGGTGTAGGTGACTCAGTACCACACCACGCAGTGTTTCTACATGTTGAGCCAACCATCATCCTCAGAAATTTTCTGCTCAGCTTCCCAGTTGATTCTGGTGTAGATTATGATTTTTGCAAGTTTCTTTGTGCCTCAGAAAACATCTGATTGAAATTAACACCATTTGCATGTGTATGTAAAAAAAAAAGTTCTACTAAGATTAGCACTACTATGGGGAAGGGAGGGAGGAAATAGTGTTGCTGGTAACTTTTGAAATTGCTTAGCAGTGCTAGAATACCAAACCCTGTGCATATTTTACATTTGTGAACTTTAATACCGCACAATGTAATATTGGCCCAGAATTTGCTGTAGCAGGGCAGCGAATGGCTCCCGCCATTAGTTAGACTTGCCCTTGCCCGTTTAATCTCGATATTTTGCGCTGCAAGTTGTTGGAAGTGCAAGGGGAACCGGGCATCTGGGATCTGCGTGAACAGGGCAAGCAACTGTGTATCTCCTTAACCAATCAGATTGAAGGATTGTGAAATTAACAGGACAATGACTGAGAAGGAAGAGTAAATTGGAATGGTGAATTCAATGACAAATCAGGTGCAGAAAGACAAATAAAGAGGGAAAGAAAGATTGGATTAAGAGAGAGGGGAAAAAAGAGATAGAAAGGAAATTTAATTTTAAAAAAGACTCCAACAATTAAAACGTGAAGGAATGAGACACACAATATTGGGAAGACCAAAACCATTGCCTTTGGTCCCCGCCACAAACTCCGTTCCCTAACCACCGACTCCATCCCTCTCCCTGGCCACTGCCTGAGGCTGAACCAGACCGTTCGTAACCTTGGGGTCGTATTTGACCCTGAGATGAGCTTACGACCACATATCCGCTCCATCACCAAGACCGCCTACTTCCACCTCCGTAGCATCACCCGTCTCTTTCCCTGCTTCAGCTCATCTGCTGCTGAAACCCTAGGCCATGCCTTTGTTACCTCCAGACTGGACCAATGGTTTCCTGGCTGGCCTCCCATCTCCCACTCTCTATAAACTTGAGCTCATCCAAAACTCTGCTGCCCGTATCCTAACTCGCACCAAGTCCTGTTCTCCCATCACCCTTGTACTCGCTGACCTACATTGGCTCCTGGTCTGGGAACGCCTTGATTTTAAAATTTTCATCCTTGTTTTCAAATCCCTCCATGGCCTTGCCCCTCCCTATCTCTGTAATCTCCTCCAGCCCTACAACCCTTCTAGATCTCTGTGCTCCTCCAATTCTTGCCTCTTGCGCATCCCTGATTTTAATCGATCCACCATTGGTGGCTGTGCCTTCAGCTTCCTAGGCCCTAAGCCCTGGAACACCCTCCCTAAACCTCTCCGCCTCTCTACCTCTCTCTCCTTTAAGACGCTCCTTAAAACCTACCTCTTTGACCAAGCTTTTGGCCACCTATCCTAATACTTCTTATGTGGCTCAGTGTGAAATTTTATTTGGTAACCCTCCCGTGAAGCGCCTTGGGACGTTTTACTACGTTAAAGGCGCTATATAAATGCAAGTTGTTGTTATAATCAATTTTCAGTGCCAGAGAGGTTGACTGGCAGTAATTAACACTTAGGTCGTTAAAAGGGTACTTAGACTTGAAATGTCTTGACTTAAGTTTCTGTGGCGAATGCATTTTAACGATGAGGCAGACAGTGAGATGCTGTTTTCGCAAAACTAACAGCGGAGCAGCACATCTCGGACAGCAACTTTTGGATTTCCGAGTTTAACCACGCATCTGCCCTCGTCTAAAGTTGCTGTAGCATTTGCACATAAATAACGGTGAGCACCATTATTTTGACAGCAAATTCTGGGCCGTTGTTTCTCCAACCAAGGATATTACTTAGAATTACATGGAATGTACAGCACAGAAACAGGTCATTCAGCCCAACAGGTTCATGCCGGTGTTTATGCTCCACACAAGCCTCCTCCCACCCTTCTTCTAACCCCATCAACATATCCTTCTATTTCTTTCTCCCTCATGTGTTTATCTAGCTCCCCCTTAAATACATCAATGCTAGTCGCCTCAACTACTCCCTGTGTTAGCGAGCTCCGCATTCTAATCACTCTCTGGGTAAAGAAGTTTTTCCTGAATTCCCTATTGGATTTATTAGTGACTATATTGTATTTATGGCCCTTAGTTGTGGTCTCCACCGCAAGTGGAAACATCTTCTCTATATCTACCTTATCAAACCCTTTCATAATCTTAAAGAACTCTATCAGGTCACCCCTCAGTCGTCTCTTTTCTAGAGAAAAGAGCCCCAGTTTGTTCAATCTTTCCTGATAGGTATTACCTCTCAGTTCTGGTGTCATCGTAGTAAATCTTTTTTGCAGCTTCTCCAGTGCCTCGATATCCTTTTTATTATATGGAGATCAGAACTATTCACAGTACTCCAAGTGTGGTCTAACCAACTTATGTTATACAAGTTTAACATAACTCCTCTGCTTTTCAATTCTACCCCTCTAGAAATGAACCCCAGTGCTTTGTTTGCTTTTTTTATGGCCTTATTAACCTGCATTGCTACTTTTAGTGATTAAAAATATATTTTTATTTGTCTGTAAATGCAAATTTGGTAATTCAGATAAACTGTTTATAAATTAATTGCCGATCTGCTTAACTATAATGCCATTGTACTTCTGTTTGATCAAAAAAATGATTAAATGGAGTACTATATGTACTGTGTCAGTTATGCTTGCCTTATACTAAGTGTTCCTTGAAGCTTGGTTGATTCTGTAAATATTTGAACTATGATTGATTTGCTCAGCCAATTTGCTTATCCTTGTTTTTCATTTTTTTTACAATATTATATCTGCATCATTCAAAATGCTTCTCTCACACAACAAGAAAAGGCAGTAGAGCAGGGAAAGAGAAATGATCCAGACTTTTTCCATGGTTGCTGCCAATGTACTTCAAGTTTAGCCAGATGAGAATATAAGAAAATTAATTAGAACAAGGCCATTTGGTTTTTCTTTTAAAACTTCGATTCTGGTAATAGATTTTTAAAAATTCGTTCATGGGATGTGGGCATTGCTGGCTAACCAACTTATGATATACAAGTTTAAAATAACTCCTTTGCTTTTCAATTCTACCCCTCCAGAAATGAACCTCAGTGCTTTGTTTGCTTTTTTTAATGGCCTTATTAACCTGCATTGCTACTTTGTGATTAAAAATATTGCCCATCCCTAATTGCCCTTGAGAAGGTGGTGGTGAGCCTCCTTCTTGAACTGCTGCAGTCCATGTGGTGAAGGTTCTCCCACGGTGCTGTTAGGGAGGGAGTTCCAGGATTTTGACCCAGCGACGATGAAGGAACGGCGATATATTTCCAAGTCGGGATGGTGTGTGACTTGGAGGGGAACGTGCAGGTGGTGGTGTTCCCATATGCCTGCTGCTCTAGAAGGACAAGGTGGCAGAGGTCGCGGGTTTAGGAGGTGCTGTCGAAGAAGCCTTGGCGTGTTGCTGTAGTGCATCCTGTAGATGGTACACACTGCAGCCACTGTGCACCGGTGGTGAAGGGAGTGAATGTTTCGGGTGGTGGATGGGGTGCAATCAAGCGGGCTGCTTTGTCCTGGATGGTGTCGGGCTTCTTGAGTGTTGTTGGAGCTGCACTCTTCCAGGCAGGTGGAGAGTATTCCATCACACTCCTGACTTATGCCTTGTAGATGGTGGAAAGGCTTTGGGGAGTCAGGAGGTGAATCACTCGCCGCAGAATACCCAGCCTCTGACCTGCTCTTGTAGCCACAGTATTTATGTGGCTTGTCCAGTTAAGTTTCTGGTCAATGGTGACCCCCAGGACGTTGATGGTGAGGGATTCGACAATGGTAATGCTGTTGAATGTCAAGGGGAGGTGGTTAGACTCTCTCTTGTTGGAGATGGTCATTACCTGGCACTTGTTTGGCGCAAGTGTTACTTGCCACTTATGAGCCCAAGCCTGGATGTTGTCCAGGTCTTGCTGCATGTGGGCACGGACTGCTTCATTATCTGAGGGGTTGCGAATGGAACTGAACACTGCAATCATCAGCGAACATCCCCATTTCTGACCTTATGATGGAGGGAAGGTCATTGATGAAGCAGCTGAAGATAGTTGGGCCTCGGACACTGCCCTGAGGAACTCCTGCAGGCTGAGATGATTGGCCTCCAACAACTACTACCATCTTCCTTTGTGCTAGGTATGACTCCAGCCACTAGAGCGTTTTCCCCCTGATTTCCATTGACTTCAATTTTACTAGGGCAGTCACTCTCATCTCACCTCTGGAATTCAGCTCTTTTGCCCATGGCTGCAATGAGGTCTGGAGCCGAGTGGTCCTGGCGGAACCCAAACTGAGCATCGGTGAGCAGGTTATTGGTGAGGAAGTGCCGCTTGATAGCACTGTCGACGACACCTTCCATCACTTTGCTGATGATTGAGAGTAGACTGATGGGGCTGTAATTGGCCGGATTGGATTTGTCCTGCTTTTTGTGGACAGGACATACCTGGGCAATTTTCCACATTGTTGGGTAGATGCCAGTGTTGTAACTGTAATGGGACAGTTTGGCTCAAGGCGCGGCTAGTTCTGGAGCACAAGTCTTCAGCACTACACCCGGGATGTTGTCGGGGCCCATTGCCTTTGCTGTATCCAGTGCACTCAGCTGTTTTTTGATATCACGTGGAGTGAATCGAATTGGCTGAAGACTGGCTTCTGTGATGTTGGGGATATCGGGAGGAGGCCGAGATGGATCATCTACTCGGTACTTCTGGCTGAAGATGGTTGCAAACACTTCAGCCTTGTCTTTTGCACTCACGTGCTGGACTCTGCCATTATTGAGGATGGGGATGTTCGCAGAGCCTCCTCCTCCCGTTAGTTGTTTAATTGTCCACCACCATTCACGACTGGATGTGACAGGACTGCAGAGCTTTGATCTGATCCGTTGGTTGTGGAATCGCTTAGCTCTGTCTATAGCATGTTGCTTCCGCTGTTTCGCATGCATGTAGTCCTGTGTTGTAGCTTCACCAGATTGGTACCTCATTTTTAGGTATGCCTGGTGCTGCTCCTGGCATGCTCTTCTACAGTCCTCATTGAACCAGGGTTGATCCCCTGGCTTGTTGGTAATGGTAGAGTGAGGAATATGCCGGGCCATGAAGTTACAGATTGTGGTGGAATACAATTCTGCTGCTGCTGATGGCCCACAGCACCTCATGGATCCCAGTTTTGAACTGCTAGATCTGTTCTGCATCCATCCCATTTAGCATGGTGGTAGTGCCACACAACACGTTGGATGGTGTCCTCAGTGTGAGGACGGGACTTCGGCTCCACAAGGACTGTGCGGTGGTCACTCCTATCACTACTGTCATCAACAGATGCATCTGCGACAGGTAGATTGGTGAGGACGAGGTCAAGTAAGTTTTTCCCTTATGTTGATTCGCTCACCATCTGCCGCAAGCCCAGTCTGGCAGCTATGTCCTTCAGGACTCGGCCAGCTCGGTCAGTAGTGGTGCTGCCAAGCCACTCTTGGTGATGGACATTGAAGTTCCCCACCCAGAGTACATTTTGAGCCCTTACTACCCTCAATGCTTCCTCCAAGTGGTGCTCAACATGGAGGAGAACTGATTCATCAGTTGAGGGAGGGCGGTAGGTGGTAATCAGCAGGAGGTTTCTTGCCCATGTTTGACCTGGTGCCATGGGAATTCATGGGGTCCAGAGTCAATGTTGAGGATTCCCGGGGCCACTCCCTCCTGACTGTACATCACTCTACCGCTGGTGGGACAGGACATACCCAGGGATGGTGATGGTAGAGTCTGGGATGTTGGCTGAAAGGTATGATTCTGTGAGTATGGCTATGTCAGGCTGTTGCTTGACTAGTCTGTGGGACAGCTCTCCCAATTTTGGCACAAATCTCCAGATTTTAGTGAGGAGGACTTTGCATGATCGACTGGGCTTGGTTTGCCTTTGTCGTGTCCGGTGCCTGGTGGTCTGACCGGTTTTATTCAGATGACTTTTTGTAGCGAGATTGTCGAACTGAGTGGCTTGCTCGGCCACTTCAGAGGGCGATTAAGAATCAACCACATTGCTGTGGGTCTGGAGTCACACATAGGCCAGATCGGGTCAGGATGGCAGGTTTCCTTCCCTAAAGGGCATTAGTGAACCAGATGGGTCATTTTTATTCCAGATTTTATTTAATTAATTGAATTTAAATTCCCCAGCTGCTGTGGTGGGATTTGAACTCGTGACTCCAGATTACTAGTCCAGTAACATAACCACTATGCTACTGGACCCTACCACTACATTACCGTACCCATAGTTATAGCAGATGTGCTACGTTATATACTGTGTATTTTTCCGAGGCTTGTCTATTGGTAGTTGTCTAACAATGCACATTCCTGAGCGATGGCTAAGGAATGTGCATTTATCTCTTTAACTGTGCTGGGTGATTTTGTTTATCCATGAGCAATGCCACAAGAGATAGAGATTCACTAGTTATTATGAAAGTTAAACTGTACATAACTGGGGAATTGTTATCCCACTTTTTAATTGACAGTCAGAAATGGCTTAGCAAAATATTGTAGTGAACAGCTGTTCTGGTTAAAAACGGAGTCACAGGATGTTCTAGTTAGTTACAGCTATGAATTTTGTTTTCTTTCAACTGATCATCCGTTAAGGACCTCTTGAATGTTATGGTGATGTGAACTTTTACGCTGGAGCCTAAAGGGGAAACCAAGTGGTTCTAAAATAAATGCATGTTACTCCTCTGTTTGTACTTGACTAAACACTGGAAACTTTGTGGATTATGTGAGTGCATGTGGCAGGCACATTAGAAGTTTCATTGAACATTTCCATTAATTTGCATCTAATTTCAAGGTGCTAATAGTCAAGTTTATCAATTCTTCCACATTTGGGAGACACAAGCAGGAGCTCAGTTTCCTTCCTGTTTTGTCTGTTCTGGTAATTCCTGGCACTGGTGGCCAAGAGATGACAATGGAGATCATAGAAGTTGGCAAAGTCAACTATGAAATCTATAGGTTCTGCAGGCATTAGAGTGTTTTCACTATCATTAGGATGCAAGAGAAAACCTGCAAAATCCACAACTAGGTGGACTGTGAAGAGAGAAGGAAAGAAAAAGTTGGAAAAGAGGATAGAAAGAGTGTATTAATACCATTTAGCTGTCTTCAGGCCCCTGTGATGGATGTTGAATGCTACTTCTAAACATGTTTATTTTATGGGGTAGGCAGTACCCCAGGTATACTCGCAACTGAAAATTTCACACTTAGGGCTGTCATCTTCGAACAAATCTTGAGACTGATGTCTGCCTAGATATATAGATTCGTAGGGTGATTCGCTGAATGTTTTGAGGCTATAATTAATTGTCAGTTCAGTTCCACAATAAGCTTTCTTTAATGTTCTTGATTTGTGGTATACCCCATCAAGTCACATTGTGGATAACATTGAATCTTTTTTGGAAATTGTTTGCATTGTATTTACTGGAAATGAAAACTACATCAACATTGCAAATATACTTGACGAATATTATCAAAACAATACACCGGTATATTGAACATAATAGACTGTGGATAAAAGCCAGATGGTAAAAAAACTAGTGCAACAGTATTGTTTGAGTAATTCAGGTACAGCGTAATTATAATTCAACAAGCGATGAGACAGCTATTGAATATATTTGTATTTTCACAGATCATGGAAGAATATTGTATCAACTATAATATAGGAATGTATGAGACTGTAACAGGGGCTTAATTGGATCCTATTATCAAACTTTACTGGTAGCGGTGTAAGTAAGTAATGGTTCATTTATGCTAAAAGTCTAGCATTGGTGTGAAGCAGTTTAGGCTTCGCACAGTTGTTAAATTTGTGTAATGTAAATGGGGTATCGAGGCCCGAACAATCTCTGAAGTGTAGCAAGATTCCGTCTTCCAGCGAGTCTCTCTCTGCTTTGCAGGTCAGGCCCTGACTCCCAAGACAGGCTGCATTAAGATTGTAATTGCATCATTGGTACAAAGTGAAGTCGCCCTAAGATATCTAGGTAGGGATAGAGTCGTACTTTTACTGTAACTTTAAACTTCGTGTATTAGCAGCAGATATCCAATCTTAATTGCTAAGTATTTGCTGTGAAATCATATACAAGTTTGTCCTGCAGGGGTTTTGTCTAATACCCATTGTGCACAGGAGCCCAATTGGTTTGGGACAAAGTACCCCCTGTAGAAGGGAATATTTGATGTGTGGTTATAGAGTGTGATTAAAGAATGGTAGTTCTCCAGCAGCACCTCTCAAGTTTTTCTTTATATTAATTCTTTAATCTATTGGTGTAGTAATCAAATACTGAGAGTTTTCTGCAGTATTAGCCCAAGGTGTCTTGCAATGTCTGTGGACCCGCTGAGGGAATTAATTAGCTTTGGAATTAGATAATGCAATTGGTATGCTGATCATTAATGCTACAAGATATTTTTAGATATCTTAAATGTACTTGGACAGAGTGGGGGCTTGTCAAGGTGTGAGACATGTTAGTGTTGATCTTTTTTTTTTCTCTACTCTGTGCACTTAGGATCGGCATTAAGTACTCCCAGGTCAGGTACAGTGCTTTATGCCAAACTCAGATTCTCAATATTCACCAATGTGAACTTTTGTTTAAATTTCTCATAGCCATCCGTATGACCTTTCTGAATAAGATCACCAACTTTTTAGAAAATAATGGATAGGTGTACTGCAGTACTTCCTCTATTCACGTCACAAATGTGATGATAAGAGATTTCCATTTTATTAGTCTCTACTGGATTTTAACTCCACTTTCATGGACCGGTATTTCCAGTAAGCTGACTCAGCCTCCTCCACATTTTCAGGCCTCTCACTGCGGAATTCAGCAGTTCAGTTGGCATACTTCCAAACTGCATGTATGAAATGAAATTGAGTGAATCATCCTCCTCTGCTGTCATGCACCTACTCATAGTTAGTTTATAAATTGGCATTGGCAGAGCAATAGGAGCAGGTTGCCTGTCTGTCCTCTTGGTCAGCGAATAGAACATGATGAAGTGGGGAGAAATAAAACACTAGATTGCAATTACCATTTTACTTTATTCTCCTTGTATTGCCTTACAGTCCATTTTCACATTGTTTGCTTGCCCTATTGCATTTGTAATATGCCAATATCGATTTGAAAAGCGTCCACAAAATATTTGCTGGTAATGTTCTTTCATTTAGCCGTTAGCCATTTTAAAAAGTGTATGATTAATTTATTTTTGGAGTTCATCATAGCCACATCTTTTACTGGGCTGTTTATTTGCTGTGATGAGCTTTAAATACAAAAATGTATGTAGTCCCACTGCTGAATCACAACAAACCAAACAATTTCTTCTCTGCTGTTCTATTTTCACATCTCAGCTGAGACTTGGGAATCTCTGGACATGGACTTGAAGAAGTAGCTGTTTTGTCTGACCTACATCTTATTAAGTGACTGTAAAATCATTCAGTGATGTTGCTACCAAAACTGTATTGCCTGAACTTGTTGAGAAGAATGTTATAATTAACTACGTTAAAAGCTTTGCTTAAGTCAAGCAAGACAAGGAGTACGATTTACCTCTGGTCTTCCATAGTTTGGTATTGGTCAGTCTAACCAATGTAATTTCTGTTGAGTTTCCTTTTTGAAAGCTGAATTGGACTGACAATCTAATTCAAAACCATCAAAATGTTGAGCATTATTATCTTTTGTGTATATTGGAAAATTCAGGGTTACAGTATTCTGTTACTGGTCGGATATGTGCTTCATGGAAACACCTGAGTTTGTCGATAACGACACGCTAAAGATTCCTATTCTTTTATTAGATTTTCCAGCCATCTTTGCCACTAATTGTACAACATCAACTTGCATTTCTATAGTGCCTTTAATGGAGAAAATGTACAAGATGCCAGAGTGGGAGGAATGCTTGGAAGGTTGTAGTGCCAGAAGAAGTTAGAGAGATGCGTCGGGAAGGGGTTAAGTCTATGAAGGTATTTAATCACAAGGATGAGAATTTTAAACTTGAGACATTGGGAGAACGAGAACCCAATATAGGTCAGTGAGCACAGGAGTGATGGGTGAGCATGACTTGGTGTGGGAAGGATATGGACAGCAGATTTTTGTGTGAGCTGAAAATTACCGAATGTGGAGGATGGGAGGCCGGCTAGGAGAGCATTGGAATAGTTGAGTCTGGAGGTGAGAAAGGCATGGATAAGGGTTTCAGCTGCAGATGGGTTAAGCCAGTGGTAGAGGCAGGTGATGTTATGGAGGTGGAAGTAGGTGATATTTGTGATGGTGAGGATATGGGGTGGGAAGCTCAACTCAAATGGGAGATCAAATAGGATCCTCAAGTTGAGAACAGTCTGGTTCAACCTGAAACAATGGCCAAGGCGGGGGTTGGAGTCAGTGGCGAGGGTGCAGTGTTTGTGGCAGGGGCTGAAGATAATGGATTTGGTCTTCCCAATGTTTAATCAGAGGAAATAGTACCTCATCCATGACTGGATGTCAGAGAAGCCATCTGACAACACTGAGGCAGTGGAAGGATCAAGAGTGGTGGTGGAGAGGTAGAGCTGGGTGTTGTCAGCATACAAGTGGAACCTGACCCTACGTCCAGATGATGAATACGGTGGCAGAATGTAGATGAGGAAGAGGAGGTGGCCAAGAATATCCTTGGGGGACCTCCAGAGGTAACTCTGTTGGGGGTGGGAAGAGAAGCTATTGCTGGAGATGCTCTGGTTATTAATGGACAAGTAAGCGTGGAACCAAGCGAGGGTAGCTCCATTGAGCTGAACAATGGAGGAGAGGCGTTGAAGGAAGATGGTGTGGTCGATCGTATCATGTACTTCATTGGCTGTAAAGCACTGTGGGATGCTCTGAGGTTGTGTAAGTTCGAATGTTCTTGAGAGGGAGTGTTTTGACAGTCTAATGTCCTTCATTGTACTTTTGCTATCAGACAACACAAGGAAATGTAAAATTCTTATGTCCTATTTGTCAAACTGAATTTAAAAATGAAAGAACTTCATTCCTTTGGATACTCAAGCCTAAACTTTGTTGAACCTTTATGAAGCCATTCTTGAGTTATTTTTGCATCTTCCATTTTGGCGCACACTGGCCCTGACGAGATTGCAATAAGTTAAGGAAAAAAATCTGTTCTATGCATAACTGTAAACTTAGTTCCTATGTTTTATGACTTCAGTGTATTGTCATAACTACAAGTGCGCTAAAACTTTTTAATGCAGTCTTAAAAATCATTCAAACTATTTAAAAAAAATTAAAACTGAATAATAGGTGAAAACTAGTTATTCTGTTATTTTCAGGATATTTCAGTTTCCATTGATAAAGCAATAGTCATTATTTAGTTTGGTTCATTTTAATAATCCTCAAACTCTGGATAAACAAAAGGAACAGTTTGTGATTCATATATCCTGAATTGTTCATTTTATAGGAGTGCTAGATTTTATTGTAGATTAAATCCAGTGCACTGTTAAAGGATTTGTACATAAGATTTGATCAATCTTTAAAGTGATAAATGGCAGGGTCACCATGGCCAAGCTGCCTGAGCTGTTAATGGTGTTGCTATGGGATACCATGGACCAAATACTGGTTGACAGATATGTGTAAACAGTGGATTTCTGAGTTCTGACAAAAGGAAATTTGTCTTTCTTTGTTTTTCTAGTTTTAGCCCCTGGCCTAGAGTTTTACTGTTGCTACAATTGCAAACTCTCTGCCTACAACTGCAATAACTACTTCTTTTAAAAAAAATATTTAATTCACTATAAACATTAAAAAAGTGGTTACCTAAAATAGATGTTTGAATACTGCAACTACTTGCCAAATTAGAATATTGTTGCAACAAACAGTAATATTGCTGCTAAACAGGAAGTCTGCTTGGGAGCACTGACATTTATTATTGACCCTTGTACAATGTTAACACTGATGTGGAGATGCCAGTGACGGACTGGGGTGGACAAATGTAAGGAGTCTTACAACACCAGGTTATAGTCCAACAGCTTTTTTTTGAAATCACAAGCTTTCGGAGCTTTCCTCCTTCGTCAGGTGAGTGTAGGATTCCATAAAGGCACAGCATATATAGTCAGAGAACAATGCCTGGAGATTACAGATAATCTTTCCAACTGCCCGTTATCACACCTCGGCAGAGATATAATCAAAGAAATCAAAGGAGTGGATGGTGTTCAGACAGAGAAACATTACATCCCAGACTACTGAATACACAAGCGGTCATAACACAAAGACACCGAGAGAGAGAGAGAGAGAGACACCTGAAAGGCAGAGAAAGAGACAGAATGACCAGTTGTATTAAAAACAGATAACTTTTTTTTGCTGGTGGGGTTACATGTAGCATGACATGAACCCAAGATCCCGGTTGAGGCTGTCCTCATGGGTGCGGAACTTGGCTATCAATTTCTGCTCGACGATTTTGCGTTGTCGTGTGTCTCGAAGGCCGCCTTGGAGAACGCTTACCCGAAGATCGGAGGCTGAATGTCCTTGACTGCTGAAGTGTTCCCCGACTGTCTGGCGATTGTTGCGCGGTGTCCGTTCATCTGTTGTCGCAGTGTCTGCATGGTCTCGCCAATGTACCAAGCTCCGGGGCATCCTTTCCTGCAACGTATGAGGTAGACAATGTTGGCCGAGTCACAGGAGTATGAACCATGTACCTGGTGGGTGGTGTCCTCTCGTGTGATGATGGTATCTGTGTCAATGATCTGGCATGTCTTGCAGAGGTTGCCGTGGCAGGGTTGTGTGGTGTCGTGGACGCTGTTCTCCTGAAAGCTGGGTAATTTGCTGCGAACGATGGTCTGTTTGAGGTTAGGTGGCTGTTTGAAGGCGAGTAGTGGAGGCATGGGGATGGCCTTAGCGAGGTGTTCGTCATCATCGATGACATGTTGAAGGCTGCGAAGAACATGGCGTAGTTTCTCCGCTCCGAGGAAGTACTGGACGACGAAGGGTACTCTGTTGGGTACACTGAGCATTCTAGCCTGTGTAGCTTTCTGACCTAGCTCTAATTGTCTCGATCTAAATGCTCAACATCATAATAATGTAAAGGAAAAGTTACATTATTCCTGTTCTGTTCACTGCCTTTATTGTGCAGAATGTCTGAAATTCAAGAATTGTTTTTGAGTAGTCTGATGCAAATCAATAAGAATTATATCTTTATACTTCTTAAAATGTAATGTATGTGACTGTTACAATTTGGGTGCACTCCATATACTTTCTCTCCTGCTAAGTGCAGAAGCTCTGCATTGACAGGGAAGTCAAGTGATGTTATGTACAAGGTAATCTGAGATGTAGCAAGCCCTGGATGAAAATAACCTTTCTTATTATTTATATTAGACAATGGAAATAGAACAGATTGCCACCATAAGCTCCTGACTTTTTCGATCGACGGGCCTATAACATTCTGACAGACTGTATATTTACTATAGTAAAATTAAACAGAAGCAAGAACAAATACATGGACTGTTTTCACTAGACCCAGCTTCTTCAACTGCTTGGTGAAGCAACAGTTGTACTACTCTTTGCCTTGAATTCTGGACTACAACAAAGGAAACTTAAAGGTATTTTCACAATAGTCAAAAAATCTTTGACCAAAAAGCTAGACAGATATTACTCACAAATAATCAAAGCTGATTCACTGTAAAATATTTCTACAGTGACTGTTTCATCAATTAAATTGGGTTTCACAGATATCAGGAAAACTGCTTGGGTTGGAACAGTCACAGTTTATGGCTCTTCAAAGGCCTTGTGCCATAGTACAAAGAATAAACTCTGCTTCTGGGCAGATGTCAGCCTGGTGATCCATTCATTATTTTCATCATCTGGATAAGCTGTAAGGCTTCTCCCTCTTTTAGAGCGGTCCACCTAAAGAGAGGTGAGCCATGTTCCTATCAGCTAGCGTTGTGGATTCCCTCCACTACAGAGAAATCAAGTCAGCAAAGAATTCCTCCAAAAATGCAGTTTGCTAAAGTCACTTTAGAAGTGATGAGCTATAGATTCTTAATAAAATAATATTAAATCTTAGAGTCTGTCATGACATGAAAGATGACAGATCTTTCATCTGTCACAGTGACATATTTTAATAAACTTATTGGGCTCGATTTTTGCACCCGCGATCGGGTGCGTTCATGGCGGGGGGGGGGGCTGCGAAAATCCGGGATTCCCGGGGCGGGTCCGGAGCCCGGCTCCAACCCGCCCACTTCTGGGTTCCCCAGTGACGCGCTGACATGCGCGCGCAGCCCCTGCACGTGGGACTCCCGCTGGCAATTAAAGCCGGCGGGGTGCCACTTAAAGTACTTAAACAGGTACTTCAGGTTCTTTACAGACCTGATTGACCTGATATTTTAGGAGGGATTTTTAAATTAACTGAGACTGTTCCCCATACTGGGGGAAACAATCCCAATTCAAATGGACGTGTTGCAGCCATCAGCCTGTGGCAGCTGCAAAGGTTCATTTGACAGGTTGGGGTGGGGGGGGGGAGACCCTCACTCATTGCAGGAGGCCGCTCTGTCACTTTGGATAAAGTTTGGCCTCCACCGCCCTCCTCCTAACAATCAAATGCATAAACTTGCACACTTACCCTAGTGTCCAGACACATTTACCTACCTTGCGGACCCCCTAAAACTTCCGGATGGGGGCCGCCATAGCTGCAGTCGTGACCTCTGAGGGCGAACAGCCTCGCCGGCCACGCCGTCCACCTCTGACTCGTGGAGCTCCACAACACAGTGCTGTGACACATCCACCTGCACAGCAGGAGGGAGAGCAACTGCAGAGAGAGATGTGTCGCAGAGGGCACTACCCTTCCCACAGGGTCTACAGACCGAGGCTCAGCTTCCTGGACCTCTCTGAGCAGCAGTGCACATGGTGGCTCAGAGTCACTTGACATGTAGTCGTGGACATCTGCAACCTCCTTCATGCCGAGCTGCTCCTGGCTGGCCCGAGCACCATCTTCTTACCTATTGCTGTCAAAGTCACCACTGCCCTCAACAACTTCTCCACATCCTTCCAGGATGCCACCGGGAACATCACCGGCGTCTCTGTCGTCTGCACAAAAGAGCCCTGCAAATACACCTACACCCACTCTGCAGTGACACAATGGGTGGCATCAAGTGTGCGTGTTCATGGTGAACCCCATGAAAGGGACCTATTCCACAAGCCAGTCAAGAATGAGCAAGACGTGACATTAGTGGTGATAATATTGTGCATGTGAAAGAAAACAAATATAAACGAAAAACATGATAAATCGTCAGACACCCATGTGCATTCCCTTTGTGCTCACAAAACCTTCGCCTTGCGTTTCCGGGAACCTCTACGTGGTGCCAACCCTGTGGCTTCAGCAGAGGTAGTGGCAGGTTGCTCTTGTCCATGCCCCGACCAATGAGATGCTTTGGGCCAACGCCCTCTGGGTTTGGGTGCCCGTGAGGGCACCTCCAAAGACTGCTCCACCTGCATCTGTGCAGGGGCAGACTCGGCCACCTGGAGAGGAGGCAGCATTGTGGGTACTGGTTGAGAGGGGGGCAACGGGTGAGACGTGGGAGCGCTTTGAGTGGCGTCCCCACTTCCATGTCCCCTTTCACCATCATCCATCTCGTGGCCCAGGCCCACATCACTCTTTCCACCCTGCTGGACGGCAGTTTGGAGGACTTGTGTGAGGCCTTGGAAGGCCACTTGTAAAGTGTCTGTCAGCCTGTTCAAGGCGGCAGAATATTGCTCACCCTGAATCTGAATGGCCGTTGTCAGGGCTTGAATGGACTCATTGTTGAGCCGTGTTTGACGCTCGAGGGAGGCTAGCCTTTCCTCCACCGCAGACATTCCCGCACTTACCCGCGACACTATCTCAGAGATGCCTTCACGTCCCTGCGACACTATCTCGGATATACCCTCCAGTACCTGTGCCACCATTCCTCTCATGCAGGAGTTGGACTCCTCCATCCTCTGTGTGATTGTGGAGAGTGCGCTTGGCACCTGTTCCAGTACCTCGGCAATGTGCTGCTGCCCCTCGACGACTCTCCTTTTCATGGCTGGCCCCCAGGGTTCAGCATCTGGGTCCAGCTGAGCAGAGCCTGGAGAAGAGTACTCCCACTGACGCGGACTCTCCACGGCTGTCCCTGCCACCAGGGTCTGCTAGTGCTCACGTGCGTGGTGACTCACCATGTGCAAGCCCAATTAAGTGAGGACGGGGACCCACCGAGGTGTATGTATCTGCGCTGGTGGATGCATGGCTCAGATGTGACGATGGACCCTCAGAGGCCGGCAGGTCCTCTGAGGAATCGCCCTCCACGGTCACTGCGCTCGCAGATAGCCCTGCAAGAGAACAGAAAGCAATATTAGGCATGTGGACAGATGTTGAGGTGCTGCAGATGCCAAGTGATGCTAAGATCATTCGCTATCATGAGTGCTGAGTGTTAGCTTTCTGCCACCGGCCGCTTGTGCAATCCCAGCCTCTGCATCAGCCACAGACAGGCACTCCAGCGTGCGGCTGATGTGCAATGCCTGCTGCTCCGCTTCTGTTAGGACCACCTGGTGTGGCGGGCCCCCTCCGGTCCGTGCCCTCTCCCGGGCGTTCTGTCATCTCTTCTATCAAGGCAAAACACAGAGGTGTGATTGAGTGATGGTTGCATGGTGAGCCGCTGCATGCATTGGTGTGGGTGGGGTTGAGCGTGAGGGAGATGCATGAGAGGGTGCGTGTGCAACATAGCAATGATATTGTATGAGGATTGGGTTGTGTGGTAGTGTTCGAATGGGGACGGGCGGTGAGTACGTGCAGGCAAGGTGAGGATGATAGTTGAGTGGATGTGAGGAGTGATGCGAGAGCGTTGTGGTGGCAGTGCAGAAGGGTTTGTGTGGTGGTGGAGGTGGTGTGGGAGAATGTGTAAGTATACTCACTTTGCCTAACCTGGTTAGGTCATTAAATCTCTTCCTGCACTGCACCCAGGTTCGTGGCACATTGCCGCAGCTGGTGACCTCCTAGGCCACCTCCAGCCGGACTTCTTTGTGGTGGAGGGAGGGCACTTCCTCCCATCAGACGGGAAAAATATTTCCCTCCTCCTCCTCACCCCATCCAGCAGCAGCTGGAGTGAGGAGTCTGAAAATCTTGGGGCAGCCTTCCCTCTGGCGTGCTCCATGGTTCAGCATTGGTTGTTTGTTGCAGGAGAAGCATTGGTGGACTGCCCCTTTGAATAGGGCTCCTCCAGCTGACAGACCTTGCTGTACATGCGCAGTCCACCCGCCGCGCAGCTTACCAGTGGGAAACCTGGAAGCAAAGGTAAGTGGCTCCAATTAGCCTGTAATTGCGTGCGGAGCACACTGATTTCACCGGGCGAGTTACCCACGCGCCCAGTCGACCCCCGGCTGAGAACCCGCCGCCCTGCTAATATCGAGCCCATTAAATTCAGATTTCTTGAAAATGTTTGCATTGCTTTTGTTGCATGCAGTGGTATTGATGGAGAGTAACTTTCATTGCAGATCTTAATGAAAACAATTGAGCTATACAGTAGCTGTTGCATTTTTAGTGAAAACATTTTCAGATACACTTTTTTTTTCATACCTATTATATTCAGCTCAAGGTATGCTGCAGTGCTGACCAGTGTAATCACCAGGAACCATACTGGCGAATCCATTGCAGATTTTTTTTAATAAAAGTATTGGGATGCAGCCTCACCTCATCAAAAACACTAAAAATGATGCCTTTCTCTTTATAAATAGATACCATTACTATAGACTCGTTTTTTTTCTTATGCCGGTGGTGAATTTTTTTTACATTTGTGACAGAAGTTATGATGTGCTGGTCAAGAATCTTAAGCAAAAATGCAAAAGAGGATCAATATGATGCATATATTAAAGGAGAAATTATTGTTCATGTGAAGAACAAACAACCTTATATAATTCATAGTTTTCAAATTTGTTGGATTTGTACCATTACAGACTAATGCTGAGATGAAGGAGCCTACAGAACTAACATTTCAACTATAAGAACATAAGAAATAGGAGCAGGAGTAGACCATACAGCCCCTCGAGCCTGCTCTGCCATTCAATCAGATCATGGCTGATCTTCAACATCAACTCCACTTTCCTGCCCAATCCCCATATCCCTTGATTCCCCTAGAGTCCAAAAATCTATCCATCTCAGCCTTGAATATACTCAATGACACAGCATCCACAGCCCTCTGGGTAGAGAATTCCAATGATTCACAACACTCTGAGTGACGAAATTCCTTCTCATCGATCTTAAATGGCTAGCCCCTTATTCTGTGATTATGCCCTCTATTTCTAGACTCTCCAGCCAGGGGAAACAACCTCTCAGCCTCTACCTTGTCAGGTACCTTTGCAGAACTGAAGTGGACATTAGGCATGAAAATATTCTCTGAGCACATCTGCTGCCTATGTTTACCACATTCTTGGCTGTCAAAATGGCTTTTCTCGATGCACTTCTGCTCATTGGGAATGTTAGTCAAATAATATACCAAGTCTGTAATTATAATTTGGGTTCAGGCCTGTCGAATCAGACATGACTACATATATACTTATTTTTAAAATCAATTTAATCTTTAATTATGACAGACTTTATGCAAATCATAAACAAATGTATAAAGACCATATTTATAACCATTATAAATAGCATACAGCGATAATCTTCATCCTTTGAGTACAGTTGAGTGTAACAAACACAAGTCAAGTCCCCCAAAGTTTTCAATTGCAGTATCAATGCTATGAATGTGGCAATTAATTAATTACTAGTCAATACCCTGTGGCGTTTCACAGGGGTAGTTGAGACCAAACTGAATCTTTCCGATCAAACAGGGTTAAAGGATGGGGGTAATGGAATCAATGTAGGGGAGTAGGAAGGGGGGAGGTGGTGAGATGGGAAGGGGAGAGGAAAGGGGGAGGGCAAGAGGAAGAGAATGCCGAGGAAGGGGAAATCAGATTAGTGGGGTAGTGGGAATTGAAGCATGGAACAGCCAAACATTGGGGGAGGAGAAATATAGCAACTAGCAGGTGAATGGGTTGTGCAGTCGAGGGGGATGGGGGGAGGGAGGGAGGGAAGGAAGATTACTATAGAAAGAGATGGGTAGGAATAGCCTGTGAGGGGTAATGGCAGCCAGTGGGAGATTGTGGGAAAAGGAATTGGCACCAGCAGGTGGATTGGAATGGGAAATGGAAAAAGTGGGGGCAGGGGGAGTGAAGAAGAGGTCAAAATATAGTTAATTGGGGGGGTGGGATCAAAATCCTGTTCAGTGGGGGGAGGGGGTTTATTATGATGAGTAATTCATTGAAGTGAATATTATTGGGCTTTGGGGAGGAAAGGATAATCGGCTTGAAAGCATGGAAAGTTATCAAGCCTCTCCTCTCCAATGCACTGGTCATCAAGTGCAGGTGACAGCTTGTTTGATATCGAGTAACCAACTGATTTGTCAACTACATCATAGTCCAGTCGGCAAGTATAGTACAAACAATCATGTCGCCTTAGGTTTCCAGAAAGATTTCAGATGCAATTACAGCACTGATTATGGCTACAACTTGATTAGCAATTAATTGTCACATTTAATTCTGCTGACTGCCATCAGCAGGACTTCAGTCTGTGAAATTGACAATCAATAAACAAAAATAAAATATAGTAAAGATGGTGACTGGGTCTCAAGAGTACATAGGTATTACGAACATACGAATTAAGAGCAGGAGTAGGCCATTCGGCCCCTCGAGCCTGCTCTGCCATTTGATAAGATCATGGCTGATCTGATTGTAACCTCAACCCTACTTACCTGTCTACTACTATAACCTTTGACTCCCTTGTTAATCAGGAATCTGTCTAACTCGGCCTTAAAAATATTCAATGACCCTGCCTCCACCACTCTCTGGGGAAGGGAGTTCCATAGACTCACGACCCTTTGAGAGAAAAAATTTCTCCTCATCTCCTTCTTAAATGGGAGACCCCTTATTTTTAAACTGTGGCCCCTAGTTTTAGTCTCTCCCACAGGGGGAAACATCCTCTCAGCATCTTCCCCTTCTAGTCCCCTCAGGATCTTATCTGTTTCAATATGATCACCTCTCATTCTTCTACAGGCCCAACTTGTCCAACCTTTCCTCATAAGATAACCCCCTCATCCCAGGAATCAGTTGAGTAACTCTTCTCTGAACCGCCTCTAAAGCAATTATGTCCTTTCTTAAATAAGGAGACCATAACTGCACACAGTATTCTAGATGTGGTTTCACCAATGCCCTGTACAACTGTAGCAAAACATCCCTACTTTTATATTCCATTCCCCTTGCAATAAATGACACCATTCCATTTGCCTTCCTAATCACTTGCTGTACCTGCATACTAACTTTTTGTGGTTCATGTACTAGGACACCCAGATTCCTCTGTAGCTCAGAGTTCTGCAATCTCTCTCCATTTAAATAATATACTGCTTTTCTATTCCTCCTGCCAAAGTGGACAAGTTCACATTGTCCCACATTATACACCATCTGCCAAATTTTTGCTCACTCACTTAACCTATCTATATCCCTTTGCAGACTCCTTATGTCCTCTTCACAACTTACTTTCCTACCTACCTTTGCGTTATCAGCAAATTTAGCAACCACACATTCGGTCCCTTCATCCAAATCATTGATATAGAATGTAAATAGTTGAGGCCCCAGCACTGATCCCTGTGGCACCCCACTCGTTACATCTTGCCAACCTGAAAATGACCCATTTATGCCTACTTTCTGTTTCCTGTTAGTTAACCAATCGTTTATACATGCTAATATGTTACCCCCTGCACCATGAGCTCTTATTTTGTGTAGTAGCCTTTGATGTGGCACCTTGTCAAATGCCTTCTGGAAATCCAAGTACACCACATCCACAGGATCCCCTTTATCCACCTTGCTTGTTACTTCCTCAAAGAACTCTAATAAATTAGTCAAACACGATTTCCCTTTCACAAAGCCGCGTTGACTCTGCTGATTGCATTGAGATTTTCGGAGTTCCCTGCTATAACCTCCTTAATAATAAATTCTAGCATTTTCCCTATGAGTGATGTTAAGCTAACTGGCCTGTAGTTTCCTGCTTTCTGTTTCCCTCCTTGAATAGAGGAGTTACATTCGTTAAATTCCAATCTGATGGGACCCTTCCAGAATCTAGAGAATTTTGGAAAATTAATACCGATGCATCTACTATCTCTGCAGCCACTTTTTTAAGACCCTAGGATGAAGTCCGTCAGGACCTGGGGACTTGTCAGCTTTTAGTTCTAATAATTTTTTCAGAACCCTTTCCCTGGTGATTATAAATGTTTTAAGTTCCTCCCGCCCTTTCACTTCACAATTATTTCTGGCATGTTATTTGTATCCTCTACAGTGAAGACGGATGCAAAATATCTGTTCAATTCATCCGCCATTTCCTTATTCTCCATTATTAATTCCCCAGACTCTCACTCTAGAGGACCAAAGCTCACTTTACTTACTCTTTTCCATTTTAAATACCTGCAGAAACTCTTACTATCTGTTTTTACATTTCCAGCTAGCTTTCTCTCGTACTCTAGTTTCTCCCTCCTTATCATTCTTTTAGTCATTCTTTGCTGTTTTTTATACTCTGTCCGAACTTCTGACCTGCCACTAATCTTTGCTGAATTGTATGCTTTCTCTTTCAATTTGATACTATCTTTAACTTCCTTAGTTAGCCTCTGATGGTACGTCCTTTCCCTAGAATCTTTCTTTCTCACTGGAATGTATCTTTGCTGAGTGTTAAGAAATATCTCGTTAAATGTCTGCCACTGCATCCCCAATTACGTATCCCTTAACCTAATTTCCCAGTTCACTTTAGCCAGCTTTGTCTCTCTGCCCTCATAATTGCCCTTATTTAAGTTTAAAACACTAATCTTAGACTTACTCTTCTCTCCCTCAAACTGAATGCGAAATTCAATCATATTGTGATCACTGCTATGTGGAGGCTCCTTTACAATGAGGTCATTAATTAATCCTTTCTCATTACACATTACCAGGTCTAGAATAGCCTGCTCTCTGGTTGGCTCTAGAACGTGCTGCTCTAAGAAACTGTCCCAAAAGCACTCTATGAACTCATCTTCCAGGCTACCTTTGCTAATCAGATTCTTCCAATCTATATGTAGATTAAAATCACCCATGATTATCGCTGTTCCTTTCTCACAAGTCCCCATTATTTCTTCCTGAATACCCTGTCCTACAATGTGGTTACTGTTAGGGGGCCTATAAACTACTCCCACAAGTGACTTTTTGACTTTACTATTTCTTATCTCTATCCAAACTGATTCTACATCTTGGTCTTTATTATACTCATGTCATTCTTAATTAACAGAGCCACCCCTCCACCTTTTCCTAGCTTCCTGTCCTTCTGAAATGTCAAGTACCCTTGAATATTCAGGTTCCAGCCTTTGTCATCTTGCAGCCATGCCTCTGTAATGGCTATCAGATCGTACATATTTATTTCTCTTTGAGCTGTCCATTCATCCATTTTGTTACGAATGCTACACGCATTCAGATACAAAGCTTTTAGTACTGTCTTTTTACTATTTTTGCAACCTCTAGCCTTATCTGCTGGCGCACTCTTAAGTTTGCATGCTCTGTCCCTTCCTGCCACTCTAATTATCATTTCCCTTATTGCTACCTTGCTATCTTGCCTTGTCTTCTTTCTTTAATTTATCACATCTTCCCTTACTTGATCCCTCGCCCCACTATTTAGTTTAAAGCCCTCGCTACCACCCTAGTTATACGATTCGCCAGAACACTGTCCCCAACACGGTTCAGATGAAGGCTGTCCCAACGGTACAGCCCCCACTTTCCCCAATACTTGTGCCAGTGCCCATGAATCGAAACCCATTTCTCCCACACCAATCTTTGAGCCACGAATTTAACTATGCAAATTTGCTCGTGGCTCATGCAATAATCTAGAGATTATTACCTTTTGAAGTTCTACTTTTTAATTTAGCCCCTAGCTGCTCATACTCTCTAAGCAGAACCTTGTCATTAATACCTACGTGGACCACAACAACTGGATTCTCCCCCTCCCATTGCAAGTTCCCCTCCAGCCCACAGCAGATGTCCCGAACCCTGGCACAGGGCAGGCAACACAGCCTTCTGGACTCTCGTTCTCAGCTACAGAGAACTGTGTCCATCCCCCTGACTATACTGTCCCCTACTACCACTACATTCCTACTAACTCCCCCCACTTGAATGGCTTCCTGTACCATGGTGCTCCGGTCAGTTTGCTCATCCACCCTGCAGCCCCCGCTTTTGTCCATACAGGCTGGAAGCACCTCAAACCTGTTGGACAATTGCAAAGGCTCGGGCTCCTCCTCTTCCACCTTCTCGATCCCCTTACCTGCCTCGCTCGCAGTCACACCCTCCTGTCCCTGACTACTGACCAATTCAGATGACCCTATCCTAAGGGGTATTGGACCTGTAGGTGGCAGTACAAACAGACCAATTGATTATGATGGGGATAGATGTAATGTTATCTGACAGCCCCTCATTGAACACACAGGAATCCTGAGCCTTGAAGGTGAAAATCATGGTACCAACAATCCTTGTATCCTGCAAGCCAGCAGGAGAAATCTGTTACTGAGCAGACGAATTGGACATCCATCTCCCTGCGCAGAGCAAGAATTTTCCCCAAACCCCACCCATTCACTGAGAAAGCCCTGCCCGACTAGTCTCCAGCTGATCAAAATTTTGGCTCCTACAACACATTAGCAAGATTTCAGCTATTTCCCACATCCCGAGAACAAATTTAATAAAAAGGCCTGCAACAATGTGTGTGTATATATTGGCCACATTTTTGGTATATTGCTAATGTAATTGCTGAGAATGTGGCCCTGTTATCACCTTAAACGTTTTTAATGGCCTATAGTAGCTATTTGTTTTATTTTGTTGTGCTTGTAGTAGCTGTCACTGTTGTTTTGAGTTTGAAATTTCCTTTGGCAACCACAGCAGTTTTGTTTCTGAAACGATGACCATTTCCTGAAATATCATCATCTTGTGCAATGATTAGCTGCAACAGTGTTAGTTAATTTTGCAGTGCCTGCCTACAACATTATCATGCTGGCACTCTATTTGGCAACACTTGCTCTATGCACAGTTTAAGTGAAGTCTGCATTGAAAACTATGCATTAGTATTATAAAAAAATGGTTTTACTCCTGCTTATAATGCAGCAACTTGTGGTCTGCTGTGCTTTTAATAAAAGTAAAGCTTTGAACTTTTTCAAGAGATGACTTAGTTGCAACTGATGAAGACACAGCTAAGCAGTGTACTGATTTTTTTTTAATTGCTTCAGCAACTTCAAAGCTAACAAATTGCTCCATTTACAACACTGAACTTTCTCTCTGTGTTGTGTTTTACACATTAATTGCTGTCGCTGCAGGGCTCAATTCCGGTTATTTTGGATGAAGTGCTCAACAAGAGCAATAACAACTTGCATTTATATTGCGCCTTTAATGTAGAAAAATGTCCTAATGAGCTTCACAGATATGTAAACAGACAAAAATAGACACTAAGCCAAATAGGTAGATAATAGAAGGAATGACCAAAAGCTTTTGTCAGAAGTGGGTTTTAAAGAGGAGAGGAAGGTGGAGGGGAGGCGGGGTTTAGGGAGGGAATTTCAGAGTGTGGTGCCCAGACAGCTGAAGGCATGGCCGCCGATGATGGGGCAAAGGGAAGGGGGTATACAGAAGACCGGAGTCAGAGGACGAGTGAGGTTGTGGGGTGGGGGTTGTAGGGCTGGAGGAGAGAATTTTAAATTGGAGGTGTTGGGAGACTGGGAGCTAGCGTAGGTCAATAAGGACAGGGATAATAGGTGAGTGGGACCTGATGCAAGATAGGATACAGGAAGCAGGGGTTTAGATGAGCTGAAGTGTACAGAATGTGGAGAATGGGAGGCTGCCCAGGAGAACATTGGAATAGTCGAGTCTGGAGGTGGCAAACGCATGGATGAGGGTTGCAACAGCAGATGAGCTAAGGGAGGGGTGGAGGCTGGAAATGTTGCGGAGGTGAAAGTATGCAATCTTTACGATGGAGAGTGTATATGGTCAGATGGTCAGATGCTCAGCTTAGGGTCGACTCGGGCACCCAGACAACCGAGATTGCAAACAGTTTGGTTCAGCCTGTACAGGCACGATGAGCCGAATGGCCTCCTCCTGTGCTGTACCTACTAGGATACTATGAATGTCTAGGGAGGGGATGGAATCAGTGATGAGGCAGTGAAGTTTGTTGCGGGAGCCAAAGACAGCGGAGGAAATTGCACAAGGCAGTATGTATCATATTCTTTTTGGACCAACTTAAATTGAGTTTGAATTGAAAGTACATGTAGAGGTCCATAGTACATTGCCCATGAAAGTTCAAACAATAGCTTAGTGTGACATTTAATGCTGTAGGCTTCCATTTGATGACAATTCCCATACATTCTCAGATGTCACATTTATGTTGGTGCAGACTTTAGTTTTGTTCAGAAGTGCACCGCAGTGACCAGTCATTTTATTCTTTTTGTTGGTGAAGTCAAACATAGAAAATAGGAGCAAGAGTAGGCCATTTGGCCCTTCGGGCCTGCTCCGCCATTCAAAACGATCATGGCTGATCGTCTAACTCAGTACCATGTTCCTGCTTTTTCCCCATATCCCTTGATCCCTTTAGCATTAAGAAATATATCTATCTCCTTCTTGAATACATCTAATGACTTGGCCTCCATTGCCTTCTGTGGTAGAGAATGCCACAGGTTCACCACCCTCTGAATGAATGAAGAAATTTCTCCTCATCTCTGTTCTAAATGGCATACCCCGTATCCTGAGACTCTGACCCCTGGTTCTGGACTCCTCAGCCATCGGGAACATCCTCCCTGCATCTAGTCTGTCTATTCCTGTTAGAATTTTATATGTTTCGATGAGATCACCTCTCATTCTTCTAAACTCTAGTGAATATAGGGCTAGTCGACCCAATCTCTCCTTATACGTCAGTCCTGCTATCCCAGAAATCCGTCTGGTAAACCTTTGTTGCACTCCCTCCATGGCAAGGACATCCTTCCTCAGATAAGGAGACCAAAACTGCACACAATACTCCAGATGTGGTCTCACCAAGACCCTGCTCCTGTACTCAAATCCTCTTGCAATGAAGCCCAACATACCATTCGCCTTCCTAACTGCTTGCTGCTCCTGAATGCTCGCTTTCAGCGACTGGTGTACAAGGACACGCAGGTCTCATTGCACCTTCCTTTTTCCCAATCTATCACCATTCAGATAATCTGCCTTTCTGTTTTTACAACCAAATTGGATAACTTCACATTCATCCACGTTATACTGCATTGCCATGTTCTTGCCCACTCACCCAACTTGTCTAAATCACATTGGAGCCTCTTTGCATCCTCCTCACAGCTCACATTCCACCCCAGTTTTGTGTCGTCTGCAAACTTGGAAATGTTACATTTAGATCCCTCATCCAAATCATTGATATATATTGTGAATAGCTGGGGCCCAAGCACTGATCCCTGCGGTACCCCACTAGTCACTGCCTGCCACCCGGAAAAAGACCCGTTTATTCCTACTCTCTGTTTCCTGTCTGTCAACCAATTCTCAATCCATGCCAGTAAATTCCCCCCAATCCCATGTACTTTAATTTTGCACACTAACCTCTTGTGTGGGACCTTATCAAAAGCCTTCTGAAAATCCAAATACACCACATCCTCTGGTTCTCCCCTATCTATTCTACTAGTTACATCCTCAAAAAAACTCCAGTAGATTTGTTAAGCATGATTTCCCTTTCATAAACCCATGCTGACTTTGTTCAATCCCGTTAATGCCCTCCAAGTGTTCTGTTATCACATCTTTTATAATAGACTGTAGCATTTTCCCCACTACTGATGTTAGGCTAACTGGTCTGTAATTCCCTGTTTTTTTTCTCCCTCTTTTTAAATAGTGGGGTTACATTTGCCACCCTCCAACCTGTAGGAACTGTTCCAGAGTCTATAGAATTTTTGTAAGATGATCACCAATGCATCCACTATTTCCAGGGCCACTTCCTTTAGTACTCTGGGATGTAGGTTATCAGGCCCTGGGGATTTGTCAGCCTTTAGCCCCATTAATTTCTCTAGCACTATTTTCTTACTAATACTGGTTTCCTTCCGTTCCTCCCTCTCACTAGACCCTTGGTTCCCTAACATTTCTGGGAGGTTATATGTGTCTTCCATTGTGAAGACAGAACCAAAGTATGTGTTTAATTGTTCTGTCATTTCTTTGTTCCCCATTATAATTTCCCCCATTTCTGACTGTAAGGGACCTACATTTGTCTTCACTAATCTTTTTCTCTTGACATATTTCTAGAAGCTTTTACAGTCAGTTTTTATGTTCCCTGCTAGTTTACTCTCATACTCTATATTTTTCCTCTCTTAATCAATCTCTTTGACCTCCTTTGCTGAATTCTAAACTGCTTCCAATCCTCAGGCTTGCTGCTTTTTCTGGCAATTTTATATGTCTCCTCTTTGGATCTCATACTACCCCTAATTTCTTTTGTAAGCCACGGTTGAGCCACCTTTCCTGTTTTATTTTTGCACCAGACAGGAATGAATAATTGTTGTAATTCCTGCACACGTTCTTTAAATATTAGCCGTTGCCTATCCACCATCATCCCTTTTAGTAAAGTTCCCCAATCTATCATAGCCAACTCGCACCTCATACTTTTGTAATTTCGTAATTTCCTTTATTTAGATTCAACAATTTGTATTGTAAGGCACAAAACCCAGTTTATAGCATGATATCTAGGGGTCCCATGACTCTACTTCAGTTGTCTGGCTGTTCCGATATCTTTATGCCTACTATTTTCTGAACATGTTGGGATACTCCCTGTCGATTACATCACTAGCAAGCTCTAGCAGGAAGGAAAACCCGATGTATGTGTATGATGTTGCTATTGTACGTTCCCAGAACTGTCTAGGCAAGTATCTACTCATTTTAACGGTAAGCTAGGCAAGTAACTACTCATTTTAACGCTAAGCTCTGAGCAGCTGCTTTGAATTCCTTTGTAGAGATACAACATCAGGTGAACTTTGAGTTCCTTTAATGGTTCAGTGGATGAATGCCCCAGTTGGTATGGTATTGAACCATACAAATCAGGAAAGTCTTTGTTTGTGTTGCTGTGGCAATAATGAAATGCTGCAACTAACCTAGGTGTTCCTGGGCTAGGAGGAGAAAAATCGGCCAGAGTTTGTGTTAATGATTTCTATCCATTGATCCCTGCTGGAAACGGCATATGTATAAACATTGATTGGAGACAGTATCAGGCTCAGCTGCCATACATCTCACATAGTCTAACAACTATTCAGGCTCACACATGAAGAATGGCCACTTAGATGAGATACTGGAAGTATAGAATTGTACTTCAGAATGAGACACACACATATTGGCCAGGAAGCCAGTCATTTACCCATTGTGCTTTAAGGGTTAATACTTAGATGGGGGAAGCTCTAATGGTGGAAGCCAATTTTACTTATTTATTGCTTGCCCAGTATCAGTCTATCAGCGCTGCTGTTAAAAAGAACTGATGATAGCACTTTTATGCAGCACAGGAAGGTAAATATAAGTTGATTCCAATTATGACAATGCATATAATTGCTGCATTTTGTTTTATCTTTCTCAAGTAGACTGAAACCATAAACATGCCATTGAAAACAAAGTTCACTAGAAGCCAATTAGTTCTGGGGTCTCCAACTACAACTACAGGAGCTCAAAAACACTTTGAAACCGACAGTTTTGCCTTATTATGATCTGATGGTCTTTCTTGAAACCACCTTCCTTAGTTTGAGTTGTCCTTCTCTGATTGGATAAACGATGATAATCCTGGTGTCCGGCAACATTTAGTACTGTATAAGTATTCAAGAAGCAGAATTATATATATTTTTTTCTTCTTTTCTCACATTTAAAGCTAATTTTGGATTGCTGAAAGACCCTTTTCTCTCGCCCTAGCCCTCCAGCAATTGGTCACTGGTCCAACTTACTGAGATTTTGATTAGGCAAATGGTGGAAAGTATGTAATTTCAACAATAATGTAAGTTCTGTATTCTGAGACCAACAAACAGAAACTCAGCTGTTTAGTTTGTGGTCTAGTAAATTGGGCCTATGTCCAGAACTTCTCATTTTAATCACTGACAGACTCTGGTTGCCACAGGAGGAAATAGTGTATAAAACAATTAATACTAAGTATTGGGTGCTGAAACTCATTAATTGTCTTGACACTTCAATGAGATTACGCATTATTAAAGTTGCCAGTAGCTCAATGATGTGTTGTTTAACAGGTAGTTTTTCTTTTAAGCAGTTCAATAGCTAGTGCAGCCATCAGCACATGTATTTCCAGCATTTGTTTTCATTTCAGATGTTAAAGATTTGCAGTATACTTTTCGTAGAATTGCTAGAGAGCACTGAAAGTTAATGTTCTCATTAGTATAATATGCTTGTTAAATGAAATTGTTGATGACTTAAATTGTTTTTAATATAGAAATTTATTTAAAACAATTTTTTTAGGTAGACCAACAATGACAACAACAACAAATTGCATTTATATAGTGCCTTCAACATAGTAAAATGTCCCAAGGCTTTTCACAGGAGCATTAGCAAACAAAATTTGACACTGAGCCATGTAAGGAGGCATTAGGTTGAAGAGGTAGGTTTTAAGGAGCGTCTTAAAAGAGAAGCGAGAGATAGAGAGATAGAGAGGCAGAGAGGTTTAGGGAGGGAATTCCAGAGCTTAGGGCCTAGGCAGCTGAAGGCATGTCTGCCAATGGTGGAGTGATTAAAATCAGGGATGCATTGGAGGAGCGCAGAGACCTAGGAGGGTTGTAGGGCTGGAGGAGGTTAGAGATAGGAAGGGGCAAGGCCATGGAGGGATTTGAAAATCAGAATGAGAATTTTAAAATCAAGACGTTGCCGTATGTAGGTCAGCAAGCACAGGGGTGATGGGAGAAAAGGACTTGGTGTGAGTTAGGATATGGGCAGCAGAGTTTTGGATGAGCTCAAGTTTATGGAGAGTGGAAGATGGGAGGCTGGCCAGAAGAGCATTGGAATAGTCGAGTCTAGAGGCAACAAAGGCATGGCTGAGGGTTTCAGCAGCAGATGAGCTGAAGCAGGGGCGATGACGGATGATGTTGCGGCGGTGCAAGTAGGCGGTCTTGGTGATGGAGCGGATATGTGGTCGGAAGCTCTTCTCAGAGTCAAATAGGACCCTAAGGTTGCGAACAGTCTGGTTCAGCCTCAGACAATGGCCAAGGAGAGGGATGGAGTCGGTGGTTAGGGAATGGAGTTTGTGGTGGGGACCAAAGACAATGGCTTCGGTCTTCCCAATATTTAATTGGAGGAAATTTTTGCTCATCCAGTACTGGATGTCAGACAAGCAGTATGACAAATGAGAGACAGTAGAGAGGTCGAAAGAGATGGTGGTGAGGTAGAGCTGGGTGATATCAGCGTACATGTGAAATCTGACTTTGTGCTTTCGGATGATGTCGCTGAGGGGCAGCATGTAGATGAGAAATAGGAGGGAGCCAATGATTGATCCTTGCGTGACTCCAGAGGTAACAGAGCAGGAAGAGAAGCCATTGCAAGTGATTCTCTGGCTACGACTGGATAGATAAGAATGGAACCAGGCGAGCACAGTCCCACCCAGCTGGACGACGGAAGAGAGGCGTTGGAGGAGGATGGTGTGGTCAACCGTGTCAAAGGTTGCAGACAGGTTGAGAAAGATGAGGAGGGATAGTTTACCATGATCAGTCACATAGGATGTCATTTGTGACTTTGATATGGGCCGTTTCAGTACTGCGGCAGGGGCAGAAACCTGATTGGAGGGATTCCAATGGCGTTGTGGGAAAGATGGGCATGGATTTGGGAGGCGACAACATGTTCAAAGACTTTGGAGAGGAAAGGGAGGTTGGAGATGGGGTGGTAGTTTGCAAGGACAGAGGGGTCAAGGTGTGTTTTTTGAGGGGGGGGGGGGCGATGACGGCAGATTTGAAGGGCATGATCCCGTCAGGTTTAATGATAGGCAGCACAACTTCAATGAAGACATCTGCAAAATCCAAATAGCTGCAGTTAATGTCATTAGTTAAAAACATCGACATTTCACTGTTGTTTGAAATCAATGATGTTGGAAAGCTTTCTGTAAACTACAGGACTAATCTAATGTCAGATTACTTTGTTTTTGTGCTTTATGATCCCCTTCAGTAGATATTGTTTTGTGATTCAGTGACAATTACTCTTTATTTCACGAGTGAAGTTTCAATCAAGAACATCAAGATTGGTGAGCTGCAGGCACGAGTTGCCAGATGGGACTATGATATAGTGGCAATAACACTGACCTGGCTCAAAGAAAGGGAGGATTGGGAACTTAGTATTCCTGGCTACAAGGTATTCAGGAAAGAAAGGAGGGGGGATGGCAGTATTCATCAAATAAACTATTGTGGCACTGGAAAGGGATGATGTAGTTGAGGGGTCAAAGGCAGAATCTATTTGGTTAGAATTAAGGAACAATAGAGGAGCTATTATGCTACTGGGTGTACACTAGACCACCAAATAGTGGGAAGGAGCTAGAGGAGCAAATATGCAGACAAATTACAGAAAGATGCAAGGACTATAGAGTAGTGATAATGGGGGACTTCAATTATCCCAACATAGTAACAGTGTAAAGGGCAAAATGGGGGAGGGATTCCTGAAATGAGTACAAGAGAACTTTCTTGATCAGCGTGTTGCCAGCCCAATGAGGAAGGAAGTAGTACTGGATCTAGTTCTGGGAAATGAAGTGGAACATGTTTCAGTGGGGGAGCATTTGGGGATCAGTGACCATAATATCAGGTTTAGAATAGTTATGGAAGAAGACCAGGAACAATCAAGTGTAAAAATACTTAACTGGAGGAGGTCTAATTTCAGTGAGTTAAAAAAGGATCTTGTCCAGGTGGATTGGAATCAGAAATTGTTAGGCAAAACAGTAATTGAACAATGAGAAGCCTTCAAGGAGAAGATGGTTCAGGTACAGAGTAGACACATTCCCATGAGGGGGAAAGGAAGGGCATCTAAAGCTAGAGCTCCGTGGATGACTAAAGATATAGAGATTAAAATGAAACAGAAAAAGTAGGCTTATGATAAGTGTAAGATTCATAATGTAGTAGAGAACCAAGCTGATTACCGAAAGTAGGGAGGAGATCTAAAAAAGGAAATGAGGGGCAAAGAGAGAGTATGAGAATAGATCAGCAGCTATCATAAGTGGGAACCCAAAAATCTTTTATAAACATATAAATAGTAAAAAGGTAGTCAAAGGAAGGGTGAGGCCGATTAGGGACAAAAAAAAAAGAGATCTTTTTGTGGAGGCAGAGGGAATGGCTAAGGTAATAAATGAATACTTCACATCAGTCCTCACTAGAGAAGAGGATGCTGCCAATGTAGCAGCAAAGGAGGAGGTAGTAGCGATATTGGAGATGTTAAAAATAGATGAGGAGATACTTAAAAAGTTGCCAGAACTCAAAAGTAGAAAAGTCACCCAATCCAGATGGGATGCATCCTGGATTACTGAAGGATGTAAGGGTGGAAATTGAAGAGACTCTGGCCTCAATCTTCCAATCTTCCAATCCTGGAGGACTGGGAGATTGCAAATGTTACACCCCTGTTCAAAAAAGGGGCGAGGGATAAACCCGGCAATTACAGGTCAGTCAGCCTAATGTCGGTGGTGGCAAAACTTTTAGAGACAATAATCCGGAACAAAATTAATTGCCGCTTGGCAAAATATGGGCTAATAAATGAAAGTCAGCACAGGTTTGTTAAAGGAAAATTGTGTTTGACTAACTTGGTTGGGTTCTTTGATGTAACGGAGAGGGTTGATGAGGGTAGTGCGGTTGATGTGTATATGGACTTTCAAAAGGTACCACATTCCCACTACCATCGCCGGATCTCCCACCGTCAACATTCTGGGGGTCGCCATTGACCAGAAACTTAACTGGACCAGCCACATAAATACTGTGGCTACAAGAGCAGGTCAGAGGCTGGGTATTCTGCAGCGAGTGACTCACTCCCTGATTCCCCAGTGCCTTTCCACCATCTACAAGGCACAAGTCAGGAGTGTGATGGAATACTCTCCACTTGCCTGGATAAATGCAGCTCCAACAACACTCAAGAAGCTCGACACCATCCAGAACAAAGCAGCCCACTTGATTGGCACCCCATCCACCACCCTAAACATTCACTCCCATCATCACCAGCACACCGCGGCTGCAGTATGTACCATCTACAGGATGCACTGCAGCAACACGCCAAGGTTTCTTCGACAGCATCTCCCAAACTCGCGACCTCTACCGCTTAGAAGGACAAGGGCAGCAGGCACATGGGAACAATACCACCTGCGCGTTCCCCTCCAAGTCACACACCATCCCGACTTGGAAATATATCGCCGTTCCTTCATCGTCACTGGGTTAAAATCCCGGAACTCCCTACCTAACAGCACTGTGGGAGAACCTTCACCACACGGACTGTAGCAGTTCAAGAAGGCGGCTCATGACCACCTTCTCAAGGGCAATTAGAGATGGGCAATAAATGCTGGCCTTGCCAGCGATGCCCACATCCCATGAACGAATAAAAAAAAACTTAATAGACTTCTTAGCAAAATTAAAGCCCATGGAATTAAAGGGATAGTGGCAGCGTGGATTCAAAATTGGCTAAGGGACAGAAGCAGAGAGTAGTGGTGAACAGTTGTTTTTTAGACTGGAGGGAAGTATACAGTGATGTTCCCCAGGGGTCAGTATTAGAACCACTGCTCTTTTTGATATATATTAATGACGTGGACTTGGGTATACAGGGTATAATTTCAAAGTTTGCTGATGACACGAAACTCGGAAATGTAGTAAACAATGTGGAGGATATTAACAGACTTCAGGAAGACATAGACAGACTAGTGAAATGGGCAGACACCTTGCAGTTGAAATTTAATGCAGAGAAGTGTGAAGTGATACATTTTGGTAGGAAGAATGAGGAGAGGCAATATAAACTAAATGGTACAATTTTAAAGGGAGTACAGGAACAGAGAGACCTGGGGGTGCATGTACTCAAATCTTTGAAAGTGGCAGGACAAGTTGAGAAGGCTGTTAAAGCATATGGGATCCTGGGCTTTATTAATAGAGGCATAGAGTACAAAAGCAAGGAAGTTATACTAAACATTTATAAAACACTGACTAGGTCGCAGCTAGAGAATTGTGTTCAATTCTGGGTGCCACGCTTTAGGAAGGATGTCAAGGCCTTATATAGGGTACAGAGAGATTTGTTAGAATGGTACCAGGGATGAGGGATTTCAATTATGTGGAGAGACTGGAGAAGCTGAGGTTGTTCTCCTTAGAGCAGAGAAGGTTAAGAGGAGATTTGATAGAGGAGTTCAAAATTCTGAACGGTTTTGATAGAGTAAATAAGGAGAAACTGTTTCCTGTGGCAGATGTCGGTAACCAGAGGACACAGATTTAAGGTGATTGGCAAAAGACCCAGAGGTGACATGAGGAAACATTTTTTACACAGTGAGTTGTTGTGATCTGGAATGCACTGCCCGAAATGGTGGTGGAAGCGGATTCAATAGTAACGTTCAAAAGGGAATTAGATAAATACTTGAAGGGAAAAAATTTGCAGGGCTATGGAGAAAGAGCAAGGGAGTGGGACTAATTTGATAGCTCTTTCAAAGAGCCAGCACAGGCAGGTGGCCTCCTATGCTGTACCATACTACGTTGCTATGATTATGATAATATGATCATGTGGCAATTTACTCTGATCCTTCTCAATTTAAGGATACCTGTATTTATTTTGTTAGTTAATGAAATATGAAGGTGAATTAACATCTTGAGGTGATTCAATATGTAACTGTAGCATTAAAATCACATTTCTAGTTCATACAAGATGACAAAATGTACTCTCAAATTAATCCATAGTTTTAGAAATTCACTTTGAAGTACAGTACTTATACAAAGTTAAACTGAACTACCACATTATCTTACTATTTGATTTATTCTTCAATGTATGCAATGTTACATGATGTCTATTTATGTTTGGACTAATTTATTTTCTCTCGCATATGCACACGAGCGTGGAGCACACGCACACAAAATCAGCTATTGAGTTATCTGCCTGATGTTTGAAGGAGTAAGTGCAATTGTTTTGTTTGCAGTTCTGGTCAAGATGTGCAGCGAACCAGTGTTGTTGTTAATCTACCAAACCTGATGCGACAGAATACTTCAGAGACAATTCGAAGAGTGGTGCCAAAAATTAGAGTAAGTTGCAATTTATCCATAAAGAATCAAGTTATGGATAATTAAAAATGATATCATGAAAATGGCCCAGTACCCAGTATAATGCAACTTGCAAGGCCAGGTGAAATTAACTGATGTACTGTTAGCAACATTGCATGTCTGACCCCACCACTAAAGCATTTGTGAAAACATTACTCATCTGTATATTGGGCCGGATTTTGCTCTGAGCGGCGAATGAACGGCACCCGCTGCTCGTTAGACTTGGACTCGCCCATAGACTTTTCATGAGATTTTGCACTACAAGTTCCTCTTATCGGGTCCTCAATCCAGCATGGCGCCCCCTCCTTGGCATCTGGGACCTGTGTGAATGGGGCAAAGTGCTGTGTATTCCCTTAACCAATCAGATTGGAGCAAGTTAATAAGCAATGCAGACACAGAACCAGGAAATGTAAGTTAGAATAGTGAATTCAATGTAAAATCAGTTACAGAAAGCAAAATAAAGAGAGGGTAAGAAATATTGAATTAAAAGGCAAAGAAAAAGTAAAAAAAAAATGTCCAACAACAATTAAAATGTGAAGGAATGAGATTCTACACATGTAAAATTAAATTTTCAGTGCCAGAGAGGTTGTTTGGCAGTCATTAAGATTTACCACACATTAAAATTTTGGTTACACTTCAAAAAAAAACTTGACGTACCTTTTTCTGGTGAGACTACTTCGTTTCCATCAGGGCAAAAGAGGAACTTCACGCTGTGGCAGTCATTTCAACGTTGAGTCAGCGGGTGAGATCTCCTTCCTGTGAAGCTTCTGGAGGAGCAGGGCATCTGTTAGAGGAACTTCTGGATTTCCGGGCTTAACTGCGCATGTGCAGTCACGGAAGCTCCTCTACCATTTGCACTGAAATAATGGTGAGCGCTGTTGGGCCCACTGTTATTTTTTAGAGCAAAATCTGACCCTATATGCTGGATAGGTCACTGAATTCCATGCAATGCCTATTATGCCTGTAGATATTTTTAGATAATTAAATGCCAAAGTACTAATTGGTACCCTATATGCTGGCATCTCAAAAATCTGTGCAATGCCATTCCCTCATCACTTTTTAGCTCTTCAGTCATTGCTACTTTTTATCAGGAAGGTGAATTATGATCCTGAATCATAATTGTTTTTCTCTCTCTCTCTCTCTCTCTCTCTCTCTCTCTCTCTCTCTCTCTCTCTCTCTCTCTCTCTCTCTTCCTCCTCCTCCTTCTCCTTCTCTCCTTCTCCTTCTCCTTCTCTCTTTCTCCTTCTCCTTCTCTCTTTCTCCTTCTCTCTCCCCTCTGCATCCCCCGCCCCCCCCCCCCCCAACCTGTGTTTCGAAAGAAGAACTTACATTTTTTTTTAACCATCTTTACATTAAAAAGGGTTTTCCAGTCAAAGTATGAGCCTCTACCATGGTAGACAGTCACAATAGGTACTCGTGGGATTGTGCAACACGTCATAATCTATTGGACCCATTGAGATGTACTACAATATTGGGATGTGGTGCACAAAGAGTGACTGCTGCAGATGTGGGAGCTTAATGCAACTGGCACTTCAAACCTACCCTTGCCACCATAGCCATTAAGAGGCAGTCCTGTTGGAATAAAGTCTCACTGAGATAGCACGATATGGTACCAATTATAGTGTGTGCTTGGTGCTGACTAGTAACAGGTCTTATCATTGGTGCTTATTGAAGTCATTTGGTGACACTTATTCTCAAAAGTTTTTGATCCTTTGTTTACTAGTTGGCACTAGTGGAGCACCCCTTAGTACTGGTCAGTGCTGACCAAAAGAAAAACAAGGTGCCTTTGGTATTTGTTGATATTCATCATAATCAGTACTTGGTATCAGCTTCTGCCAGTGACTCAGCCAACTGTCCAAGCGTTTGTTAGATTTTCTGCTGGAACTGAGCTCCCAGTTGCCTCCAGTCAGGATGTGGACAGTGCTAAATGATACTAAGGGATTTCTCTTGGATGTACGTATCAGAATATTTGTCAGCCATAGGAGCCCTTCAAGTCAGCTGGTACAGAGCTGCCTTTGGAGGTTTACCTTTTGTGAAGGCAAGATCATGCATTTTCTAATAATTCTAAATAACTTTTATCAGTTGTGGCTCAGTCAAGTTCTAACTGATTTGTTTTAGAATCCACAATATTACACTGCTAACAAACCCTTTCATTAAAAATGTCATATTATAAATTTGATTAACACTAATTACCTTAGTGGGTAAGCAGTAATTTCTATAAGCAGCCAGTTTCTATTTGATTGTGTACTGCATCTGACATTAGGAACTGCATGATGACTAGAATCATACAGCACAAAAGGAGGCCATTTGGCCGATCGTGCCTGTGTCGGCTCTTTGAAAGAGCTATCCAATCAGTCCTATTCCCCTGCTCTTTCCCCATAGCCCTGCAAATTTTTCCTTTGCAAGTATATATCCGACTACAAGTACACTACTACTTTTTTTTAAAAAAAGCGTCAGGAAGATATTTCATCATTTTCTTTATCTGTTGTAGCCTAGTTATGGGCACACAAGCTGTTGTGTGCACAGTACAGACTGAATTCCTCTCCAATATATCTTCACATCTAAAGAAGTTAATACATAATGACTCCAGCCTTTTAAAATTAGGGTTATTTGCAACTTGTGCTTAAAGCATCATAAATAAACAAATAGTATAAATTTAGATGATCTTTTAATTCACCTATAAATACAAATAGGATTTAATGCACTTTGTAAAAGTCCAATGCCCATATAGCATGTACTGTTATCACCTTTAAAATGTATACTTTATAATGCTGGGTTAGTACTTCAACACAGCATTCAAAGTACAGTCTGTTACAAGGACTACAGGTAAAAATCCAACATTTGTAAACTTCATTCAAAAAAAAACTGATGATGGGTAAGGCATCAATACATTATATAGAGAGGGAAAGAACAAAAAGACAGTCATGACAAATTATTTACCTATTCCTGATACTGTATTCATGGTATTCCAAATAGTTTTCTTATTTTTAATATTCATTATCGCACTTGAATCTTAATTTGCTTACCAGCAATTTAAACTACTTAAGTAGGATTTATGGCCCGATGTACAAGATCTGTTTGTTTTATACAGTTAAAATTAATCTATCTTTGTGCAATTAAGAAGGACAAAGTTTCAGTTTTCCTACAGGTGAGACATCACCTCTGAGGTGTTGTACCTGCAGTTTGTTTGAACTCCTGGAATAATCATGCACCTGACCTGAGTAGGTCATTCTACAATGCTTGTATTTTAAAATATCATCTTTGATGTCTAACAGTGCTTTTTATCACATGTAAAATGCCTAGATTAAATCTTAAGTGCATTTGAAAATGATGTTGGACAGTTATTGCAATACTTATTTTTTAACATTCAGCCAGGTTTCATTAGTAAAGAAAAAAGTGCTGTGAAATGTTATATAGTATTCAGAAGTAGGATATATATATATATATATATATATATATATATATGTGTGTTATTAACCACCAACACCAAAGTAATACTGTTCCTTTGAGTGCTATACTACTTCTTCAAATATGTATTTATAATCTCTGGAAAATAAAATGAAAAGCAGGTTATTTTCCAGCAAGCTAATAAACACTTGGTTCTCATAAAGATTTCTTTATTGTAGGAGGTACTGCATGTTGCGGGGGTGGAGATGCAGTTAGCTGCTGCAGTTTCATTTCTTACCATCTTACAAGAAGAGTTAGTTTCCATTGCAGCTTATATCCACTCCTTTCTCCCAATCATATTGGTAAACCTGGATCACAGAGACACAGGTCAGTTCATTGCAGTTTAATTATTAAGAAAAATTGCTGAGCTATATTCTTCAGCATTTCACATTTATAGTAGTATGACTTAATTCAACTATGTGACTTTTTTACTCTTTTAAAAAAAAAATTGCTGATCTAAAAATCAGTCCTGCTATATCTTTGCAAATGACCATTTCTAGCAAAATTGAGATAAAGCACATTAGCAGAATGAAAAAATGTTTGTGAACTGGTACTTACTTTTTTTGTGTTGATATTTGAAACATTAATATCAAATGCAGCACTAGGGTTTAATGTTACTCAGGTCAGTTGTGGATTTAGACAAAAATGCATTCAACAGCTTGCAATTATAATAGCGCCTTTAATGCAGAGGAAGTCCCAAGGTGCTTCAGTGGTGCATTTGGGGGAAAAATGGACGTTGAGCCAAAGAAGCAAATATTAGGAAGGTGACTAAAAGCTTGGTCAAAGATCTGGGTTTTAAGGCGGGTCTTAAAGGAGGAGAGGGAGGAGGAGAGACGAAGAGGTTTATCCAGTTAAAATCTGAGTTAAAAGTTGCACTGCATGTAATGTTCAATAATTAAAATAATTTTCACTTGGGTGCAATACGTCAGAAAGAACTTAATGAATACCTGATGGGAAGGATCAGTGATTTATAGATATAGTTATAAATAGAGGTAAACAAACACTCCACAGTGGCTCCTATGTGTGTGTTTGTGAATTTAAAATAAAATTGCTGGACTATAACTTGGTGTTGTAAAATTGTTTACAATTGTGTTTGTGAGGGCAGAAGAAACTTTGCCTATAGAAGACATCAGCGCAGGACTGAGTTGTTGAGATGGCGAATGGACAAATATTCTAGTGTTTGACTTGATTATTTATGAGAATTGGGAGTATTTTTCGCGACCATTCCCTCAGCCGATTAAATAAGTGGATAGAATCTATGGTAGAGTAGATTGGATATTTGTGTAAAGAGCAAGCTCGTAGGACAAGGGGCTTTTTCGCATTGCGTGCTTTCCTATTTTCTTTAGGTCAACTCACGTTAGTTAGCCACATCTAACCTAAGCTAAAACATGAGAATAATTATCCAACGCATTGTGATTTTTCTCTGATATTTGGATAAGATCTCTGAAGTTTGAACTGTTGCATTGAGTTTTACACCTGTGATGTAACATTTTTGCAACTATCTATTTTTCCCTCCCTACTTCCCTACTTGAATCTGAAACACCATTTACTTTCCCAACAACTGTTTCAAAAATATTCATTTCTACACAGGCTTTCCAAAAACCATGTCATTGTGGTTTGTAGAAATGCATTTATTAAAAGCGTATAAGACAGTTGCTCCAAACCTATATTCTTAAGCTTATCAGGACATTTTCCTGGTAATAATAGTAAGCGCTGTATCCTGCACAATAGCCTTTATTACGCTGACAGATTGAGCCAAGTAATAAGAGGACTCTTAGATTAGAATAATTGTTTCAAAAATCACCATAAACATGACTCTTTTGCTTTCCTACTGGAAGACTATTGAGTTTCAGGATGTAAAAAGTCAATACTTTTTGTGCATGTGCCAGGAATGGCTTTTGTATTAGTTTGTAGGATTAGACAATGGAGCTAATTTTGTAATATATTAAAAACCATAACTGCGTAACTTGCTTTGTCACAGTTTATTATGTTACTTTTTTGGCCAGTGGTCAGCAATGCATGGTTGGAGACCCTCCTGACTGTAATCAATGCTTTACCAAAGGAAACCATCAGACAAGAGGTAATGTAAATGTGAAAATTCTAATCATGTATGTGTGTACAGTGTTTGTTGAGCCTGTATATGCACGTGTGCCCGTATGAAAATATATAATTAAGGTGGTACCATCTTCATGAAAAATTGTTTGTGTTCTTTATTTTTTTTTGCAGACTCCCAGCAGAATGATCATTGAAGTGTATCATTGATCACCTATGCAAGACATCATGGCTCTTCTGCCTGTTCTAATTAAAGCAAAAATGTTTACCAAGCAATTTTTCATGAAGATAGTGCTTTTAATGAGTCTTCTTGTTAAGTGAATATAATTGCAAATAATAAATTATTTGCTGTACAAATATATAATGTCTTTACCTTTTTAGTGCTAAAAAAAATTATATATTAGCAGCATCAGTGTTAGTGAGTGTGCTTTTGAAAAATAAAGACATTTTACCAAGTTTGCATTTAATTACAAGAGTTCCCCTTCTGTATATTATATTGCTGTACTTCAACAATCCCCAGACTAGAGCAAGCTAAATGTTCAGCTAAAATTGTATGAAGCTGTTCATGTTTTAGAAAATTTTCTGTTACAAGTATGCAGGAAATTGTGCAACTAATATCTTGCTACGAATTGCTAAAAATGGAACCAAGTTTTGTTGCAAGTAGGTTTTTCAGCAAAGTAAATTGAACATTTTTAAAATACTGATACCTATTTAGGTGGATTCATTATTAAAAAGCAGAGCTTAAAAATTAAGAATCCAATTTTGCATCTTTAATTTTTTAAATTAGGTATCATACTAATTTTCATTTAAACTGTTCACTGGGTGATGACCTGGTTTGAATCGATAAATCAAAGAGAATCGCTGGCTGAGATCCAGCCAATGAACATCATCATTACCTGTTAAGGAAATGGGGGCAACACATGTATTTGAACATTATAATTGCAAAACAACTAGGGAATAAAATAGTCGACAGTAGTAATTTCAGTTGGGATTTAACTTTAATAGGAATCAACTATTGTAATTAAAAATGCAGACCAAATAGCAGTCTGATTGGGACATTCAGAAATACATTTACCCTAGAATTTTCAACTAATAAAAATGAATATAGTGGCTGAACATGGAAATGAATATAATGGTTGAGCTTGAAAAAATATTGAGTATTTTTAGTTATATTGATAACATAGATACTGATGTATTGTTTATTCACTTGAGTGGAATGAGGAAAGATGGTTCATATTTTAATTAGTCTAGCAGACTAATCAATCTTTTGGTAAAGTATTCTTGCATCAAAAGACTGATGAAATATTATTCATTAGTATTCCATTTGGCAAGACTTAGTAAACACTTTGGTACAATTTTAATTCTTTATCATTCTACAGCAAAAAAATAATTGTACCAATTTGGGTCAAATTTCTTTTTCAGATTTGATTTTTAGGGAATTGATTTGGAATAATGACTAATCATTTAACCATTCAATATTATCTTTCACTGTTAATTATTAACAGTTCTGACTCATGCTCCCTGATGTTTGTGGAACAATTTTAAGGAATATAATTTTTTAATAGAGAGGTTTTAGGCTAAAACGCATGAGTAAGAATCTCTTCCATTTTGGTTTGTGCATTGTGTGCTGTTTATCATGGTGAAACTGCTCTTTAACGCAATTTCTCTTAAATTCAGGAATGTGGGAAGGAATTGCATAAAAGGTTGATTCTGCAAAGGACCTATAATTCCGCAAAATATTCTCTGGCTGTAGAATTTCAAAGGCCCTGACTGTAGACTTAGCCATACATAACATTATGTGTTGTAAAATATAGTAAATTGGAAACTATTAAATTTAGCTGCAGTAACCAGTTAGGAACTAATAATTTCCATAGTAACTTTTTTTGTTTTTGTTTAGATTTTGTCCCCACTGGTTTCAAAGGCACAATTATCACAGACAATCCAGTCACGTTTAGCTAGCTGCAAGATTCTGGGCAAAGTTGCCAGGAAATTTGAATCTCATATGTAAGTGAAAGGAAATTTTTGTTGGTGCTTCCCTGCTAAGCACAAAGATCTGATATATATGCAACATAATATACCACTCTATGCTATCATTCTTCCTGTATGACTAGTCTGCTGAGCAAGAATTACTAAACAACATTTCAGCATGTTGGCAGAAACAAAAATGATAGTTGGTATTCACATACAGTTTGTGTCAATGTTGTGTTCCTCCAAGGGCACACTAAGCCTGATGTTCATTGCTTATAATTAATTAAGTGATTCATAATTGCTAACTGTATTATCATTTTCTTTGATTTTTCATTCTATAAATTTGCAGTGGTTATATAAGAACATCATCTATGAAGCAGAAAAATATTTGGGTTGTTGATTCTGCTTCTTTCAGCAAGCCATGTACAATTGGTCTGCCATAGATTCTTGTCAATTTAGTTAATTTCCTAAAACAAGTGAATAACCACAAATACATTTTCTAAGAGTAAATAGAAATTTCCTTCTGACCTCTGAAAGTGATTGAGCAAAAATGACAAGGTGTAAATTGATTATTCCCATCTACATTATTGTACACTGACTCATTGCAATCCACAAGTGACCTATCCAAACAGATCTAAATTTAGTTCTACATGGATTATTTAATCCCCGTTACATTGAATCCCCTTCATAAATAGCTATCCTGCTCATTTTATAAGGAGCTAATTAACATACCATTAACTACTTTTGTGGAACTACTGCTATGTGGAGGAAAATGACTTCTAACTTGGAATTTTGCATTACTTTTTAAATGTGGGTGTCATCATACAATGACAGGGCACAGGCTGTCAATATCCTGCATTATTGCAACAATTATTCAAAATATGGCTCCAAAACAGGATAAAACTATTCCCATAATCTACAGACCTAGCCTTTATATAAAAAAAATTTCCAAGTGCGAAAACTTCATTTTGGGGATCAAATGACAGTTGAACTGCTGAAGCTTTATCTGAAGCATTTCAATGAGATAACTGCCACGTAAGCGCTCTCATTACATTTTGACCACAGATAATTGCATGGAACCTTTGAGGATTGCATTAGTATTTTTTCACCATGTTGGCTATATTGACACGTGCTACATTTGCTTTAGTTTGTTTTACATTGCATATTGTAGTTATTCACTATACTATATTTTGCAGTTTTGAATTGAGTTTTAATCATGTTCCCTAATTTTCTATAAATTTTTGGTGAATGTATGGAAATCTTATTTGATAGCATTCTGTTTGTAGTCTTTATGATTTCTATTTTTGTGAAGAATTGCTACTGGTTACTTTATTCAGCCTATCATGCTGCAGACTATACATTCTAAAGTAAACTGTGATTTTAAAATAGTTCATAAAAGAAAAAAAGACTTGGAGCAAATGTTTTACTTGTATTTATTTGTAACATTAAGTACAAGAAATCACAAAGATGAGAATTCCATTAAAAAAATAGCAATGAGGCTGACCGTACAGGGGTGGTGATGCTTGCTTTACTACTACATGGTTGCAAGTTTGAGACCAAGAACTGTTGCTGTGTAAATTATGTATGCTGATGACATCCAGTTGTCCTCTGCCACCATTCCCTCCGAACACATCTGTATTGTTAGACTGCCTGTCCAACATCAAATTATGGATGAGTCGAAATTTCCTCCACCTGCACATCAGAAAAGTCAAAACCATTGTTTTCAGGCCCTGCCACAGACTCTGCGTCCTTGTTACTGACTCCAGCCACTCTCTGAGGCCGTACAAAATCTTAGTATCCTTTTCAATCCAGAACTGAGCTTCACACCTTTCAAATCCTATCCATCACCAAGCCTGCTTACTTCGACCTCCACAACATTGCCAGTTTGCATCCCTACCTCAGCCCCACTGATGCTGAAATCCTTATCCACATTTTTGTCACTTCTAAGATTCTCCGCGGTCTTTGCTAGGCTACCGTCCTCCACTCTAGATAACCCACCTTCCCAGTTCTTGCTGACCTATATTGGTTCCATGTCCCCCAAAGCCTTGAATTTAAAGTCTCCACAGCCACACCCACACTATCTCTGCAATCTCCTCCACCCTTATGTCCCACCCCCAGCCTTTGGTCCTCCAACTTTGGACTTTGTGCATTCCCCCTCTCTCTTTGCTCCACTATTGGTGGTAGAACTTTTAACCACCTTGGCTTTAATTAGTGGAATACCCTCCCTAAACTCCTCCATCTCTCCACCACTCAAAATCCACCTTTTCAGCCAAGCTTTTGGTCAGCTCTTAACTTTCCCGCCATGGCTTGACGCCCATTCATTTATCCCTTTTATCTATTTTTTCTACCCCTTTGCTTTAGGTTATTTTCTATGTTAAAGGCACCCTATAAATACAATTTGTTGTTGTAACATGTTGTCAGCTATGATTATATGTACTGTCGTAGCCTTTTCTGTTCTCAAACCATGTGTATGCTAGTAGCCCTGGTATGATCAGTTTCCTCGGTCTTAGCTCGAATATGAAGTAAAGCATTTCATGATGGAAATGATTCCATTCCACTAACTGAAAAAAACTGTCTCTTCCGCAGTAAGATGAATCCCAATATTTCTGCTTGTAAATTGCGTCTTGTTAAATCAAGTGAATTGATCAAAGAACTCAACCATCTGTTGTTGTCAGTTATGACAGCTCAATCAGCAAAAATACACGCGTGCACACACGCGCACGGACACACACACACGCACATGCACATACAGAGACTATTGCAAGAATTTGACATACTTCTATGTAATACAGGATAGACATTGGAATATGTTCCATGGATATGATATATTGGGATAATATTGATAAGTTGCTCCAGTTTTAATCACTTTATTTTGCAATGTTTTCTCAATTCCTTAATGTGTTGTAAGGCAGTAGCACACTGCAGTAATGTGTGTTTATTTTAAATATATTAGGAAATAGGCAAAAAATGTAAATAAAGAGCTGTATTGTCTCTGCAGAATAAAACGAGATATTCTGCCTCTAGTGAAATCACTTTGCCAGGATGTAGAATATGAAGTTCGCTCCTGTATGTGTCGTCAGCTGGAATACATAGCACAAGGAATTGGGTAAATATAGTAACTTACATTTCAAACATATTGCGTGTATAAATCTTTGTTTAATTGAAAGAACAATGCTATATACTAGAAAAAGGCATAAATACCACAATTATTTGAGCAGCAAGGAATTTAACTGAGCAAAAAATTATTCAGACTAGACAACTCTATGCCAGGTTACAGGAAGGAAAATATCAGAAGGAGGGGATATTCATGAACATAGCATTACGGTTATATAAAGCAGGGCTGTAACAAGTCAAATTAAGTCCTGACTCTTCACAAAGTAGAACATATCAAAGATGAAATTTTTCTGTGTGCACTATTGCATTTAATCTGGACTGCCTTTTCGTCTTCAGATTACATAATGTAAGAATTTTTAAAAAGTTGTGCAATGTACTTGAAGACTTTTTAAAAATGTATAGTTTCTTTCACGTTGAGGCATAATTCGTGAATTATATTTGTATGTAGCATTTTCAGTTTTATATTAAAAAAAACACCTTGCCTACTAATTTTGATTGATTTTTATGGTTTTATTTTACAGGGCTAATGACATTTTTTAAAATCCATACAATATATATAGACTAAATTTATAATTAAATTAAATCTTCAGCTTCATTGTAGTATATTCCTATATTGCTGGAATTACAATAGTCTAATTTTGATACTATTCAGATGTAATATTAGGGATGCTTGGGTTAATTTTGACTTTTGGTTTAAATTTGACTTTGGGTCCAAAATTAAGGAACCAGCAACATTTTGAAATTATGATTTTTACAGGGGGTCCTTGGAATAGGTGAAATCATTCTGTAATCTTAGACACCTCGAAAGTAAATACACACATCACTAATGTAAGATTGCAAATCCCTTCCTAAAACTGGGACTAATTCTCTGGGTGTTTTGGATTTAGAGTAAGTTTCAGCTGTCATCCATGCTTGATACTCTTTAAGCTTTCTGTATAATTGGCGCTCATGTTTTAGTTCCCTATTTAAACTTATTAACTTCCATGTAATTACTATGATTTACATTCAGGTTATTTTGATAGGAATTGACAAGACTATTAATAGAATGTGTAGGCAAAGTAGGGCATTCTACATCAATGGGCCTTTTCTTTGATCTTTTCATACAATTTGTTTTTATTTTCATTATACAGGGTTGAGCAGACAAAAAGTGCAATACTTCCTGAATTAGTGGAGTTGGCTAGGGATGAAGGGAGCAGTGTACGCATTGCTGCATTTGACACCATTGTTAATCTGCTTTTGATGTTTGACAGTGGTAAGTTAATGTAAAGGCAATGACTTATGTGTTTGAAGTGAATTCAAGTGCATAGTAAATTCTGAATGTTGGATTTTGGAGGTAATAAAAGGAACATTTTGACCTAATATTTATGTACTGACAGATTTTAAATGAAATTTCAAATTATACCAGGGTTCTATAATACTTAATTCTTATGAGACTGCTCATTGGATACAATTTTATGGAATTGCTTTATTATCTTATTTGATTATAAGATTGTGAGACAATTTTTTGTTTAAAAGTATTGTTTAAATGGATGTTATGAGGTCCACCAATATTATGTACTACTCCACTTGCACAATTTTATGTATATTAAAATTACCATGTAACAAAAGGCATCATTGACAATTCACCTTCCCAGGATAACTATGACAAAGTAAAGAAAATGACAAAACAAATTCTAGAATCAGAATCCTCTTCACACCTGAAACTACATGACTAAAAATCCTCCGCTTTATAAGGAACTATTAGCTTATTTTAAAAGCAAAATACTGCGGATGCTGGAAATCTGAAATAAAAACAGAAAATGCTGGAGAAGCTCAGCAAGTCAGGCAGCAACTATGGAGAAAGAAACAGAGTTAACGTTTCAGCTCGAAGACAAAGAAAGTTCTGACAATAGGCCTTCGATTTGAAACGTTGGGCTCGATTTTAGCACCCGCTATCAGGTGTGTTCTCGGCGGGGGGGCCCCGAAAATCACGAAATCCAGGAGTGGGACCGGATCGCTCCTCGATCCCGCCCACTTCCAGGTTCCCCGCTGACGCGCACGCGCAGCCCCCGCTGGTGGGAATCCCGCAGGCAATTAAAGCCAGCGGGATGCAACTTGACAATATTTAGTTTGGTATTTCAGGTCATTAACTGACCTGATTAAGGGACTGTGTGTGATTTTTGATCAACATGGGACTGTTTCCCACACTGGGGGAAACACTCCCAGCTCGAATGGACGTGTTGCAGCTGTCAGCCTGTGGCAGCTGCAAAGGTCCATTTGACAGGTGGAGGGGGGGGGGGACCCTCACCCTCACCCATTGCAGGAGGCCACTCTGTCACTTGGGACAAAGTTTGGCCTCCACCACCCTCCTCCTGACGGTCAAAGTCACCAACCTGCACACTTACCCCGGGGTCCGGAGACATGTACCTACCTTGCGGACCCCCTCGGATGTACATCTTGCGGATGGGGGCTGCCGTAGCTGCAGTCATGACCTCCTCGGAGGGCGAACAGTATCACCAGCCTCACCAGCCTCGCCATCCACGCCGTCCACCTCTGACACATGGAGCTCCACAACAGAGTGCTGTGACACATCCACCTGTACAGCAGGAGGGAGGGCTACCGCAGAGAGAGATGCGTCGCAGAGGGCACTACCCTCGCCACAGGTTCCACAGACCGAGGCTCAGCCTCCTGGACCTCTCTGAGCAGCAGTGCACACGGAGGCTAAGAGTCACTCGACATGTAGCCGTGGACACCTGCAGCCTCTTTCATGCCGAGCTGCTCCTGGCTGGCCCGTGCACCATCTTCCTACCTGTCGCTGTCAAAGTCACCACTGCCCTCCCGAACTTCTCCTCCACAGCCTTCCAGGGTGCAACCGGGGACATCGCTGCTGTCTCTCAGTCGTCTGCGCAGAAGAGCCCTGCAAATACACCTACACCCACTCTGCAGTGACACAATGGGTGGCATCAGTGGTGGGTCCTCATAGTGATACCCAGGAGTGGGCATTATTGCACAAACCGGACAGGATTCGCGAAGACATGGCAGTACTGGTGCCAATATAATGTGTGATGTGAGTTGTTATGAAATTCAATATAAGTAACAACCATGACAAACCCTCAAACACCCTTGTTCATCCCCTTCATGCTCACGACACGTTTGCCTTACGCTGCCTACTGCACATATGTGATGCATGCCCTGTGGCTGCAGCACAGGTGGTGGCAGGTTGAGTGAGGCTGGCCGTGAGAGAGTTGCACGAGAGGGTGAGTATGGGATAGAGCCATGAGATTTAATGAGGATTGGGTTGCGTGGTAGTGGCGGGGTAAGTACTGGCGAGGTGAGTAGGTGCAGGTAAGATGAGGATGGGGTTTGAGTGGGTATGAGGGGTGATGTGACAGAGTAGTGTTGGCAGTGCCGAAGGAGATGTGGGGTGGGGGCAGCGATGTGATAGACGGAGTGTAGGGGAAAGACCACGTGTACTCCCTTTGGATGACCTACTGAGGTCATTGGACCGCCTCCTGCACTGTATGCAGGTGGGCGATATGTTGGTGGCGCAGGTGATCCCCTCTGCCACCTCGAGCCAGGCCTTCCTGGTGGCGGAGGCGGGCCGCTTCCTCCCGCCCGCCGGGGGGAAGATCTCTGTCCTCCCCCTCCTCCTCAGCCCATGTATTGATACCTGGGGTGAGGCATCATTAAACTGGAAGCAGCTTCCCCCTGGGCTGCTCCATGCAGTCATCTTTGCTATTGGTTGCAGCATCTGTCAGTGGAGGACTGCCCCTTTAAATAGAGCGCCTCCAGCTGACAGATCGTACTGCGCATGCGCAGCCCGCCCGACGCGCAGATCAGCAGCGGGGAACCCGGAGGAGCAGGTAAGTGAATCCAATTAGTGGGTTGCCTGCTACGATCGCGCGGGAAACCCACTAATTTCACCGGGCGCGTTACCCACGCGCCCGCTTGCCCATCCGCCAAGAACCCGCATCCCTGCTAAAATCGGGCCCGTTAACTCTGTTTCTTTCCCCACAGATGCTGCCTGACTTGCTGAGCTTCTCCAGCATTTTCTGTTTTTATTACTAACTTATTTTACCTTTTATATTAGGAAGCCCAATTTTTATCTACCGTGCAAACAAATATGCATTCATTTGGTTCCCAATATGTTTGTCACCTAATGAATGGACTTAATGTCATAATGGATTGTGATTCAGTCAAAGAAGGTTGCATAGGTGCGTATATGTGTGAGAGAGAGAGATACTGCAAATCGGCTCACACACTGGCCAAGGTAAATAGGGGGAAAACACTTTGAGTCGACTACGAACGGGAGATAGCCCATTTGTGTGCTTGTTTAGAATAGTGAGCCTCAGAATTCTTAGTTGGTTTGAGTCTCAGAATTGATATGGTCTTGATCAACTAGGAGTTTAGGCACATTTGTTTAATTTGAGTCATTTAGTATCTCAAATGAACATTCAATCCAGAAAAATGAGCATACTTTTCCAAATGGAGAATATGCTTGCTTCAGTCCAGGTGATTCAGAACCGAAAATTAGCAGGTAGTAGGAAGAAAAAAAAGTCCTCTTTAGCACTCTTGTCATAATATCCATAATAATGACCATATGCCTTTCCCTATTTCTGATTTAACTACCAGTAAAGAGGAAATGATAAAACCTCATACTGTGAAAGGTAAGAAAGCATCCTGAGTTCAAAAGGATCGTTGCTTTTGTTCAGTCAAGGGGTCTTTTTGCGAGATGGTTTACAAGTAGTCATTTCAATACTCTATGTAGTCAGAGACCAGATCATATGAAGCTAGTAAATTTAAAGGTTGTATTCTTCACAATTTTTAATTTAAAACCCAGCAGATGCTTTTGTTCCTTGGTAGATTTCAGCTTTCTAAGCATCTGAGAAGGCCAAGTTCAGGCTGGCAATAAAATTGTCGGAGATCTTGGGGACGGGTCGCTGTATGTATGCTTGTTGGGCCTGGGGGAAGCACCGCAGCTCCTCCGGGCCCACAAGCTGTGCTATAAAGGCACTTAACTGCTTTATCGGGCCTTCTCGCCGCCTCCTCAAGTGGCGTGAAGTAGAAGGCCCGGGAATCCTGGCCCCCAGGGGTTAAAAACAAAAAACCTGTCAAAATGGAGGACTGCAGCCTCTTGAAAGCTTTTAGTGACCGGCCCGCCTCCTAAAAGTGGGTTGGTCGCCCTCTCCATTAAAATCGGAAATGGGCGGGTTGGGGACAGGTTTTACATTTTTTTGAATTTTTACTGCCCCCCCCTGCCCCCAACTCACCCATTTTTCTGAGTTTAAAATTTGGACCAAGGTATTCAACTCCAGTACAAAATGAAAATGTTTCCCTATCTTTTTTAGAACTTGATTTTCAGCTTGTTCATTCATCCTTAGAAGTATAACAGTCCTGTGATTTTTAACCACCATCAACAAACAGAACAGAATTCTTTACTGTCATGTTACAGGATATAAGCCTGAAAATGGTCTTCAATTTTGTATTCCTCAGGAAGGGAGTAATGCATTAGATGTTCTCCTTATATCTTTGGGGTCTGAAAATTCTTCGGCTAAGCAAAACCATATTGACTTCACTCCTCAAGATCCAAATCTTGGACCTATTAGAACTAGACATCTGTTGAACCCTAGCTCTATCTCGCATGTAAGGTCCATTGCCCTTGAATGACAACTAAATGATGCTTCCTCTTAGGACCTTCCACAGACAGTTCAGCTCTTGAGAGCGACAGAAATGAAGAAGGAGTTAACCTTCAGAGGAAGTGAAGGTCTTCTACCTTCAATGGTGGATACAAGCTTGACATCCAGAAAATATTTCACTTCAATGGCATACAACACCAAATTTCAAAGCTGAATTTATGGTGACTGAATCACTGCACAGCAATACATTGTTAGATATTCCAGCTTTATTTGCAATGCTTGTTTGACTGGAGGCTGACAACTACAACAGTAGTTAATTTAGTAGCCATTTTGGGTTCTACTTCATTGTAAATGGAAAGACAATAGACTTTTGAGCAGTTTGGAGTAGGGAAGATCATACAAATTTCACATTATCTCAGAGTGTGGAACTCCTGAGATGGACACTGCCCCAGTGATTTTCAGTGGAAAAATACCTATTCTAAGGTTTATGAAGGATAAGCACATTCAAAGAATACAAAATGACCATATCCATTAGCAAGGCCAGTTAGAAACATCAATTAAAATTAGTGCCAGATAGTGCTGCATTTGGGATAGTATTGCGCTATACACTTGTATTTACAGGACTGACAATAAATAAATTTAAATTACCCCAGTTCTATCTAATATTGACCTCAGAGTCAGGAGATATTTGCACACCGATTCCCTGATAAGTTTGATATTTGAATTAGCATGAATTGCGGATAACATAGACACACAATTAAAATTGACTACTTTTGACCTTTTTCTGTATTAACCCATCATGGCATACCCATGCTTGCAAGAGTGGCAAATGAGGTCTCGTGCATAAACCCATGTTCTATCAGTGTGCACCATAGAGCATTGATGCCTTCCAAGATTTTAATGCAGCAACAACAACTTGCATTTGTATGGCACCTTCAAGGTAGAAAAAACATTCCAAAGCATTTCAGAGAGGAGTAATTGGAAAAAAAGGATGGCATTATGTAATGTCTAAGCAAGCTGTACGGTGATACTTTGATAGTATCATCATAAAGTTGAATAATTGATCATTTATTTTTCTTAAAAGTAAATCACTAACTCTCTCTAGCAAAACAATTCCATTTTGAGGTTTAAAGTATTAATTTCCCATTAAACATCTGTTAATCAATTAACATTTTTTGAAGTCGGTGCAGTTTTTGTATAGGATTACCCATTTTCCTCTTGTTCCTTAGTTATGTCAGTAATACATTATTCTGTAATTATCTTGTCAGATGACCGTACTCAAATTATATTTCCCCTGGTGATGATGTTCTGTGAGAAATCATTCAAAGCAGATGAGACTATCCTTGCGCCATTGTCACACCAACTGGGAAAGCTCTGTCATGGTCTCTCAGGTAAATTTTATTTTCATTTCTTAATTTCTAGCTGTAACAGTACTTTTAAAACATTTTACCTATAGCTAAAGTGAGGGCATTTGCATTCTCTTCATTGCTCTCTATCTGCCTTTGAATGTCAGTGCTACTTCCTAATTTTTATTGATTTGCTTGACTGTTTCCTGTTAACCTTGTTCGCACTTCCTATAACAGTGAAGGAACTACAATCCATTTTCCGGTGTTATACATACCTATGTTCCTGTGTAATAACCTCAGGAAAGACATATTGGCCTTGGAAGGAGTACATGGGAACATAGCCAAGTTTATGCTACCTGACCTCATAATTTAACCCTCTAAGCCCCAGTATCATACTAGTGAATCTGCACAGCACCCCGTCCAAGGCCATGTTAGAAGGTTGAGGGGGTAATCTAATTAAGATATTTAAAATGATTAAGGGATTCAATAGAGTAGATACAAAGAAACTATTTGCTCTGGTGGGGGAATCCAGAACAAGAGTGCATAATCTTAAAATTAGAATTGGACCATCAGGAGTAAAATCAAGGAGCACTTTTTCACTCAAAGGGTAGTGGAAATATGAAATTCTCTCCTCCAAAAATCTGTGGATGCTGGGTCAATTGAAATTTTTAAGACTGAGATAGATAATCTTTTGTTGGGTAAGGGTATCAAGGGATTTGAACAAAGGTGGGTAAATGGGGTTGAGGTACAGACCAGCCATGATCTACTTGAATGGCAGAACAGGCATGAATGGCCTGCACCTGGTCCTATGTTCCTATGATTCTCCAAGTGCTTAGTAATGCCATCCAGACTCTAATAGTTCATCAACAACTAAAGTCATGGCTGCCTTTAATTTCCTGGCTTATCTTGGTCTCCTTTTTAAAGAGGGAGTTGCATTTGCCAACTTCTAGACTTTTAGCACAATTTGGGGAAATTATAGTTGGAACCTCAACTGATTCTTCCTTAGATTTGCTTGGATTTAAACCATCGGGGCTGAGTGATTTGTTGACCCGCAGTTTGAATAATTTGTTTTGTACCATGTCTTTTTAAAAAAAAACACCTCTGGTGACTGTTCTATACCCACCTCTGGAGGTTCTCACCTCCACTGTGACAACCAAGGCAAGTACTTATTTATTACCTTTGCCATTCCCTATCTCCTTTTAAAAACTAATAATGGTGATATTGTAAATGAAAATAAGGAAATGGCGGACATGTTGAATAATTACTTTGTGTCGGTATTTACAGTAGAGGACACCCCAAGGAAACTAATTTTGAATCGGGGTGGGAACTCACCATAATTAATGTAAGCAAACTAACAGTAATAAAGAAAATAATGGCACTAACGAGTGATAAATCCCCTGTACAAGATGGTTTTCATCCCAGGGTATTAAAGGAAGTAGGTGAGAACATTGCAGATGCCCTAACTATAATCTTCCAAAGTTCTCTCGATTCAGGAACCGTTCCTTTAGATTGGAAAATTGCACGTCACTCCGCTATTTAAGAAAGGTGAGAGAGGGAAACCAGTGAATTATAGACCAGTTAACCTAACATCTGCTGTCAGGAAATTACTGGAGTCTACAATTAAGGATAGAGTGACTGAACACCTTGAAAATTTTCAGCTGATTAGAGAGAGCCAGCATAGATTTGTAAAGGGTAGGTCATGCCTGACGAACCTGATCAAATTTTTTGAAGAGGTGACTAAAGTAGTGGACAGGGGAGTGTCTATGGATGTTGTTTATATGGACTTCCAGAAGGCTTTCGATAAGGTCCCTCATACGAGTCTATTAGCTAAAGTTGAATGGAATTGAGGCAAATTATTGACCTGGTTAGGAAATTGGCTATGTGGCAGGAGACAGGTACTCCATTTGGCAAGATATGACTTGTGGTGTCCCACAGGGATCTGTATTGGGGCCTCAACTATTCACTGTATTTATTAACGACTTAGATGATGGGATAGAGAGCCACATATCCAAGTTTGCCGATGACACAAAGATAGGCAGCATTGTAAGCAGTGTAGATGGAAGCATAAAATTACAGAGAGAAATTAATAGATTAAGTGAATTGGCAAATGTTTTTCAATTAGACAAATGTGAGGTCATCCACTTTGGACCTAAAAAGGAGAGACCAGAGTACTTTCTAAATATGAAAAGCTCGAAACAGTGGAGGTCAAAAGAGACTTGGGGGTCCATGGACAGGTACAGAAAATAATCAAAAAGGCTAATGGAATGCTGGCCTTTATATCTAGAGGACTAGAATACAAGAGGGTAGAAGTTACGCTACAGCTATACACAGTTAGACCACACCTGGAATACTGTGTTCAGTTCTGGGCATTGCACTGTAGGAAGGATATATTGGCCTTGGAGAGAGTGCAGCGTAAATTTACTAGAAAGATACCTGGATTCCAAGGGTTAAATTACGAGGAAAGATTACACAAACTACGGTTGTGTTCCCTGGAATTTAGAAGATTAAGGAGCAATTTGCTCGAAGTTTTCAAGAAGGGAACTGATAGGGTAGGTAGAGAGAAACTATTTCCACTGGTTGGGGAGTCTAGGACTAGGGGACACAGCCTAAAAATTAGAGCCAGGACTTTGAGGTGTTAAGTTAGGAAACACTTCTACACACAAAGGGTGGTAGAAGTTTGGAACTCTCTTCCGCAAGTGGCAGTTGATGCTAGCTCAATTGTTAATTTTAAATCTGAGATTGATAGATTTTTGTTAACCAAAGGGATTAAGGAATATGGGGTTAAAGTGGGTATATGGAGTTAGGTCACAGATCAGCCATGATCTCATTGAATGGCGGAACAGTCTCGAGAGGCTAAATGGCCTACTCCTGTTCCTATGTTCCAATTTCCACTACAAGCTTGCCTCCTTCATCTCTGTCCTACCTCTACCTTGGCTATCCTCTTACTACTAATGTGTCTATAAAAAGCTTTTTTTTATTGACCGTTTGTTTTTTGATAATTTCCTCTCATACTCCCTTGTAGCCTTTCTAATCTCCCTTTTTGTAGCTTTTCTATAGTTTTTGTATTTTGCCCTAGGTGTTTTCTTACCTCCCTGTAAATGCTAAGTGCTTCTGTTTTAAATTTCAAATTTGATCTAATTTCCCTATTCACACATGGAACTTCAGACTTCAAATCACTCCCTCTTTTCCTTATTAGAATATACTTGATTTTAACCCTTTTTAGTATTTCTCTTTGCTGATGTCTGATTCTGTTAATCAATTTTCCTTCCATTTAATATGTCACTTTTTATCCCATTTTAATTTGCATTCTTTGAATAAAGGGCTCGACTTTTCTTTTTCCTGTTCTATTCTTACATTGGACCTAATTATATATTGCAGTCATTACCTCCCAAATGTTTCCTACTTTTAGGTCACCTACTTGCTCCACTGCATTATCCAGAACTATGTCAAGTAATGATGTGGAGATGCCGGTGATGGACTGGGGTTGACAATTGTAAACAATTTTACAACACCAAGTTATAGTCCAACAAATTTATTTTAAATTCCACAAACTTTCGGAGGCTTCCTCCTTCCTCAGGTGGTGTGGAAATGAAATTTTCGAATCCTTCGCATTTGAAAATCACAGAACAATGCCTGGTGATTACTGCCCGTTGCCAAGGCAATCACAGTGAGCAGACAGAAAGGTGTCACCTAAAAGGCCACCGAATATACAAACCCCCCCCCCAAAAAAGAGAGAGAGATAGAGAGAGAAGGAAGACAGTCAATGACCCGTTATATTAAAAACAGATAACATTTGTTCGCTGGTGGGGTTACGTGTAGTGTGACATGAACCCAAGATCCCGGTTGAGGCCGTCCTCATGGGTGCGGAACTTGGCTATCAATTTCTGCTCGACGATTTTGCGTTGTCTTGTGTCTCGAAGGCCGCCTTGGAGTATGCTTACCCGAAGGTCGGTGGCTGAATGTCCATGACTGCTGAAGTGTTCCCCGACAGGGAGAGAACCCTCCTGTTTGGCGATTGTTGCGCGTTGTCCGTTCATCCGTTGTCGCAGCGTCTGCATGGTCTCGCCAATGTACCATGTTCTGGGGCATCCTTTCCTGCAACGTATGAGGTAAACAACGTTGGCCGAGTCACAGGAGTATGAACCGTGCACCTGGTGGGTGGTGTCCTCTCGTGTGATGGTGGTATCTGTGTCGATGATCTGGCATGTCTTGCAGAGGTTACCGTGGCAGGGTTGTGTGGTGTCGTGGACGCTGTTCTCCTGAAAGCTGGGTAATTTGCTGCGAACGATGGTTTGTTTGAGGTTGGGTGGCTGTTTAAAGGCGAGTAGTGGAGGTGTGGGGATGGCCATAGCGAGGTGTTCGTCATCATTGAGAACATGGCGTAGTTTCTCCCCGGAGCGGAGAAACTACGCCATGTTCTCCGCAGCCTTCAACATGTCATCGATGATGACGAACACCTCGCTATGGCCATCCCCACACCTCCACTACTCGCCTTTAAACAGCCACCCAACCTCAAACAAACCATCGTTCGCAGCAAATTACCCAGCTTTCAGGAGAACAGCGTCCACGACACCACACAACCCTGCCACGGTAACCTCTGCAAGACATGCCAGATCATCGACACAGATACCACCATCACACGAGAGGACACCACCCACCAGGTGCATGGTTCATACTCCTGTGACTCGGCCAACGTTGTCTACCTCATACGTTGCAGGAAAGGATGCCCCAGAGCATGGTACATTGGCGAGACCATGCAGACGCTGCGACAACGGATGAACGGACAACGCGCAACAATCGCCAAACAGGAGGGTTCTCTCCCTGTCGGGGAACACTTCAGCAGTCATGGACATTCAGCCACCGACCTTCGGGTAAGCATACTCCAAGGCGTCCTTCGAGACACACGACAACGCAAAATCGTCGAGCAGAAATTGATAGCCAAGTTCCACACCCATGAGGACGGCCTCAACCGGGATCTTGGGTTCATGTCACACTACACGTAACCCCACCAGCGAACAAATGTTATCTGTTTTTAATATAACGGGTCATTGACTGTCTTCCTTCTCTCTCTCTCTCTCTCTCTCTCTCTCTTTTTGGGGGTTTGTATATTCGGTGGCCTTTTAGGTGACACCTTTCTGTCTGCTCACTGTGATTGCCTTGGCAACGGGCAGTAATCACCAGGCATTGTTCTGTGATTTTCAAATGCGAAGGATTCGAAAATTTCATTTCCACACCACCTGAGGAAGGAGGAAGCCTCCGAAAGTTTGTGGAATTTAAAATAAATTTGTTGGACTATAACTTGGTGTTGTAAAATTGTTTACAATATTTCAAGTAATGCTTCTTTCCTGTTGGAATAGCAACATATTGACTGAAACAAATCTTCTTTTCTCACTGCAAACAAGTTCTTTATCCATGTCTATTTTTGGATAATTAGAATATTGTTGATACACACCTCTCTAATTTGTTTCTGAACTTCATACTTGGTTTCGTTCCCATTGTATGACAGTCTATAATATACTTTGTGGTACTACCAATCTGCCTCATCTCAATCAAAAAGGATTCTGTTTAGACCTCTTCTCTATTTAAATCTTTACTATCTGGTGCATTCATGTTTGCAGGAGGGTGATCCCCTGTGCCAGTGAAGGAAATGCACCATATTCATTTGCACCAAGAATACTCGGATAGGCCCTCCCCAATAATGCTTCGTGTAAGAGGATCAGAGGAACTGGAGCAATTGGGGAAGGGGATCAGATGGACAGAGAACAGATGGAGCATCTGAGAGGGCCTGAATCTGCCATGCAGTGTAGGGTTAGGATAGGTTGGCCAGAGATGATGATATCCTATATGCAAGTGGAGAATGAATGCAATATTCCTATACTTAATAACCATGATCTCTACTCTTGTTTACTGTGACAAAGAAACAGAGGGGAAGTACATGTGTGAAATAGGGAGAAACTGTGTGGGAACAGAAATTGTCTAGATGGAGAGATTGATTTGGGGAAGCACGAGATGGTGTGTGTTGAAGTGTATAGAGAGTAACCAAATGTATGCATTTGGGAGGGGGAGCAAAATGAGTGACAGAATGAGTGCATCAGGATAGAGAATAGGGGGAGTGTGTGTAGGGAGGGAGATAAGAGAGTGAGCATCATAGGAAAAGTTTGGAATAATAGGAGACAGGGACATAGTGTTATGGAGGAAGGCTAAATTTAATCTGGCCAGATTAGGACCTGTTGCTCTTTTTCAGGTTTGGAGATCCCATTAGCAGCCTCTATCACCAAATGGCAGGACACACTATATTCAATCATTGCCTTCTTTCCCATTTAGGGAATTTAACTGATGAACAACATTCGTGGTTTTTGGATTTCTACAAGAAATTTAGTACATTAGGCTTACAACATGAAAATGGTCAAAGCGAGCACATGTCTCAGTTCTATGCAGCAGATGTGGATGCAAAATATGTATCTGTCAGACAGAATTGTGCCTACAACTTGCCAGTAAGTACTGATTATAAAATAACAACTTTGTATCTTTAACCTGTAGATTAGTCTGTCATAATGTACAGGCAGTGTAATAACTACTCTGGTGTTATAACTATTCTGCATTTGTACACAGGGAATGTGGTCTCCCGTACCTGTCTCTGCTGTCTGTGTTGTTGTTTCATTCTCTCCTCTTCTGTTTCTGTCTCTCTCTTTCTCATCTCTTCAGCTCACTTTTCTACCCAAATTCTTCTTTTCTCCTTCTTTCCTTGTCCTCTTCTTTCTTTATGTTTTTCTTCTTTTATTTTGGCTCAGAGATGTTGGCTCGCATTGCATGGCAGTGAAAGCCGCCACCAGCATTTGGAGCTGCATTTTGGGTGGGGCTTAGGGGGAAAATGTGGGCCTTCCCATCTACTCTTATTTGTTTCCTGTCTCCCCCTTGGGGAAAAGGGATGAGAGGAGAGAAAGTGATGCGGGTGAAGGGATGGAAGAGGCAAGAAGGGCAGGGAGGGAACGGGATACAGAAGGAGGGAATGGGGAAAGGGGTGGAGAAAGGAGAACAATTTTAGGAAGATTAGAAATAAATATTAAGGTGTGCACTGATTTAACACGTATTCCTAACCTTTCTAAAATAATTCTCTTCCTATTTTAAGTAGCAATTTTTATAGGGGAGGGAGGCTAGACCATGACTGTAGCCGGCTAATTGGAGCAGGCAATAAGCTGCAGCGTGAGGAGGGCATGGAGCAGTGCACGCTCAGATAGGCTGGCAGTTGCTCAAAGACTGGCGGGGGTGTGGACAATGAGAGTATGGTCACGGCCCACCTAACTTGGTCATCAGGTGAGAGGAGTCCTGACAAACTCAGTTAACGGGTGTGGGGGAGGTGGGGGAAGGAGGCCAGACGTTGAATAATCTTAAAGCCAAGGTACATTGTACAGGGGGCTATGACTCGGCCCAAACGTTATTAAATCTCCGCAGTGTCTTGAAGCTCCTCCTCACAATTAACTTAATGTAGAAAAATCTGCAACCTATTGTCGTACAGCCAACTAGTGGATTGAATATGGAAATGCAAGGGGACTCCCAGTGCTAGAATGCAGAAGCAGCAATTGTTTTTTGATCTAATGTTACATAACTAGTTGACATTGTATGGCCCTATTACAGAATCACCTTCAAGTATAACAAGTACTGCTGGTAAATATGGATATGCTAAAATGGAAAACTCCATAAGGAATAGCTGACATAGGGGTTTTGAATGTATTTTGAAATGAAATGCAGTGACCCACCAACCATTTTTAATATATTATAGATATCTATATCTGTAATATTTTAAAAATCTTATATGCGCACTTCTCAACTTTTCCACTATAAATGTGGATCTAGGAATTCGTAATGGAAATTTCCATTTCTAATTATAAATGTGGACATTAGAATTTATAATTGAAAAATTGATAGGAAGTGCATGCAGACTTAAGATTTTTAATATATTACTAGTTGATCTCCCCTAACCTTGCACATTGGGAGTTGAGACCAGTTGTAGTTGTCAGGTAAAGTGGTGTTAGAGATCAAAAGATAATTGGTCTGAGGTGTGAAGATGTAATTCAGTCCTCATTTTAAAGATATGCATTCTGTCATTTTTAAATTATGCTTTGATTTTATATTATTTATAATTAAATAGCAAAACTGTTGGCAGTTTGGGAAGCAACAAAGTAGAGCTACAGCATAGGAGGCGAGGAAGGTGGAGAGGCAGAGGAATTTAAGGATAGAACTCTAGTGTGGGCCCGCGTTGGCTGAAGGCACTGTGCCAATGAATGGGCAAAGGGAGGGGGAGATTCACAAAAAGCCAGAGTGGGATGAACAAAGAGTTCGGAGTGTGGGGGTTGTGGGGCTGGAGGACGTTAGAGATAGGGTGAGTTGAAACCATTAAGGGATTTAAATGCAACGATTTAAATGACTGTTCGTGGATTTTCCTCCATTACTGTTGCTACAAAAGGGTTGTTAATCCTTCAACTATAACTTCCACTTGGTTCTGGCCCGAGTGGTTATTAAACAACAAGCTTTAATAGATTGACTCACAACAGTATTATAGTTATAATACAACTGTCTTCAGATTACATTAAATGACAAGCAATTAATACAACCTGGTGGAGCGGTGGACTTTCGACTGACCCATGAGCTCTAACTTTTGGATGGGAGCATGAGAACATAAGAATGTAAGAAATAGGAGCAGGCATAGGCCATATGGCCCCATAAGCCTGCTCTGCTATTCAATAAGATCATGGCTGATCTTTGACCTCAACTCTACTTTCCCACCCGATCTCCATATCCCTTGATTCCCCTAGAGTCCAAAAATCTGTCCATCTCAGTCTTGAATACACAACGACTCAGCATCCACAGCCCCCTGGGGTAGAGAATTCCAAAGATTCACAACCCTCTGTGTGAAGAAATTCCTCCTCTTCTCAGTTTTAAATGGCTGACCCCTTATCCTGAGACTATGCCCTCTAGTTCTAGACTCTCCAGCCAGGGGAAGCAACCTCTTGGCATCTATCCTGTCAAGCCCCCTCAGAATCTTATATGTTTCAATGAGATCACCTCTCATTCTTCTAAACTCCAGGGAGTATAGGCCCATTCTACTCAAATCTCTCCTCAAAGGACAACCCTCTCATCCCAGGAATCGATCTAGTGAACCTTCGTTGGACCGCCTCTAAGGCAAGTATATCCTTCCTTAGATAAGGAGACCAAAACTGTACACACTACTCCAGTGTGGTCTCACCAAAACCCTGTACAATTGTAGCAAGACTTCCTTACTCTTTCTCGTACTCCAACTCATGTAGCGTGCGTCAATGCAGCCTTCACGTAAATTTTTACAAAACTTTCGTGTCAGGGAAGATAATACTTCAGTTCATTCATCTCTGTTTTAGTTAGTCCAACATTTCCAGAATGTTGTCATAGAGAGAGGAGATTAAGGTTCATTTCCTCCACATTAATTGAAGGATGTGTTAGCCTTCACAGCTAAACAAAATCTTTGTAACATTACACATAAGAGAACACAAAGCAAACATTGCAAAAAGAAAGCACTAACACAGGCTTTTAAAACAAAGAACACATTCTGAAGCTTGTAACTTCAACTGTTTTTTACATAATTCCTTTACTGCCTGTCTGCTGTGAAAAGACTCATTTTAACTCCTCATCCTTCTGCACAATTTCTTTCCTCTTTTGCTTAGAACATTTTAACTCCTTGTCCTCCTGTACCATTTCTTTCCCTCTTCTCTTTTGCTTAGAACATAAATCATCCAGTGGACTCGTCATGGTTTATTCTTTTCCCTCTCCCTCTCCCTCTCCCTCTTTGTGGCTCTGATCGTTCTGTCTCACTCTCCACCTCTCTCTCTGATCTCTTGCGCTTTCTCTTTCTCTCTCTCTCTCTGATCTCTTGCTGTCTCTGTGTCCATGTGTCACTCTTTCTCGCTCTGTATCTCCCCCTCTTGCTCTGTGTGTCTGTCTGTCTCTCTGTCCCTCTCCCTCTCTCATCGGAATTACTCAGTCAATCTCTTAACACTGGTTATTCTCAAACCTTTAATTCTCGGTCCACCCAGGGATACCATTTGTTAGCAGATTTTTTCATTACTGTCTCTACAAAATGATTGTTAATCCTTCAGCAATAACTTGAGCTTGATTCGGGCCCGAGTGGTTATTAAACAACAAGCTTGAATAGATTTACTCAACAGTATACAACTGTCTTCAGATTACATTAAATAACAAGCAATTAATGCAACCTGATGGGAGCGGTGGACTTCCGACTGTCCCAAGAGCTCTAACTTTTGGGAGGGAGCATGCTCCATTTTTATACTATTCGGCTGCGTTGTTCTGCACGTAAACATCTCTAATCTTATCTCAGGGTCGTAAGTCCGCCCACTGTGCTGACACCACTCAAGATAAGCTGTTTTACATAATGTAGCCAATGACCTCAACCCTCATCTCTGTTTACAAGCTGTTTGTTCCTTTGAGGAATGCGTGGCCTTTCTTCTGAGTACAGCCCCCCTATGCGGCCTTGTATGGCTCCACCAATGTCTGTTTTGTAGCAACCATATCTCTTGTTTTGGTGTAGACCCTATTCTGACGTATAGCACCTAGAAACGGGCCATCTCTTGACCTTTGGGTATTTATAGTTCTGAAGTTTCAGCATTCTCTGTCTTTTGCAAACTGTCTTTGTTCACACACACACCGAGACACAATTTCACCCCCCTCCAACATCTGCCCTCTTGCTAAGATGCTTTGGCGCTTTATGCGAGCTATACAAGATGGGATATTTGACCATGCTTGGTTTTAAACCATATTCTTACAATGAGAATTTTAAAATGAAGGTATTTCGGGACCGGGGGCCAATGTAAGTCATTGAGGATACAGGTGATAAATGGACGGGACTTGGTGTGGGATAGGATATGGGAAAGCCACAGGAAATTGACTGGTTATATATTAAAAGCCTTGTGTATAGCACACACTTTCTGCATCTCACTTCCTTCCCATAACACTTTATCACATTTTGTTGATATCACCCCTACTCCTATAAAACAGTAAATCATCATTAACAATGACAGTAGATAAAATATATTTTCAGTCATGTATCTGTTTTCTTCCTACTCCATTTCTGCCCCATAAAGATATAGAAACACCTTGTTAGGAGGGATCAACTAGAACCCACTTTTATTATCTAAGGTTTTCATTACTATGGTTTATTAGTAACTATTGTAAAAGAAAGAGAAAGTTAATTTTTTAAAATGTGTCAGCCTATTGCATATTTATTATGAATCTAAACCCCTAGTACCTGTGCCTCCTATAACTTAGCCAACTAAAGTTTAGTCCATCTAGCACCCTGCCGTGTTAACTTTGCTTCATGAGCATTTAAGTCAACATTACATTCTTAGGCCCCGAAATTTACAGGGATACAGGGAGGGAGCCTGTCTGTGGCTGGGAATACCAGGATGGTGGAGGTCATGCCGAATTTTTTGACTCAGTTTCCCGCCTGGCAGCTGGCCAGATTGAGAGGCTGGCCGCTGCCTGGCGAGAGAGCCTGCAGTAGAAGTCAGTAGTCAGGGACCGGAAAGGAGGGAGGAAGAGATCTGTGGGGGAGGGGGGGAGTGGGGGGAGGCGGCGGAGAGATTGGATCGCAGGGTGGGGGGGTTGGCAGATCCCTGGGAGGTCTGGAGATCGCGGGGGAGGGGGGTGAAGGCGGTCGGCAGTTCGCAGGGTGGGGGTCTGGACATAGCGGCAGGTTTGCTTGGGGGGCCGGGGGGGAAGCACTTCTGCTCTTCCTGGCTCACATGCAGTGCTGGAAAAGCACTTACCTGCTGGATCCGGCAGTTCTCTCCTCCCATTAGCTACTGGGTTTCCCGAGCCACGGGAAACCCATGCTGGAGGCATTAAAGCAAATGACTGACAAAATCTGAGGCACAGAGTCTTATTAACACACTATAATTACCAACCCGCCTCTCGAGAGCGGGTTACTCGGCCGTCTCCCAACGAGCCCCTGATTAAATCAGAAGTAGGTGCGTTCGAGGTGGGTTGGGGTCGGGTTTCTCATTTTTAACAATTTAACCCCCTGCCACAGTCCCGCTCATCCTGCAAAGTGGGGGGGGGGGGGGGTTTAAAATTCCCTCTTTACAGTCCATTCCAAATTGTTTTGTGATTTTATATACCATAAGTATTAGCAAACTTCTTTTAGAACCTAAACAACATCTAAAAAGTACCATATTTAAGATTTCAGGTTCATGCAAGCAGAGTTTTGAAACATGTACAGTGTTATAAAGGGTGCATTATTTCCTCTAACATACAGGGAATGGAACCAATTTGCACCAGCTGAAATCACATTGCGACATGACATTTTGGTTCAAATTGGAAGCCTGACCATTCAGGTTTTAAAGAATTGTACAGGCTTCATGCCTTTAATTTATGTTATCTAAATTCCTGAATGTGTCACTATATTGTAAAACATTCCAGCCTATGTGGCTTGTATATTTACACAGAAATATACAGAAGTTACAACACGGAAACAGAATTGTTCTATCCCAAATAAATGTATCACTTAAGGTTGTATTCATTTTATTTGGCTTAATTTTGTCTTTTTCCACACAGGCCATGATACTTTTTGTGGATCCTAAACATTTCTACTCTGAACTTTATCCCACTTTCTCAACCCTCTGTCATGATCCTGAAACTCTTGTCAGACGTACTGTTGCTACCGGCTTCCATGAAGTAAGTGTTTTCTAGTGACTCTTCACAATGTTACTTCATAGTTTAGTATGGAGGTACAGTCGGATGACATATGGAGTGACATCAAAAGCATTATGTAAAATCAAAATCAAACTCATTACTCATGCTGAAGTGGCAAAATGATCATTATGGCTCTATAACTGAACGTGTGTGAATGTTGAGAAAGGATAGGATCAGGTTTAGCTATGATGCCACCCATGTTCGAATAGCCTGCTGACACTCTTTGTCACGACACAAACATGAATAATGACCCCTTGGGCAGCCTACAACTGGTGTCCACAGAATCATACTCCAACAAGGAATCAGGACCTTCAGGAGGGGAGAAAGCAGGCAGAAAGAGGAGTAAAATTGTTGGAACGTTCTCAAAAGTTGTCCTATCTCCTGTTATTTCCTCATCTATAATACATATGTGTACAGAATAAACCCAGGGAAGTGCCTCACCTGTTTAGATCTGTGTTTTTGTTTTGGTCATTTATAGCAGTATGCTTTACTAGTCTACCTATTATCTAAAAGACAGTAACTTTTAATTTTCTCTGGATATGGCACAAACTGTCAACCCTTCTTGGCAAGGGACAATCCAGCTTGTATTGTGGATAATTTCAAACTCCTTTGTACTTGCTGCAAAAAAAAAACTTTCTCAAGTTGGAGAGACACAAGCAACGTATGCTTCGCCTAAATCTACAAATACAATGGAACATTAATTACTTCCTACTGGAATAGATGGATGTCATAGTTTCAAAAATAGAGTAGTTACCTCTTGAATCTTGCAAGGCCAGGGAGAAGTTCAGAATCAAAAGGAAAAATAAAGCATTCAGTCTCAAAGTTAGTGCTTTAGGCATCAAAAATGTTGTTGCTTAGAGACATGGAGTTGAGTACAGTGGCTTGATACCTCTGGAAATCTCAAGATAATTATAGCATGCGCCTGCCTGGCACCAAAGATGCAGTAAATCTGACTGACAGACTGTGCAATTGTGGATTGGCTGCAGGGGCAGACTGGCCATATGGGAAATCGGGAGGTGCCCTTGTGAATGATTCCATAGTGTTGTACATATCGGTGCCCCCTCTCCTTTTCCATGAGAATTCTACTCACTTTCAGGGGAGCTAGTCTGCCCCTGATTGGCTCCATGAGTCCCTCTTTCACCAGCGTGTGATAGTTACAGCAAGGTGAACCGCAGCTGCTCCTCATTTTCAGAATGGCATTTATCCTCAATCAAGTCTTGTATTATTATGCTTGCAGGCGAGAGGACACTGGGACCTGATCCACCAGTAGAGTTCCCTTTTCAACCCCAGTTATATTGCTGATTTATTGACTGAATTCAGGTGACTTTCATTCTAGATCTCAGAAAACGAAAGAAACAGCTGAAAAGCAAGAAGCTAAAAATACTCCTTTTGCCTGATGAGGCAGTGTGCCTAGGAGATTAGTTTTGTGTAATGTACTTTAATACACACTTATTTTCACATTGTCATAAGGTAATTCCACACAAAGTTGATTTGTTTGCATCAAAAGGAAATGAAAGTAATTGTTAAAAAAACTTCCCAGAACTGAAGTCAGAATTTTTTATTGACAATAGAGACAGCACGAACAGTGTTTTCACAGTGAGACATGGGAGTCTTATTTGGAGACTTCAGGGCAAAAAACAGGAGCTCCATGATATGGAAAAGAACCATGGGAAAATTTGGCTATGGGATCAAAATTACATGTGAAAATGACTATTTACACTTTTTTGTCAAACATGAAAGACTACTACGTTTTCTTTAGTCTGTCATTTTAAATAGCATTGCACTCCAATGACTCGTGCTTAATCAGAATCTCTCTGTATCCAACCTCACAACAGATATCCCATCAAAGATGGAGAGCCTACAGGGAACTGTAGATGAAGCATTAGTACACAAATTATACTATAAACGGAAGCAAATCCTATACTGTCTGTGTGCTACATTATACTCATAGCTTATTAACTGATGATCCAACAGCACCATACATACATCACTAGAAAATGACCAGAATGTCTTTGTTAGATTTCAAGAAGGGTTTTGTAATTCCATGAGTTCACAATGTTTCAGCTTGATCAGATAGCAAATACTGAAACATAGTCACTTTGGATAAGTTTGCAAGTCAAACTTACTCTGATCTTCAAATTGGCAAATAATTGAGTGACACTAAATCCAACTGGTTCATTAATGTCCTTTTAGGGAAGGAAACCTGCTGTCCTTACCTGGTATGTAACTCCAGTCCCATACTGGGGGTTAAATTGGTTAACCCCCGAATCCGGGTGCGAGCATCACTGTGCTCAATTAACCAGTGGTTCTGATGCAGGCAGCATTTGAGATTTGTGCTGCCTCTTCACTTACCTGATTGTAGCGCAGGAGTCAGGCCTGTCTGCGATGTTCTTACCAGCTTCACACTTCTAACCAGCAGGGGGGCCCAGATATCGCGTGAATTACTCGCACCTCTTAAAGGCAGCCTGCACCTCTTATGTGCAAAATATAAGATATGGGTCTGAATGGAGATCAGATATCGCACGTGTAAAACACAGATGCAGGTCCCATCCCTGTTGAGTTATGTTAAAACACTGAATAAAGTTTGCGCGCTACTAAATTCCCCATCCTCGAATTTGCACGGCAGACCTCACCAATCTGCCAAACTGAGTTTGTATCAGGCCTGCGAGAGAGGGTGCACCAAGGTTCTCTGCTGACGCAATAGAGACTTGGTGCAAGAGTTGGATAGAAGGAGGGGCATCCTATATCCATGGGGGAGGGCAAGAGGCCCTCCAGACATATGCTTGGGAGGCAGTAAGGGACGAAGTCAATGCCAGGCGCATAGCACCACGAAAATGGATGCAGTGCAGGAAGAAGTTCAATGCTTTGACACGAGTGGTCAAGGTGAGTGAGGTCAACTGTCAAATGGAATCTCCTACCAACTGCACCACTAGCCGCATCCACTGCTCCACAGACTACAGACCCCATCACCCATATACCAACAAACTCTTCAATCAGATGCTTCTTCTCGCCCTTACACATTGCCACTGTTGCAAGCTGCACACCCACACGTCATAGGTCTCGCACACACTGGTAGCTAGTCAACCATGGCAGGCACATCACCCAGACATCCTGCAGGACACTCACCAACACACTTCTCGCTTTCTTGCAGGAGAAGGTAGCGCATAACAGGAGGCAGCAAGTAGCAGTGGCATTTAGCCCCTCGTGCCTGATCCGCCATTCAACAAGATCATGGTTGATCTGTGACCTAACTGCAAATACCCGCCTTAGCCCCATATCCCTTAATACCCTTGGTTAACAGAAATCTATCAATCTCAGATTTAAAATTAACAATTGAGCTACCATCAACTGCCGTTTGCAGAAGAGCGTCCCAAACTTCTCCCACCCTTTGCGTGTAGCAGCATTTCCTAACTTCACTCCTGCAAGTCCTGGCTCTAAATTTTAGGCTATGTGCGTCGGCAGGAGCATTGAGTGCCAAAATGGTATCTAGCCCTTTAAACTAGCGTTGCACGCTGATCTAATGCATATTCTCCCTACTTTACATGCTGTCGGCGTTCGTTATCTGCGCCTGCACAAACCCCTTTACCAAGATGGCGTCCGGTGCACACCACGCTAGAAGTGTGCGCGCGCATTCCGGACACCATTTTGGGACCTCAGGTGGCCGTGAAGCGCCTGAAAAATGGGCGCCACGTGGCTGAATTTCTAGCGCAATGTGTTTGACTTTTACCTGCTCTTTGAGGTGGCCTAGCAAATCACTCAGTTGTATCAGACCGCTACGAATGTAGCAGTTCAAGAAGGAGGCCCACTGCCACCTTCTCAGGGCAACTAAGGATGGGCAATAAATGTTGACCTTGCCAGCGACTCCCAAATCCAGAGAATAAATATTTTTTTAAATTGCTATTTTGTTTATTAACCAATAAAATGAATGTGGAATTTGACAAGCCATTTCTGCCAAAAATCATTCAATAAATTCCTCGAATGTAAGGCAAGTTAGCAGAAGGGCGGAAATATAACAATTCTATGGGTGGTTTGTGTTTTATTAATAAAGTAAAAGGAGAAATTTGCAGGGCTATGGGGAACGAGCAGGGGAGTAGGACTAATTGGATAGCTCTTTCAAAGAGCTGGCACAGGCACGATAGGCGAATGACCTTATGTGCTGTATGATTCTGTGAAATAGCTAACACTGGAGAACATACCGCCTAATTGCATTGTTGTTTCTCCAAACCAATTTCTGAACATCTACATGACATTTCACATTTTGTAGCTGTGCCATCTACTTTTGCATCTTATTACGGGAAATGTACTCTGTCACATTTAAGTGTGTCAAACTATAGAATTTACCTCCGATGGCCCTTTGATAGTTCAGTGATCTTAGCCAATGAGCAGTTGAATCTCAGATCAGAAAGGTCCACGATTTGATCCCCAGCCTGGGTTGAGTTAGTTGATCTCAGCTGAGGAACAAGAGGAGTTGAAGGAGGGAGGGGCAAGGCCAAAATGTAAATTTTGGTAAATTTGTCAAAATTTAAGTACTGAGTGGTTCCTGTGGTTTTAAAAATACTTATCTTTTCTGTTAGAAAACTTTTATGCTGTAATTTTCTAATACTGAATACTTGAAGTGGAATTAGAGAAACCTAAAACTTAATGGCACATTTCTTCATTCCTATTCCTTATACAAGCTAAACAATTAGAATGCCTTGTTTTTATTTTGGTGCAATAATTTTGCTGTAGTCCTCGAAGAACAATTTTATTTTACAGGTGATCAGTTCATTCCTTACTAGAGTGTAAAGTTCTTCATGTGGTTCAACATATAAAGTTTTGTGCATTTTACTCTTATAGGTCATTAAGCTGCTAGGCTCCAGTGTTCACATTGTTCACAAAGAACTGATAGCGCTTTTACAAGATGAGTCATTGGAGGTAAGGTAAATAACACATCATTAGTTGTACCTAAGGAATTTTTTAATTCTTTCCCATTTTTGCAGGTTTTTTGCTCATAGAATAAAAGTCTTCAAGGTTTGTCAGGTTTTTTCCACTTCTAATCTACAAATTTCTTCTGCCATTGCTACAAACACCATTTTGATTTGTGACTTGTCTTCAATGGACAAACACATTTGGCCCCCGCTGCGGTCATCAATCTAGGCCATCTCATCGTGGGTTAAAATTTGTGTTCAGTGCTATGGATCCTTCCAAGTTACCAACTTTCACAAACATTTCTTTTCCTTAATTGTGTATTATGTAGTTTGAAGCCTACTCCGGATTCTGCACAAGGATTAAGAAAGAAAGAGGGAACTTGCATTTATGTAGTGCCTTTCACAACCTCAGGGCGTCCCAAACCGCTTTACAACCAATTAAGTACTTTTGAGGTGTAGTCACTATTGTATTTTGTATATAGACATGACAGACTTACCTGCTGGAAGATGGTCCTTTGGTGTCCAAGTCCAGTTTTTTTTTCAGTGCACCAGAAGCTTCAGGTCAGCTCAGCACAAAGGTGATCTTCCACTCACAGAGCAGATGGAGAATTAAGCATGAGCAAGGAATGCCTTTGATGCATTAGCCAATCCATGTCCTGAATCAGCACCTTCAGCTAGAGAAAAGACATAGGGGAGGGTGAAGAATGTCTCTGGACTGCACAGCGTTGGCTGCAAATCAGCTCAATGTTCAGGTTTGACTACTGGAACAAGAAAATTGTGCACATAAGAAACATAAGAAAAAGGAGCAGGATCAGGCCATAGGGCCCCCGAACCTGCTCCGCCATTCATTAAGATCATGGCTGATCTTCGACCTCAAACTCCACTTTACCGCCCGATCCCCATATCCCTTGATTCCCTTGGAGTCCAAAAATCTGTCAATCCCAGCCTTCAATATACTAAACGACTGAGCATCCATAGCTCTCTGGGGTAGACAATTCCAAATATTTACGATCCTCTGAGTGAAGAAATTCCTCCTCATCTCAGTCCTAAATGTCCAACCCCTCATCCTGAGACTATGTCCCCTAGTTCTAGATTCTCCAGCCAGGGGAAATATCCTCTCAGCATCTACCCCGTCAAGCCCTCTCAGCATCTTGTATCTTTCAATCTTATATGTTTCAATGAGATTGTTAAGGTGTGTTCATTAACAAAGGTGGAGAAGGAAAAGAAGTAGTGCTTTTTTTAAAAAAAAAAAGCAAAGTAAAGGTTAACATGCATGTATTGCAATGCACAGAGTGTGCAAAACAAACTGGGGGAACTGGAAGCAGTTATTTCACAGGAAGATCTGGACTTACTAGCATTAACAGAAACCTAGCTGTAAACAGGACAAAAATAGAAACTAAATATATTCGGTAATAATATATTTAGGAGGGATTGAAAAGATAAGAAAGGAGGCGGAGTGGGATATTGGTAGAAGAGGAAATAGATGCTGTGGGGAGGGTTGATGTTGACAAGAAAGGGGTACAGATAGATATGGTTGGAGCTCAGATATTTTTTTAAAGGATTATTACATTAGTAGGATTGTATTACCAACATCCAAATTGTGGGAAGGAATTGGAAGAGGAAATCCACAGTCAAGTTAGATGAGCAGAAATAACAAAATTATTCTGGGAGATTTTATTCTGAGTGCTCCTTCCATAATCACACTAGGACAGTGGTGAAAATATATATATTTTTAAAAAGTGGGTATCCTCAAAAGAGCTTCTTCGCCTTGACACTGCTAACAGCACTGGTGTTGTACAATGTCTGATAACATTTTTAGTTTTATTTACTAGCCTCCAGGGAAAACCCAGTTCTTGTTCCCAGTACAATCCAAAACGATGCAGAATACCGTACTGGATGAGGCTGGCCTACTCAGTGCCAGAATCTATTCTCTGTGCACAACATCAGAGAGATGTGGCTGGGTTCTCGGTGCCAGACCAGCAGGACAAGAATTGTTAGCACTTAAAACATTGTTACACTAGGAACATAACGGTTTCTGTGCATTAATATTCTGCATGAACCTAGTTTTATTTTATGGAATTACAGCAGCGAAATATCACACACAGCTTTTCCTGGCTGTGGAACTTATTTCCAGAGAGTGTTATCACTTTGTATGTCGACATGGAAGGGCAGAGTTAACCATAACTTGCTAAACCTGTCGGACCGTGGACTAGGTTATGGAAAAATCTATGATCTGTCCATTTTTACCCCAGTACAATTTTTCTAGGCCTTTCTGTGCTCCCAGCAATTGCCTGAGTTAAACTAATAAGAAATCTATCCTTTGCCTTCGGTTGCACATTCTTGTTATGCTTTCTAATATAAAAAACAAAAAGCGTATTGACTGTAGTGATAGTAGGATTTTACAAAAGATTGATTAAAGCATACTAAACAAACTTTTTTTTAATCAATGACACTGCCAGAGAAGTTATGTGGTGGGGTTGGTTAGAAAAATCTCATGAGGGCTCTATATTGGGTTCAAGTTACACATTTTCCTCAAGGGTACCAGCCACTGAAGACTTTATCCCTTCAGAAAATCACTACCCTTTCCTACTAGCTAACTTTGGCACAGTGCAACACCTTTTATTTAAATAGTTTAGAAACACCCCTGTTCAGATAAGTTAATAATTTTGACAACTAGCTATTAATAATATTCAGTGCATAAAAAATGTACAGTACATGAAAAAAATCATGCACATAGAGTATGCTGAGAGATCCAGCTAGTTCAGGTAACTGAGCAATTTAAGTAATTAGTGTTCAGACTATACTATGGGTGGGGGTGAGGAAATCTAGGTGTGACTGATCTTGAAGGGAGTGAGACAGAAAGCAGGTAACTATAGACCAGTTAGCCTAACATCTGTCATTGGGAAAATGCTAGAATCCATTATTAAGGAAGTAGTAGCAGGACATTTGGAGACTCATAATGCAATCAAGGAGAGTCAACATGGTTTTATGAAGGGGAAATCATGTCTGACAAATTTATTAGAGTTCTTTGAGGAAGTAACGGGCAGGGTGGATAAAGGGGAACCAATGGATGCAGTATATTTGGATTTCCAAAAGGCATTCGATAAGGTGCCACAGAAAAGATTACTGCACAAGATAAGAGCTCATGGTGTTGGGGGTAATATACTGGCATGGATAGAGGATTGGCTAACTAACAGAAAACAGAGTCGGGATAAAAGGGTCATTTTCAAAATGGCAATCTGTAACTAGTGGGGTGCCGCAGGGCTCAGTGCTGGGGCCTCAACTATTTACAATATATATCAATGACTTGGATGAAGGAACAGAGTGTCTTGTGGCCAAATTTGCTGCTGATACAAAGATAGGTGGAAAAGCAAGTTGCGATGAGGACACAAAGGGCCCGATTTTAGCAGGCCTGCGGGTTCCCGGCGGGTGGTCCTCCGGGAGCGTGGAAAAGGCGGACGGTTAATTGAGTGCGCCCCCCGCGCGATCGCGGGATAATTGATTGAATTAAGCCGTGGTTCCGGGTTCGCCGCACCCCAGCTGTGCGCATGCGCATTGACGCCAGCGCGATGGTGGAGCTCCACTTAAAGGGGCAGTCCCACAGAGCCCCCCCTGCATCTAGCATCAGGAAGCAGACCATGGCGCAACCCAGGGGTAAGGCTGCGCCCCGGTTTTCCGACCGCGCGCTGCAGCTCCTCCTGGAAGGTGTGCGGAGGAGGAGGGACACGCTCTTCCCCAGGGACGGACGGAAGTGCCCTGGCTCCGTAACCAGGAGGGCATGGGCAGAGGTGGCGGTGGAGGTGAGCAGCAGCTCTAACACCAGCAGGACTTGGGAGCAGTGCCGCAAGCGATTCAATGACCTCACTAGGTCCGGCAAGGTGAGTACACTAACGCACCCCCCCCAGAACCCGTCTCGACCATCACGCCAAACACCCCACAACCCCTTCTGCACAGCCACCACAGCGCTCCCACAGCAATCCTCACAGCCACTCACTCACCATCCTCACCATGCCTGCACTGACCCACCCTCCCTGTCCCCACTCGAACACTACCACACGCCCCAACCTCATGCAATGGGACGGGCATGTGGCACACGCATCCTCCCATCCATCCGCCCCACGCGCAACCCACCCACACCGATGCTCCAGGCGTCTCACTATGCAATCTGCACGTACTCACGCATCTGTGCTTTGCCTTCACAGGAGAAAAGATGCAAGAACGCGCGGGAAAGGGACCGCACCGGAGGGGGCCCGCTGCACGTGCTCGAGCTCACGGATGCCGAGGTGGAGGCGCTCGAACTGAGCGGAACACAACTTTGCCAGTCGGTGGGCGATGGCGAGTCTGGCGCTACAGCATCGGCCGGTAAGGGACAGCTGACACTCAACACTCATGATCGCGAATGACCTTATCATCACCTGCCATCTGGCGCACCGCGACCTCTGTGCACATGCCTCATAGTGCCCTCTGTTCCCTTGCAGGGCCGTCTGCGAGCGCTTCGTGTGAGGAGGGCGATTCCTCAGAGGACATGCCGGTCTCTGAGGGTGCATCGTCACATATGAGCCAACCATCCACCAGCGCAGAGACACGCACCTCGGTGGGTCCCTCTCGCCAACTAGTTGGGGTTGCACTTGGTGATTCACTGCGCACGTGTGAGCATGAGCAGACCCTGGTGGCAGGGGCAGCCGCGGAGGGTCCGCGTCGGTGGGAGCACTCATCTCCAGGCTCTGCTCAGCCAGACCCAGATGCTGAACCCAGGGGGCCACCTGTCAAAAGGAGAGCCGTCGAGGGGCACCAGCTAATTGCCGAGGTACTGGGAGAGGTGCCGCGCGCATTGTCCACAATCGTGCAGGCGATGGAGGAGTCCAACTCCTGCATGCGGGCATTGGTGGCGCAGGCATAGGAGGGTACCGGCGACATAGTGTCGCGGGTAGGTGCGGGAGCGTCTGCGGTGGAGGACAGGCTGGCCTCCCTCGAGCGTCACGCACAGCTCCACATCGAGTCCGTGCAGGCCCTGACAACGGCTGTACGGATTCAGGGTGAGCAACATTCCGCCGCCATAAACAGGCTGACGGATACACTAGGGGTGGCGTTGCAAGGCCTCACACATGCAATCCAAACTGTCGTCCAGCAGGGTGGAAGGGGTGATGTGGGCCGAGGCCACGAGAGGGATGATGGTGACCGGGGACATGGAAGCGGGGACGCCTCTCAAGGTGCCCCCACGTCCCACCCGTTGCCCCCCTCTCAACCAGTACCCGCAATGGTGCCTCCTCTCCAGGTGGCCGAGTCTGCCCCTGCACAGGTGCAGGAGGAGCAGTCTGTGGAGGTGCCCTCACGGGCACCGAAACCCAGGGGCCGTCCGCCCAAAGCATCTACCCGGTCAGGGCAACAACACGAGCAACCTGCCACTACCTCTGCTGGAGCCACAGGGGTAGCACCACGTAGGGGTACCCGGAAAAGAACTCCAAAGGCGTTATAAGCACAAAGGGAATGCATCAGGGTGTCTGTTAATTTGTACACTTTTTGTTTATAGTATTGCACCTTGTAGATATTAAACACTATCGTTCTCACCACTCCTGCCACCTCTCGTCCATTCTTCCGCGGCCTGTGCAATAGGTGCGTTCCGTGCAGCCCATCATGATGGCGAACACCTGCTGCCGCCCATTGGGCACACTGCTGTGGGTGCAGGAGTACTGGCAACACTCTTCAGTGGAGGGGGCTGGTATGGCCCCTCGCATGTGCAGGTGAGGAGATGCGAACGCCTCGCACTGTCTGACTCTAGGAGAACCGTTGACATATGAGTGCCTCCCTGGCCCGGCAAGCGTCCCGGTGAGTCGGGGTTCGGCGCATGGGTCGTCCATCATCCTGTGACGCGTCCCTCTCCTCCACCTCCACCTCCACCTCCACCTTCACCTCCTCGTCCTCATCGCCATCCTCAATGTGGGTGGCGGGTGTTGATGGGGCCTCCTCCAGCGGTACCCCTCTCTGTTGGGCCATGTTGTGCAGGGCACAGCAGACAACTATGATTCGTCCCACTCTGAATGGTGTGTATTGGAGCGCTCCCCCAGAACGATCAAGGCACCTGAAGCGCATCTTGAGCAGCCCTATGGTCTGCTCAATTGTAGACCTGGTAGCAGTGTGGCTGTCATTGTACCGACGCTCCGGCTCGGTGATGGGGTTCCTCAGAGGCGTCATGAGCCACGTGTGTAGGGGAAGCCCCTTGTCGCCGATGAGCCAGCCGTTGCCCGCGTTGGGTGCGTGGAAGATGGGCGGGACGGTGGACTCCCTGAGGACGAAGGCATCGTGGCAGCTGCCGGGGTATCTGGCGCACACGTGTAGGAATCTCTGGCGGTGGTCACAAATGAGCTGGGCGTTCATGGAGTGATACCCCTTCCTGTTGATGAACAGCCCTGGCTCATGCGGAGGTGCCCGTATTGCGATGTGGGTGCAGCCGATTACACCCTGTACCCGTGGGAAGCCAGCCATGGCATGGAATCCAACCGCCCTCTCCATCTGGCTGCGCTCGTCCATGGCGAAGTTGATGTAGTGCGAGGCCCTGCGGAACAACCCATCGGTGACCTGCCTTATGCACCTGTGTGCAGACGACTGACAGACCCCGGTGATGTCCCCGGTGGCACCCTGGAAGGATCCGGATGCGAAGAAGTTGAGGGCAGTGGTGACTTTGACGGCGACAAGTAAGAAGATGCTGCTTGGTCCATCTGGGAGCAGCTCGTCGTTCAGGAGGCTGCAGATGTCGGCGACTACCTGGCGAATGACTCTGAGCCGACGTATGCACTGCTCCTCAGAGAGGTCCATGAAGCTGAGCCTCGGTCTGTACACCCTGTGCGGAGGGTAGTGCCTCCTGCGATGCATCTCTCTCTGCGGTTGCCCTCCCTCCTGCTGTGCAGGTGGGTGTGCCACAGCACCGTGTTGGGGGGCTCCACGTCTCTGAGGCGGACGGCGTGGACTGCGAGGCTGCTGGGGCTGGTCATGCTGTTCGTCCTCCGAGGATGTCAACGCACCACCCATCTGGCAGGTGTTGGTCTGAGGGGTTGTGCAGGGTAGGTAGGTGGTTCCTCGAACTGGGGCTGCGGTTTCACGTCGGTCTGTCCTCTGGCTTGGCGGGGGGTGGTGGAGGGCAGGGGTTGCACAAGATTAGGACTCATGGGATTGGGGTAATATATTAGCATGGATTGAGGATTGGTTGACAGACAGAAAACAGAGTAGGAATAAACGGATCAGTGCTTGGGCCTCAGCTGTTTACACTCGGTCCCCTCATCTCAGTCATTGATATATATTGTAACGTATCCAAGTTTGCTGACAATACAAAACTAGGTGCAAAAGTAAGTTGTGAGGAGGATGAAAAGAGGCTACAAAAGGATATAAACAGGTTAAGTGGTTGGGCAAGAAGGTGGCAGATGGAGTATAATGTGGGGCAATGTGAAATTATCCACTTTGGTAGGAAGAATAGAAAAGCAGAATATTTTTGAAAAGTTGAGAGATTATTAAATGTTGGTCTTCGGAGGGATTTGGGTGCCCTTGTACACAAATCACAAAGTTAAGATGCAAGTACAGCAAGCAGTTAGGAAAGCAAATGTTATGTCAGCCTTTATTGCAAGGGGATTGGAGTATAAGAGTAAGGAGCTCTTGCTGCAATTATATAGGGCTTTGGTGAGACCACACCTGGAGTACTGTATACAGTTTTGGTCTCCTTACCTAAGGAAGAATAGAGAGGGTGCAACGAAGGTTCACTAGATTGATTCCTGGGATGAGTGGGCTGTCCTCCTAGAACTAGAGGTCATAGTCTCAGGATGAGGGGTCGGCCATTTAGGACTGAGATGAGGAAAAATTTCTTCACTCAAAGAATTGTGAATCTTTGGAATTCTCTACCCAAGAGGGCTGTGGATGCTTAGTCGTTGAATATATTTAATACAGAGATTGATAGATTTTTGGACACTAAAGGAATCAATGGATATGGGGATAGGGTGGGAAAGTAGAGTTGAGGTAGAAGATCAGCCATGATCTCAATGAATGGTGGAGCAGGCTCGAGGGGCCATATGGCCTACTCCTGCTCCTATTTCTTATGTTCTTAAGACCACACCCTTGATCCTGGCTATGCCGGTGACCTACATAATGTAGCGTATCCCAGCTTTATCTGATATGAGAGACTTTGTACCTGGTCTCTGAGGTCCATTTTGCTCAAGAAATTGTGCTGCCATCCAATCTTACCCACACAGATCCAAGGAGACGCATTTATGTTACTATGGGATTCCAGACAAATGCTCAGTTTGTATGTCAACTGTAATTTTATCCCAGTGTTTTTATGTCACATAAGAGCAAACTCTTGGGCACCCTGTTATGCATAAACATTAGCAAGTCAGCCATTTTTTGCTATCTTTGTTATTCAGCAAAACGAGACTGAAGGAACATTGAATGCTTGATCAGTAGCATCAAATTGTTTTACCCAAGCCCATCTCTGATGACTATCACTCCAAGACATCAACAATGCAGTTACTTGGATAATCTACATACTTTCAACAATTAACTGAAAGGTGTACGTTCTTAGTAGATCTGTGCTGATCTCTGCCCTAAATCCTAGGTAGATGAGTTCTTCCTTCTTCTTGAGAGGCTCTACTATATAGCACATTTAATGGTTTCGAGGTTAGAGCACATAGGAAACATAGGAACATAGGAACAGGAATAGGCCATTCAGCCCCTTGTGCCTGCTCCGCCATTTGATAAGATCATGGCTGATCTGTGATCTAACTCCATATACCTGTCTTTGGCTCATATCCCTTAATACCCTTGGTTGCCAAAAAGCTATCTATCTCAGATTTAAATTTAGCAATTGCACTAGCATCAATTGCCGTTTGCGGAAGAGAGTTCCAAACTTCTACCACCCTTTGTGTGTAGAAATGTTTTCTAATCTCGCTCCTGAAAGGTCTGGCTCTAATTTTTAGACTGTGCCCCCTACTCCTAAAATCCCCAACCAGCGGAAATAGTTTCTCTCTATCCACCCTATTTGTTCCCCTTAGTATCTTTTAAACTTCAATCAGATCACCCCTTAACTTTCGAAACTCTAGAGAATACAACCCCAATTTGTGTAATCTCTCCTCGTAACTTAACCCTTGAAGTCCGGGTATCATTCTAGTAAACCTACGCTGCACTCCCTCCAAGGCCAGTATGTCCTTCCGAAGGTGCGGTGCCCAGAACTGCTCACAGTACTCCAGGTGGGGTCTAACCAGGGTTTTGTATAGCTGCAGCATAACTTCTGCCCCCTTGTACTCTAGTCCTCTAGATATAAAGGCCAGCATTCCATAAGCCTTATTGATTATTTTCTGCACCTGTTCATGACACTTCAATGATCTATGTACCTGAACCCCTAAGTCCCTTTGGACATCCATTGTTTTTAACTTTTTACCAAGGTTTAGATTAGCTATGGAAAAGGACAAGAAGCAATCTAGAGTAAAAATATTTAATTGGAGGAGGACCAATTTCAGTGGGCTGAGAACACATCTGACCCAAATTGGAATCAAAGATTGGCAGGCAAAACTGTAATTGAACAATGGGCGACCTTTAAAGAGGAGATGGTTTGGGTACAATCTAGGTATAGTACCATGAGGGGGAAAGGTAGGGCAAGCAAAGCCAGAGTTCCCTGGATGTTGAAAGAGATAGAGAGTAAGATGAAGCAGAAAAAGAGGGGTGTATGACAGATGTCAGGTTGATAATACAAGTGAGAACCAGGCTGAATATAGAAAGTACAGAGGAGAAGTGAAAAAGGAAATCAGAGGAGCAAAGAAAGAGTATGAGAATGGACTGGCGGATAACATAAAAGGGAATCCAAAAGTCTTCTATAGGCATATAAATAGTAAACAGGTAGTAAGTGGAGGAATGGGGCCGATGAGGGACCAAAAAGGAGGTCTACGCATGGAGGCAGAGGGCATGGCTGAGGTACTAAATGAATACTTCACATCCGTCTTCACTAAAGAGGATTAGAGAGACCTGGGGGTATATGTGCACAAATCTTTGAAGGTGGTAGGACAGGTTGAGAAAGCAGTTTAAAAAAGCATAAGGGATCCTGGGCTTTATAAATAGAGGTATAGAGAACAAAACCAAGGAAATTATGTTGAACCTTTATAAAACATTGGTTCGGCCACAACTGGAGTACTGTGTCCAATTCTGAGTACCGCACTTTAGGAAGGATGTGAAGGCCTTAGAGAGGGTGCAGAAAAGATTTACTAGAATGGTTCCAGGGACGAGGGACTTCAGTTACATGGATAGACTAGAAAACTGGGGTTGTCTCTTTATGGCAAAGAAGGTTAAGAGGAGATTTGATAGAAGTGTTCAAAATTATGAAGGGTTTAGAAGAAGTAAATAAAGGGAAACTGTTCTCATTGGTGGAAGGGTTGAGAACCAGAGGACACAGATTTAAGGTGATTGGCAAAAGAACCAAAGGCGACATGAGGAAAAACTTTTTTACACAGCGAATGGTTATGATCTGGAATGTGCTGCCTGAAAGGGTGGTGGAAGCAGATTCAATCATGGTTTTCAAAAAGGAATTGGATAAATACTTGAAGGGAAAAAATTTGCAGGGCTACAGGGAAAGAGCAGCGGAATGGGACTAACTGGATTGCTCTTACAAAGAGTCAGCATGGGCTCGATGGGCCAAATGGCCTCCTTCTTTGCTGTAACCATTTTATGATTCTCTGACATGAAATATAACTAATAGGGAAAGATACTGTGGTGCATTATCCCTCCTCATCTTCCCCAACCTATCTGCAGCCTTTGACACATTCGACCACATCGTCCTCTTCCAATACCTCTCCTCTGTTGCCCTTGCTTAGTTCCTTTCCTACTTATCTGATCACAGCCATTACATCTCCAGCAATGGTTCTCTTCCCGCCCCTGCACTGGTACCTCTATCTATCCTTGAACCCGGTCCTGATCCCTGCCCAGCAATAACCCAGTCATCGCTGCAGGTCTCTGTCTGTTAACCTGGTTTCTAGCGCTTTGCAGAGTTGCTTCAGCTGGGCAGGCGATGCAAGTGATTGATTTATATATATGCCCCTTGGCGAAACATCCACAGACATGGGGTTGGCTTCCACATGTATGCTGACAACACCCAGCTCTACCTCTTCACCACCACCTCTCAATCTCTCCTCAGCCTTTATCCATTGCAGTCTTGGATGAGCTGCAATTTCCTTGAGCTAAACATTGGTAAGACTGGAGCCATCGTCTTTGGTCCCTGCTACAGACTCTCTACCCTTCTCTGGCCACAGCCTCATGCTGAACCTGACTATTTTCAATCTTGGTGCCCTATCCGACCTTGAGTTGAGCTTCGGCCCCATAGCCTCTTCATCACAAAGAATGCCTGCTTCCAGCCCATCTGCTGCTGAAACCTTCATGCATGGCTTTGTCACCTTCAGATCTGAATATTCAAATTGTCTCCTGATCGGTTTTCCAAACTCCACCCTCCATAAATTTCAGCTCATCTAAAACTCTGCTGCCCATATCCTATCCTGTACCAAGTACCACTTGTCCATCATCATTTAGGTTGATGTAGTCTCTGTTCCCATAAGGATATTCACCGTATACCATACGTGGTGCCTTCCTTCCCTATAGATTAGTCTGTTGGAATTGAGTTACATAGTTTAACATTTTCAGATTATTTTATAATCTCTTATTTTAGTCTTCTGGTTTATTACTATTAGATCAATTAACAGATTTGCTATTTGATATAGATATTTAATGTTGAAAGTTTGATTCCTCCCTTAAGCTATCGGTCAAAATAGAATGAGTTTTTATCTTTTCACTGAAACTTATGCTGTAGTATCTTTTGATCAAAGGAGGGGAAGTTGATTCATGAAGGATCTTAGACTTCGTAAGGAAAGATATGATTGTTCTTGTTGAAAGGTTTTTATTTTATGAATAGCTGCCCATATTAAATAATTTACTTAATTATGGTATATGCAGTATAATCTTCTTTTGAATAATGATCACCACTACTCCTAAAAGTGAGTAATCTGTTTTTTTTGTCAATATGTTATGTCACCGCTGATCACTGAATGCAGAAAGAGCAATCCTTTTTATAAATTTGCTATAATTCACTGTTGTGCATTTCCTGATGTAGTTATGCTGTATAAGAGCTTGGTTCATTGTTTTGCCATTTCTAGGTATTGGATGCACTGCTAGATCACCTTCCAGAAATTCTAAGATTTATCATTACAGGAGGAGAACATGTAGGAGCAGAGAGTAAGGTAAACAATCATATATTCTAGTATTTTAGAAGCACAGTAAATCAAGTCCTTTGCCACTAAAATACCTCTTTCTGCTGTGACTACTACAAAATTCCAACAGTAACTTTGATAAGCAATGATCTGATTACTCATTGTAATCCTTTTCAGGTGATTATTTACAGAGACAGCTGAAGCTTACTACTGCAATAATAATGTAATATATTTTATTTACTAGGTAGTGAATAATTCAGTATTTTACAGCAAAATAGTATCTTGCAATGAGTCATGTGATTGATTTAAGTTTGTTCTTGCATCACAAATTCAGTTTATTGATATTGCCCTTTCTGCAGCATAAGGGCTGAAAGAAGTTGTATAATACAGAAGAAAACTTATGATTGAACAATGAGTTTTGTACTTGTCCCCTGCTGATGTTTACTGTAGATAGCAGAGACCATGGTAAAACTGAAAATGTTACATTTTTTTGTACTTATGGAACAAAAAAAATTCCAACAAGAAAAACTGATTCACCACTTAACCGTAATAGCTAGGCATGCAGTCCCGCTGTCTCATAAATCTTACCCAATTCCTGCCATCATAGGGAATAACCACTGTGCAGTTAAGCCACTGTTGCATCAAAATGTGGAAAAGAACCCCTGACGAAAAATATACAACAATATGATCATTAAAAAAAAGCACTGTAATTCTAGCAAGATATAAACAAAGTAATAGACTGGAATTATTGTATTCTTGAGGCAGGCCAACAGAAGTCATGCGAGTTATAATGCCAATCTTATTTTTGTATTAAACATTGCATCACCCTGTGTGAAAAATTTTAATTGATTGTTTAGGCAAGGCATAGACATCAAATCACTGAAATTTTATGTGTGTACTCTTAATATGCTTGGCCTTGTAAAGTTTTTGTATGCCTATTTGTGTACACATAGATGTGGAAAAATAACTGCAGTATAAAAGACCTTATTTTAATTGGAAATTTTGTTGTCAGGTACATGTTCCTGATCTGATTCCAGCTCTCTCAGTGGCTGAACAAAGAGCTGCCACCTCTTTAAAATGGAGAATACATGAGAAGCTGTTGTTGACGTTTTCCTGTCTGCCACAAGTCATTTCAAGTGATCAGATATACTACAAGTTTTTGCCCATGATGTTTAGAATAATGACAACAAATGTAAGATTTATCTCTAGTGCAATTTCTACTCATCTTAACAATGTGAAAGTTATGACACTCGAGAGATACTAATGCTCCCAGTTGAACAGGATTATTTTTCCATTTGCTTGAGTTTATTTTATAACCCCATATTCAGGATAATTCTCAAGAACAGTACAATTTATTTTCTTTTTCTTTATAAAAGCACAGCAAATGCAAACACAATTTAGACCCCATTTTGTTGAAACATGTAGCAGTGATTTGTGCATACTACAAATTCTCTTACAGCCTTCAACTTGATTTATAAGAAACTAAATAGATAACAATTCTTCTATCTCATTCTGGCAATGAAATCTGTATTTTGGGGAAAAAATGTGGTATCTCTGTAGTGTTATGTATTCATTTTACACCTTTATCCTGTTTTGTTCCATGGATTTTGAACTGATCTATCCAGTATAGCATTTAAGGAGTCAGCTCATATTTGTAATTATATTTTAACAAATGGTATAATTTTTTTCTTGCATGCAAATGTAATTTTGATCTCCCAATATGTGTTTCAAATATCTACTTTAAAATCAGATGTCAAATTATATTCACAATTTTTTCTGTTGTGTAAGGCTAGGCTCTGTTACTTTACAGTTTCTTCTCTGACTTGGAGTGTGCATATATTTCTGATTCTGTTTAAGTCTGCAATATTTATTTATAATTATTTTTCAACTTGCTAAAGATGTCAGGGCACCATTAGAAAATATCATTGATTAACCACTGTCAACCATTGTAATTTCTAATGTTAGATCATTTTTAATGTTCAGGTCTTCTGATAGATTTTTTTGCTTAAGGAATAGATCATTATTAAGTGACTTGCCTGTTAGCATTTAATTTCAAATTTACGTGCGCGTTAATTGAGAGATTTTGTTAAAGTTCTGTGTTGCATGCTTTCCTTATGAAGAACTCTTCACTTCATTAGTAGCAAACAGAATTTAAAAATATAATTTATTATGTCGGTATGCAGCATCTTTGATGTCAACACATTGTTACATGACCATTTTTGAAGGAAATGCTAATTCTGATAACACTAAAATTCAGGTTGGGATTATTATTATCTAGAATGTCCTCCCAGTCCAAAGAGCCTCAGCCAGAACCCTCTGTGTATTTGTTCGGTACAACCGTAAACAGGAGCAAAGACAGGAAGTATGCGGTAAACTCATTGAACGTAAGTATTCTTTTAAAAGTAGATGTAGTAAAATAACTTATAGTCTGTCAGCAAATTGTTTCCCCAAAATTGGAAGAGAAATCCTAGAGTAGTAGAAGCCAAACTACAAATCTTCCTTTTCCAATGCCCTTTCCACAATGAGAAAATAAAAGTGAAAGAAAGAAGTGCCTTTCACGACCTCAGGATGTCTCAAAGCGCTTTACAGCAAATGAAGGACTTTTGAAGTGTAGTCACTGCAGCCAATTTTGCACACAGCAAGGTACCATAAACCACAATGAGATAATGACCAGGTAATCTGTTTTAGTAGTGATAGTTGAGGAATAAGTATTGGCCAGGACACTGGAGAGAACTCTCTATAGCCTTCTTTGAATACTGCCATGGGATCTTTTACGTCCACCTGAGAGGGCAGATGGGGCCTTGTTTTAACATCTCATCCGAAAGACAGTACCTCCCTCAGTACTGCACTGAGAAATCAGCCTAGATTATGTGCTCAAGTCTCTGGAGTGGGACTTGAACCCACAACCTTCTGACTCAGAGGTAAGAATGCTACTACTGAGCCACGGCTGACACCATAAATATTAAGAAGTCTTGATATAAGTCACCAGATTTGGCACATATGCAAAAATTGCATTGTGCAAGTGAATAACATGAATCTAAGCACAAAGAGGAAACTGCATATGAGTTAACTTCTGGACTCAGCTATGGGAAACATAATTCAACTAGGAACAGAACCATATGACAAAACAAGCTCTAATCCCAAAGAACTTTGTATTTCTGTTGCTGCACTAATTAAGTTCCTATGTGCGGCTATAGAAGCCCCTTAGGCTGGGTGGTGCATTTAGATGAGGGATGCATTTAGATAATATGATTTGTTCAACGTCTAACTGCTTAATCCTCACAGCAGTAACATACACAACCAAACAAGGAGAAAGCAGGGGCTCAATTTTGAAATGTTGGCAGCGGGGGGCGTGAAGGTGCGTGTGGCAAACCCAAATTTAAAAAAAAAATTACCTTTTCCGACACGATCGCGATGTAATTGATGGTGATTAAAGTTCTTACCGGGTTTCATGCCTGGCTGCTAGCCTGATTGACAGGCTGGCTGCCAACAGGCGCTGCAACGCCAAGGTTGGGGGGGGGTGGGGGGAGGAAGAGGAAGAGAGAGTGACACATCATCCAGCGCTTGAACAGAGAGTGGAGGACGCAGAAGATCGGGTTGGGGTGGGGGTGAGAGTGGAAGATCGGGGTGGGGGCGAGAGTGGAAGATCGGGGTGGGGGTGAGAGTGGAAGATCGGGGTGGGGGTGAGAGTGGAAGATCGGGGTGGGGGTGAGAGTGGAAGATCGGGGTGGGGGCGAGAGTGGAAGATCGGGAGGGAGGGGGGTGAGAGTGGAAGATCGGGAGGGAGGGGGGCGAGAGTGGAAGATCGGGAGGGAGGGGGGTGAGAGTGGAAGATCGGGGTGGGGGCGAGAGTGGAAGATCGGGAGGGAGGGGGGCGAGAGTGGAAGATCGGGAGGGAGGGAGGCGAGAGTGGAAGATCGGGAGGGAGGGGGGCGAGAGTGGAAGATCGGGAGGGAGGGAGGCGAGAGTGGAAGATCGGGAGGGAGGGGGGCGAGAGTGGAAGATCGGGAGGGAGGGGGGCGAGAGTGGAAGATCGGGAGGGAGGGGGGCGAGAGTGGAAGATCGGGAGGGAGGGGGGCGAGAGTGGAAGATCGGGAGGGAGGGGGGCGAGAGTGGAAGATCGGGAGGGAGGGGGGCGAGAGTGGAAGATCGGGAGGGAGGGGGGCGAGAGTGGAAGATCGGGAGGGAGGGGGGCGAGAGTGGAAGATCGGGAGGGAGGGGGGCGAGAGTGGAAGATCGGGAGGGAGGGGGGCAATCGGAGAGGGACATCGGGGGAGAAGGGGGCAATCGGAGAGGGACATCGGGGGAGAAGGGGGCAATCGGAGAGGGACATCGGGGGAGAAGGGGGCAATCGGAGAGGGACATCGGGGGAGAAGGGGGCAATCGGAGAGGGACATCGGGGGAGAAGGGGGCAATCGGAGAGGGACATCGGGGGAGAAGGGGGAAATCGGAGAGGGACATCGGGGGAGATCGGAGAGGGAAATCGGAGAGGGACATCGGGGGAGATCGGAGAGGGACATCGGAGAGGGACATCGGGGGAGATCGGGAGAGGGACATCGGTGTGGGGGAAGGCAGAGGGGGAGATGGGGGAGATCGGAGAAGGACGTCGGGGGAGAGGGGGGAAATCGGAGAGGGACGTCGGGGGAGATCGGAGAGGGACGTCCGGGGAGAAGGGGGAGATCGGAGAGGGACATCGGTGTGGGGGAAGGGAGAGGGGGAGATGGGGGAGATCGGAGAGGGATAGCAGAGAGGGAGACATCGGACATTGGATGAGGATGGAAAGGTAGGTTTATTTTGTTTTTTAACTTTGTGCAATGGTTTTTTATTTAATTTATTTTGTTTATTTTTGCCTGATCCGGCTTTCATGCCTGGTTTGACCAGGCGTGAATTGGAAGCTGTGGGAAAGCCGCCCAGGCAAGTTTAAAATCATTTCAACTATCTACTACATCAGAAATAATGTACCTTAAGTACCTCAATGAGGTACATTTGGTTCTTTAATTATCAACCTGCCGACTTTAATTGCCGGCGGGACTTCTGGATTCATGAACCGCACACACAGGTTCATCTGTAGGGAACCCGGAAGTCGGCGGGTTGGAGCTGTCTTCCGAACCTGCTCAGCATTTTCGCAGCCCCCCCCCGCCCCCAACACCCCCGCAATTTGATTTTAAAATTGAGCCCCAGGTCTTTTGTTTTCTCACTCTGGACATCGTTTTAGGCTCCACATGGCATTCATGGCACTTCATTATTTGATACAGTGTGCTCTGTTGATGATCTCCTCAGTAAAAACACGATCCTGTCTTGTGAATGAAATGATGTATCATTGGCGTCAAGCGGCAGGACAGTGTGCATAATACTGATGTCCTCGAGCGCTGCAATATAACTGGAATTGAGGCCACAATCAAAAAGGTCCAGTTGCTTTGGTCTGATTATAGAATTTCCAAAGCCGTCTTCTACTGCAAGCTGCAGTCCAGATATCACAGCAGAGGTGGACAGATGAAACACTTTCAAGACGCACTAAAGGCCACCTTAAAATCTTGCAGTATTAACCCTGACATCTGGGAAGACACAGCCACTGATGGACCACAATAGTGGCATATCTGCTAGGGGTTGATTTGAATGAATTTGAGGCTGCAAGGTTGCAAGATCTGGCTGTCAAGCACCTGGCATTTTATCTGCCCACTTCTGGCTTTCAATGCGTTATATTTGCGTCCAGGATCAGGCTCTTCTCCATCAGCGCACCCACAATAACTGAGACTCATATGTCAATTCGACGGGAGACTCCATCACTACAACCAGTCACTTCAAAAAAAAAAACTTTTAAATTTGTCAAACACAACTTGCGATTGACAAATCCATGCTGGCTGCCCTTAATTATTCCATCAATCTCTAAATGCTTATTAATTTGATCTCAAAATATGGATTCTAAGTTTTGCCCACAACTGATATTAGACTAACTGGTCCATAGTTACCCAATTTATTCTTCCCTTCCTTCTTAAACAAAGATGTTGCATTGACTACTCTCCAATCTCCTAGAATATCTAAGGAGGATTGGAAAAATTGTGATCCTTCCTTCAACAGCTACAGTGCATGGCATCAAGGTCTGGTTTATTTTGAGTTCTATTAAGTTTTTCAGGATCAAATTCTTCTCTATATTTATCTTTAAAAATTGTTCCATATCTTCCTTTAGTATACCTTTCTGTCATCATTTGTAAACCCCAGCACAAAATGTTAATTTAATGTATATTTTTGCCACACCTTTTTTCTACACAACTAGATTCATCCTTCAGAGGTTTGACTTTTTTTTTAGATTTTTTTACTTTTAATATGCTTACAAAGCACTTACTATTTCCTTTTATATTATCCACTTGTCTTTTTTCATTTTCCCTTTGAGCATTGCTAATCTCCCTACTACACACTTTTATTCCTCATGATTTTCTTTAGCATTGTTGACCCTAGTTTTATCATTATTAAGTTTCAGCTTAGTGTTAATCCCTCCATTTACACATGGAACTCTATCCTGTGATGTACCCCCTTTTCCCCTTATAGTAATATATATTTTGGGTTCTTACCCATCTCATATTTGATATATTCTTCTAACTTTTTTGCCCAGTTAATTTGAGCCAGATCCCTCCTTTTCTTACTGAATTTTGACTTTTTCTAGTCCAGTACTCTTTGTTATACTTTTCTATTCTCACATTGAGGCTACACTATGGTCCCACTTCCTTTCCCAGAACCAAATCAAGCAATGTTTCCTTCCATATTGGAAGAGAAACATAATGGGGCAGAATTCGCTCCCGAAATAATGGAGGAGCTCAACAGCGCTGCCAGTTTTTAGTGATGAATCGAAGGAGTAAGATCCCACGTTTGCACATGCACACTAAAACGCTAAAATCAGGAAGGTGCTCCTAGTGGTGAATGGGTGATATGACAGCTTCGAATTAAAGGGCCATCACACGTTGCAATCAGAGAAATCATTGATAAAGTATAAATTTGCTCATCTGCCCAGTTGGAAAGTAACTAATTACGCCACCAAACAGGTACGCTTAAAAATACCAAGTCCAAACTAACTTTTAACAGCGTGGATAGTCTTAGTGACTGCCAAATTAACTTTTAAAAATGTGGAGTCTCATATTGCTCCTTATTTTAATAGTTTTTAGCCATTGAAATTTTTTCTTAAAAAATGAACAATTTTTTTTTGCTTTTCCCTTCTGTCTCTTTAATTTAATTCAATTATTTCTTTTGCTTTTTATTAAAGCTTTTTTTAATCTACAATGACATACAGAATAACTAACTTTAAATGAATGAAGCCTGCTTGCCTGCTTGAGCAATGATGCCTGAATCTGTAGGCGTGACTTCTCTTCCTGACAGATTTTGTGGGCGTGTCTTCTATTCTCACAGACTGTTCCATGCGCATGAACTTACTCTGCTCAGCGGCTGAGTTGATAGCGCACAATTTTTTTTAAAAGTTCAAAATCAAGCAAGTTGATGCCACAGAGCCTGCAGTAAGTATTTTCGTTAATTTAATTCGTAGGAGCTCTGCGCGAGTTCTGGCCCAATGTTCTGAGAAGCAGTCTTAAATGCACTCTAAAAAGGGTTCCCCACTTTGAACACTTACATTACTTTTATCCCAGTATATCTTGGGATAGTTAAAATAGTTATTGCCTTGTTGCTCTTACGTCTACACTCATCTTCACTTTTTGATAGGCTGTAATAACAATGAAAATTGTGCCACTTCCCTTCCCATTCTTTATCCCTGTCCATATGAATTCGATCTTAACGCAGCCCCCTAGAACAATTTTGCATTCTAAAACTGATAAAAATCCATATTACTGCAACCAACCCTCATTTTTCCTCTTGAGTTCTCCTATAAATGTTAAAACTGGAATATTAAGTTCCCAGTCAAGCCCAAACCTAAGCCATGTCTTTGCTGTATAACACCCTTCGATAACTCTTAATGCTTCTAACTCCCCACTTTTGTTTTGGATGCTTCTTAATTCACATATCTATCACTCAATTGAAAATCCAAATTTTGGCATTTTTTTTTAATTCTTCAACTCTCCAATTTGTTCAATCACTTTCCTGATTTTCTCTCTTTCCTTTTCTGTACCTCCTGCATTTTTGCTTTCCTTTCTGTTTCCTCATCTTTTTTCTGCCATCCATCACACAGAATACTTACTCTCTCTCACCTCCACCCCAAAAAAAAATGATGGAGAGATATAGCATCTCATCTAGCCAGCTTTTGAAGGGAAGGTACGATGAGTCACCAACGACTGCAGCAGTAGTTTACTGTTGCCAACTTGGTTTCTAGGCAATTTGCAGCACACAAAAAAAAACCCTGCATCAATAAATAAAAAAAGGAATTCTTTTCTGTTCAGCAGATCACAAGATAATTACATTGAAAATGGTCTTTCAATCCATTTTAATTCATCCATCCAGAAGCATCATACGCTCCTCCATTGCAGCTTTCAATTATTTCTTAAAATATTCCAAGGTTTCCACTTCTATTACTCTATCTTGGAGTCTGTTATTCTTCTGAGTCAGAAGATCATGGGTTCCAGCCTCACTGTAATCCACACCAACACTGAAGAGTAGTAGTATGGGGCTGCAGGCTTTTGGATCAGATGTTAAACCAGGGCCTTGTGTCTCTATTTGATTGGACCTAAAAGATCCTATGGCACAAGAGCAGGGAAGTTCTCCTGGTGTCCTGGCCAACATTTATCCCTCAAGCAACACTGCAGATTACCTCATTTATCTCATGACTCTTTGTGGGACCTTGCTGTGTACAATTTGGCTGCCACATTTGCCAACGTAGCAACAATGGCTGCAGTTGAAAACTAATTCATTGGCTGTAAAATGCTTTGGGATGTCCCAAGTACATGAAAGGTGCTATATAAATGCAAATTCATTTGCTTGTTCTTAAATTTGCCTTTTGCTAGTTTGAAACTGTGTCCCCACGTCCCACTCTTGCAATTTAATTTAAAGTAATATTCCGGATTTATCTTTTCCATACTTTTAACTAGCTTGTACACTTTTATAAGATTCCCCTATCCAGGTTGCCAAGCCCAAGTTTCTCCCAGCTTTAGTGATAAATTAGACCTTTCACATTAGAACTCAATCTCGTGACTTTTCTCCGCATGACCTCTAACACTTCCAATGTCTCCCTTGTGCATACGAACATACGAATTAAGAGCAGGAGTAGGCCATTCGGCCCCTTGAGCCTGCTTTGCCATTTGATAAGATCATGGCTGATCTGATTGCGACCTCAACCCTCAGCAACTACAATTGCACATAGTACTTAAGATGTCCAGAGCACTGTACAGTTTAATTGCAACTTCCTCTGACTTGTATTCTACTGTTCCGGTTTTTATTCAGAATTCTATTGATTTGGTTGATTAGTGCCCTACATTGGATGAAAATATTTAGCATTAAGTCAACGAAGACTTCTAGATCTCTCTCAGCTTTATCCTTAGCTATTTCAACACCATTCATGGAGTATGTATGTCACTTATTTTTCCTTCCAATGTGCAGTACCATGCACTTGCCTGCATTAAACTTCATCAGCCATTGATTTGCTCACATACTTATTTTGTCCAGCTCATTATGTAATTTCTGAGCTGCTTGCCCTGATTCCATTGCCCCTCCCAGTTTGGTATCATCAGCAAATTTGACCACTTTGCATTGAGTTTGAGTCCAAGTAATTTATGTACATGAGAAATAGTACTAATCCCAACACCGAGCCTTCAGCCATCCCACTCAGTACTTCCTACCATCTCCCACTTCAACATAACTCCTCTAACTAGTGATTGTTCTTTCCTACCCTTTAACCAGTTTCTTATCTATTCCCAATAATCAGGTTTAATCTGACTCCCCACAGCTTTGAGTTTGACTAATAACTTTGTGTGGAACTTTATCAAATGCTTTTTGAAAGTCTAGATACACTGTCATAGGGCTTTCCACAATCCGCTTGGGATGTCACTTCATCAGAGAAGTCGAAGAGATTGGTCAGACGTTCATCCACCTTCTGAATCCACCTTTACTACTGTTTACTAGGTTAATTATTGTACAGATAATCCTTAAGTTTGATCCATCTGTTCCATTCATTTACATGAAATGGAAGTGAGACTCATTGGTCTGTAATTGCTGGTGTCTATTTGGTCATGTACCTCATTTGGCCTGTTTCTAATCTACTGGGCATCTACCTGCCCTGTGACATGCTCACAATGGTTGTCAGTGTCTCTCAAATCTCCCCTCTCGTTTCTTTCAGCACCATCTATCCCTGCTGATTTATTTGTTTTGACCCATTAAGCCTGCACAGGGCTCCCAACTCATTCATATCGACTTCATTGATTTTACTTGTGGTGGGGGGTGCACATTGTGAATAGTTGGAGTAAATAATTGTTTGGAATATTAACTATTTTCAGCTCATCCTCAGTTTTGGTTCCACTTGCATCTTTTATGGTTTCACCTCTTCTCTAACTGCCCTTTTACTGTTTTAGTACTATTTTGTTACTATTCTGTTCAGTCTTTGCTGCTATTTTTTTCTAGGTCTTTGTATATAATTAACAACTCCACTGTTTAATATTCCAAACAATTACTTACTCCAACTGTTTTTGATTCTACTCAGAATCTAGCACATGTGCAGTAGCTTTTTTTTAGATCAGGAGTATGTTTTGCTGCTAATTTAAACCATTCACTATATCCTTGAGAGTGAGTTTGACACATCATTAAATTCTGTACCATTAAATTGGGATTTAAATTTTTATTGAACATGTAAGCATCTCATTGCAGCTATGTCTATCTCGAATTAATTTAAAACTTCTTATCTGGAAAATGGCTGTTTTACGGCACATGTCAGGTGGTGAGGGAGCTGCATGCCTTGGCCACACATCCATCTTACCTGATACGGCACGAGAGCTAACTTCATCCCACCGTAAATATTGGAGTTTTGTCCTTTTAACTTAGCCAATATGAATTTGACAAAGGTATTCAGTTTTATCCTTTTGTTGTAAAGAACACATTGTTAAGTAGGTATATCTAATATTGTATTTTATCATAGCAGGACTAGCTAAATATGCCACTTAATGGAGAAATTTGTTAGTTAATGTCTTTTATCAATATATAGATTGATAGGAAAAGATTTTTCCCCATCATCCAGTCAAAGCTGAGGGCAATTTCACAAGATTTTGTTTCTAGCAAATAGTTTTAATATTAGTGCTTGGAGTAACTCTCACACTGTTGTAAACATTACTCTTTGAATATGCAGTTTAGTGGATCGATATCCCTCTTTCTTCGAATGGTTCTCCATCTACTGTTAAGTCCTCTCCCTCATCCTTTCGTCTCTTATGAACCTTTGTCATAAATATTATCTGTACTTTTCTGTGCCTGCAGTAGAGATAAACCTTACATAGCAATTGATGTTAAAATGGTAGAACTTTGTTATTTTTAATCATTATCACAAATGGTCTAGTATAGCTATTACTATGAGACTTTAGCAGAACATTTTCCTTAATTGATATTAAAAAATAAAGTATGCTTAACATTTATTGTTAAATCTTAAAGATGCAGTTGGTTGGAAGATTTGTTTTATGTGGAAGGTGCCTAAAGGTGCATAATTATCTATTTTCTATCATGCCCTATCTCTAAAATTAGCCACTTGTAAATTTCAAATATAATAATCTAGTGCTGGAAATACGTAACAGGTCAGTTAACATCGGTAAAGAGAAAAGACAGGTTGTTACTTTGGGTGTATAACCCAAAAACATCAATAATCCAGTCTTTTCTCTTTACAAATGCTGGCTGCTGTGTATTTCCAGTGTTTTCTGTTTTTACCTCAGATTTCATGCCCGTACCTTTTTTAGATTTTACTGTCAATTTATAATGCTGGGTATTTTGAAATAGAAGCAGAGACTGTAATGAAACCACAGAATATGCTGCATTTGAAAAAACCTTTTGTTCTATTAATTAAAACATTTTATTTTTCTGCTCCAGAACTTGGTCAAGGAAGAAGTTGCTGGAACAGACTAAGATTTCTTGACACCTGTGAATGTATCATGGATCTGTTTTCAAAAGCCTTCTTCTGTAAATACTTTTTCCTGCCTGTACTTGAACTTTCAAATGACCCTGTTCCAAATGTAAGGTGAGTAGATCATTGATATAATACTAGATGTTATACACTTGTTGCTTATTACCATTTTGTAGTAATCTTTTTAATTCTTGTAGAGGAGGAGAATCAAAGCAAACTTCATGTTCTATCTGGTTCACTGCTACAGAGCATGTGGCGCAACCTGGTCACAATGTCAGAATTTCCCTAGGTGGCACAAATAATTAGGCTTAACTCCATCTGGCGAATATTCCCTGCTGCATCAGTGTGACATTTGTATTTTCCACAGATAGCCTTTGAGATTGTGAGAACTGAGACTGATACCATTTTGAATTTTGGAGTAATTCTGTGCTATACAGTAATATCCATTCAGATTAACTCGATCATTGGAACAAAATTTAAAGTAATCACTAATACTTTATGGAAAACATTTTTTTTGGGTTGAAGCCTACATCTCTCGAGATAATGAGCAATGGTTGGAGTGAGGTTTAACAAAACAGAACTATTGGGGGTGATTTTAAACCCCAAGAACAGGTGGGTTGGGAGCGGGTGGGAGCTGAAAATAGTTATTTGTTTGGGTCGTGAACGCAACATTTTTGGACTTGGCATTCCCAGTGGGGAGCCTGTACTTTTCCACGCCGACGTTAAAGCTGGGTTGCGGTCGCGACCCAAAAAACAACTGTTTTCAACTCCCACCCGCCCCCGCCCCCAACCTGTTCTTGGGATTTAAAATCACCCACATGGTTTCTGTTCCTGTTTTTAGCATTAAAGCATTTGCACATGTACTGAACACCTGCACTACTTAAATTAGCTATTTTGTTGGTTACTTATTGGGTTAAATACTGATTTCCACATACTCTTGGACATAGTGGGCTATAAATTGGGCCGTGTAGCACTCATTTTGTAGGCGCTATACAGCCTCCTAAGGACCCGAAATGGCATCTGGAATGCACATGCACACTTCTAGCATCTTGGTAAAGACGTTTGCGCACGTGCAGATAACGAGCTGGCACCATGTAAAGCAGGGAGACTATGCGTTACATCAGTGTGCAATGCTGATTTAAAGAGACACATGTGATTTTGGAACTCAACACTCCAGCCATCACACAGCTGAACAGGTCGTAAACAGCATGGAGGACCCCCCCCCACCACCATCAGTGATATTTAAAGGGATCATGCAGGAGCTACAGGTTAGTTGCTGGATTATTGCTTCTGGCTGTTGATGCATTTGTACCTGTTTTTAGAGGTCTCCTCTATGTGAATACTAGGTCTAAGGGACATAGCCTGAAAATTAGAGCCAGGACTTGCAGGAGTGAAGATAGGAAATGCTTCTACTCACGCAAAGTAGTTTGGAACGCTCCTCTGCAATCGGCAGTTGATGGTAGCTCAGTTGTTCATTTTAATCTGAGATTGATAGATTTTTGTTAACCAAAGGTATTAAGGAATATGGGGCTAGGTCACAGATCAACCATGATCTCAATGAATGGCGGAACAGGCTCGAGGGGCTAAATGGCCTACTTCTGTTCCTATCTTCCTATAATAAAGTTGTAGTACTCTACTGGGAGTGAACTGGCCAGCTGACAGGCATTTGCAAGGGCACTGACAGAGTGGCAGGGGTGGTAGAGGAATGCTGTCATCCTGAGAGAGGACAGCAGGTTCACATTCCATGGAGCCACTGCCACTTGCTGCCTCCTGTTATGCGCCACCTTCTCCTGCAAGAAAGTGGGACGTGTATCGGTGAGTGTTCTGCAAGATGTTTGGGTGATGTGCCTGTAATGGTTGAATAGCTGCCAATTTGTGTGACCTGTGAGTTGTGTGTGTGCGGCTTGCAACAATGGTAATGTGAGGGTGAGAGGAAGCATCTGATTGGAAGAGTTGAGTACTGATGAAAAGAGTTTGTTGGTAGGTGGGTGATGGGGGGTGTAGTGCGTGGAGCAGTGGATGCGGCTAATGGTGCAGTTGGTAGGAGATGCCACTTGACAGTTGACCTCATTCACCTTGACACTCTGTCAAAGCATTGAACTTCCTGCACTGCATCCATGTTTGTGGTGCTGTGCGCCTGGCATTGACTTTGTCCCCTGCTGCCTCCCACTGCCTCTTGAGCATATGTTTGGAGGGCCTCTTGTCCCCCTGCGGATATAGGATGCCTCTCCTTCTGTCCTCCTCTTGCACCAAGGCCACTAGTGCATCATCAGAGAACCTTGGTGTACGCTCTATCGCAGGCCTGGTACAAACTCAGATCGGCAGATTGGTGAGGTCTGGGGTGCAGATGGGAGGATGTGGGATTTAGTAGTGCACAACCTTTATTTAATGTTTTAACATAACTCAACAGTTTGTCATCATAGGGACGGGATCTGCATCTGTGTTTTACTTGTACGTGTCTGATCTCCCGTAAGACTCTGTGCAGACCCGTGACTTATATTTTGCAAATAAGAGGCGCAGGCTGCCTTTAAGTGGTGCTAGCCAGTCGTGATATTGGGGCCCCTTGCTGGTGAGCAGCCACTCAACAGCACAGCTGGGCCTGGCTGCTTGCAGCTATCAAGTAAATCACCAAGCAGCACGAATGTTACAAGCCCGGTTTTGGGGGTTGTCCATTATAACCCTCAGTGTATTTGCCCATTAAATCATGTAGATGATTCAGGGCTTGCTAGAATTGTACTGTTTTCACAATATGCTAAAATATGTGCAGGCATTCCAAACCAAAATTGAAGCAGCAATACCAGAAGACACCTATAGTGTCAAATGTTATAGGTTTGACAAAGGTACATAAAAATGTTAACTTTTTTGTATTGCAAAGCATATATTTTGATAGAAAATACTTTGAAAATGTAAATAATTCTCCTAATATAGCCAACATATGTGCTAGTGGTATGCTGTAAATTACAATATACAGTTTCACAATTATTATTAAATACCTAAAGTTTATTGTACATGCTGCCAAAATTATGCTGAAATTGCATGCTGACAAATACCTACTTCAACAATTAGAGCTTTGTGTTAGGAAATTATTGTGCCAGAAAAGGACAAAACATTTTTTTAAGAAAAAAAACCTGTGTCATTATATATGTATATATTGTTTATTTGAGGGAGGTTTAGGTTTTATTGTCGCCATTTGCAAAAATATTTCTAATTATATTGGTAAAACTCTTAACAATTATTTCTTAAAACACCGTCATCTATATGTAGCATTACTGTAAGGAAAGCTATGTAGAAATACAATATAGGGTTGGGGAAGGGTTGATCACTGGTTCTAAAATTCCTTGATTTTGCAATATTCATCTACTCATTCACTGGAGTTAACTTGTCTACAAGATGAATAAAAAACAAAATACTGCAGATGTTGAAATCTGAAACAAAAGCAGAAAATACTGGGTTCATCAGCAGATCAAAGCAGCATCTATGGGGAGAACAGACTCATTAACATCCTGGGTGTAGACCCTTCATCAGAACTGGAAGATTTTACAGATGAACAACATTTAAAAAGGAACAGAGAATGGGAAAGGGGAAAGATGAAGCACAGAAGGCAGATTAGGTGACTGCTGCACATCTCCATTCTGTCTGCAAGTGTAACGCTGAGCTCCTTGGTGCTTGCCACTTCAATTATCTGTCTCACTCCCATTCAGACCTCTCTGTTTTTTGCCTTCTATACTGTTCAGATGCAGATCAGTGCAAGCTGCTGGAAATGCACCTTATCTTTCCACTAGGCACTTTGCAGTCCTCTGGCCTTAATACTGACTTTAACAACTTCAGACCTTAACTACAGCTCCCATTTTCTCCTTGGCAAGAAGTGTTCATATCACTTCTGTCATTTAACCATTTTCTGTTTCCTGCTTAATGAGTTTACAGGTCATTCTATTTCTTTTCCTATGTCTACATTTCTATTTCTTCCCCTTCCTCATTTCCCTTGCTCTGTTCCTTTTTAACTGCTGTTCATCTGTAGCATCATCCAGTTCTGACAAAGAATCCATACCTGAAACGTTAACTTGTCTGTTCTCCCCGCAGATGCTGCCTGATCTGTTGAGAATTTCCAGCATTTTTTTGTTTTTGTCTGCAAGATGACCCACTTGGTAATGGGAGATGGGAATTGAAATACTCAATAATCCAATGCCCGAGCCAGGCAGATCTACAGTATTTTAGGGTGCTGTTGATAATTATCCAGCAAGCTAAGCTTTTTGATAGGACCCGGAGGGGAACCCTAACCCTGCAAGCTAATGACCTAGTGAGCAGGGTAGTCCTGCCTGGACAAGCAGGAGGAACCTTCCCAGTGCTGTGGGCTGGTAAGCTGTGTGGTTTTAACTTGTTGAACTGCAGCACAACTTAGGATTCCCCAAGCCTTGTTTGGTTTGTGCAAATAGGGTGTCTCCCTATGTTCATTCCATTTCAGATGAATGGAAATTCTACTTGGGTGTAATTCTCAATAGTTTGGTTTGGAGACTTTTAGGTTAAGTTGGTGATGGATTTTTGTGTTTGTCAGACTGCTGGCTGACCAAAAAAAAAAATTGCTGCTGTGCTAATTCTAGGTTTATGGATGGTACAGCTGTGTATGCGAATGCCTGTATAGCACTCATTAGAAAGCATCATCCACTCCATGTAAATACAGTTGTAAATTCGGCATAATTTCCCCAACCCCATTCTCTGGTTTGACATCTAATGATAGTAAATTACACATCAGTAAGTACATATCACAGGCCTGAGTATTTAAAATGAATCATAAATTATCTGTTACAGCAGCTTTGCAAAGATGCCCTCCCACTGATGTTCTTATACTTTAACCCTATGATCCTACAGCAGCATTAAGGGCTGTGAAATCATCTCCTCATCTCTCCCCTCTGTTCCCCCTCCCCCCCCATACACAGCTACATTTTGAAAAATATGTAACAATAGATCACAACATACCAGACCATACCACCAAAGAAAATGTCCATTTGGAGGCCTAACAGAGTTGTAGAAAAATGTTGGGAGTTATTTTCATTGTAAGGTTGCAAAGTGTTTTGAAAATGCAAATAATTTTCTTAAAATAACTGACACTAGTGCTGGTGGTGTGCTGTAACTTACAATATATGGTTTCATGATTATTCTTTCAGGATTAAATTCTGTTACATGCTGCCAAAATTGAAGTCTGCACTGAAACTGCCTGCTGACAAACACCTACTTCAACAACTAGAGCTTTGTGTTAGGAAATTACTGTGTCAGGAAAAGGACAAAGATGTTACTGCTATAGTGAGAATTGTACGTTTGCTTTTACAACTTTTTTGAAACTAGTTACGCTGCGCTTGGTCTTGAATCATGACAATTTAGATTAGGCACTTAGTTCTATGTGACTGGATCAGTGGTCCATTTGAAAGAAAAGTGCATCTGATTTTAGATAAGCAAGTGCATAAATATTATTAATGCTATAAATTTCTTATACAACTTTTTGCTTGAAAATTCTGTTTAATTATTCAAAAAAAAATCAAGATATTCAAATTAGATATAATGGGCCAGATTTTGCTTCAAAAATAATGGTGTCTAAATGATTATTATTAATATGAAAATCGACCAGCAACTTGTAGCGTGGAAGAGATGCCCCATGAATTGCGAATCGCCACAAGTTGTTGGCTAATTTTCGCTGCTCCTCCGTTAGTTTCGTAAAAACAACATCTTGCGCTTAACCTCCCGTGATTTTCAAGAAGTTGCTGCATTTGCACATTAATTGTCATTTAAACTCACCACAGAAAGTTAAGTCTTGTGATTAACAGCGTACATACCCCTTTAACGATGTGATAATTGTTAATGACTGCCAATCAACCTCTCTGGCCCAGAAAGTAAACAATTATAAGCGTGGAGTCCCATTCCTTCAGGTTGTGAATTGATTTAGGAGATTTTAAAAATGTCAAATTTTAAATTTTAGAAAAAAAGTCTTACTTTTCCTTTTTGACTTTTTCTCTCGCTCTTTATTTCTCTTCTGTACCTGATTTGACATTGAATTCATCCAATCTAATTCACCCACGTGAATGCAAAAGACAAGGCTGAAGCATTTGCAACCATCTTCAGTCAGAAGTGTCGAGTGTATGATCCATTTCGGCTTCATCCTGATGTCCCCACCATCACAGAAGCCAGTCTTCAGCCAATTTGATTCACTCCATGTGATATCAAGAAACGACTGAGTGCACTGGATACAGCAAAGGCTACGGGCCCCGACAACATCCCAGCTGTAGTGCTGAAGACTTGTGCTCCAGAACCAGCTGTGCCTCTCGCCAAGCTGTTCCAGTACAGCTACAACACTTGCATCTACCCAACTGCAGCGGTTCAAGAAGGTGGCTCACCACCACCTTCTCAAGGGCAATTAGGGATGGGCAATCAAATGCCGGCCTCGCCAGCAACGCCCACATCCCATGAACGAATTTTTAAAAAACCCTTCTTCTCAGTCCTTCCTCTGTTTATTTCTTAGTCCTTAAATCTCATTGGTTAAGGAGATACACTGTTTGTCCCGTTCACCAAGGTCCCAGATGCCCCAGTGCTCTCACCATACCTTTATCAGCTCACACTTCCAGCAACTTTGTGGGCAAAAAATGCTAAAACCTAAATATGCACGAACTAGTCTGACTAAATGGGGCACACTACAAGATGCCCGCTCCAGCAAAATCTGGCCCATTATTTCATATGTTTATGCTGTCACAAAATTATTTGCTTATCACAAATCAACCCACGCCAGTGTACAATGGAGCCAGTTTCATTTCTGCTAAAATTCTGTTTCTTGAAAGTATCTTTCTTTCTAGAGATGGTGGTATGGTTTTGGGTTTCTAAGTCAAGGACTTGTTTAGTTCTTTCCAGAAATGAGCCTCCTATCAAATGGTATTAGAGTATCATGAATGCAATCTGTGGGGAAATTTGTTGGCTAGGACGCTCTGTCATTTAGCAGGAGGAGAGGAAGTGCACTGACTGGAAGCAACAGTGGGGAAAATTCCTGATGAAAGTGATTTATGTTTAGAAATTCATTTTTTGTTTTTTTTGAAAATGTACTTACAAACATACTTGTGTTTATCATTTCCATTCAAGTGCTACCATCACTCGTTTACTCTTGACTTTTTTTAGATTACATTGGAATTAGATCGAATGGAAACTAACATGGAATCTGTAAGTTAGCATTTTGCTGTAGCTTTGTTCCGAAACAATCAATTGTTCTATAAACAAATTATGCAATTCAGTTACTAATCAAATAGGGTGTGACTTATTTTTCTCCTCAAGTTTCCCAAAAGGTTGCAAGAAAAAGACTTGCTAGATCACAAGAAGGAAAAGGAAGAAAATTTGCTTCTAGAAATGGTAAAATCTGCATTATACTGAAATGTTTGTACCCTTTGAGAGATTACATTGTGTTTCATGTTAACTGCATATATGTCTTTGCTTCTTTTGGTATGATTCTCAGTACACAGAAGCAAAATGATATGTTAATACTGAAAATTGAATAATGTGTACCTCACCTGCAATTAATTTAAGTTATTCTGCCTCTGTTGTGTTGAACAGTTTTGTTGACATGTCAAACTTTTCGATAGGAGTTTTAAAGCACACTCAAAGACTCACAGCACAACATGTGGCTCAAGGGTTTAGTGGTGTCCTGATTAGTACAGGGAGAGACAGTTTAATGAATATGTTTGCAAACATCAAGTGCTGCCAACACTGTTTTACTCTTAAGCTTTGGCTTAGCAGCCCTGATAAAACTGGTCATAAACATACTTTACTGTCATATCTTGTACCAAAAGAAGAAAAAAAGAAAAATACAGCATACCAAGAAAGATCCAGGGAGATGCTTGTTCCACTTGTGCTTTTAATTGGCGTTTACCGCAAGATAACGAGCCAGAATTTGCTGTTAAATAACGGCGAGGCTAATGGCGCTTGCCATTATTTATGGGTAAATGGTACAGCAACTTCAGGAGCAGATGCATGTTTAAATGTGAATATCCAGAAGTTGCTGTCCGAGTTGCACACCACCTTACTCATATTTGGCTACGAAGAGAGGGTAAAATGGTTGTACAAGGTGCTGATACATCTAGGAGTCAATGGGCCAGAATTAGTTGTAGAAGGGCATCACAAAAACGGCATCTCGCCCTTAGCCTCCCCAATTTTTTTAGGGACTTGCTGTATTTGTCCATTAAACTCGCCACAAAGTTCAGCCTTGTCATTACAAGCGCAAGTGTCCTTTTAACAACATGATAAGTGTTAATGACTGCCAATGAACCCCTCTGGTACCGAAAATTAACTATTACAAGCGTGAAGTCTCATTTCTTCAGGTTTTGAATTTTTCAGAGAGATTTTAAAAATGTCAAATTTGATATTTTTTTTCCTTACTTTTCCTTTCTGTCTCTTGTTTTGTCTTAATCCAATCTTTCTTTCCTGCTCTTTATTTCTCTTTCTGAACCTGATTTGACATAGAATTCACCCTCCTTCTCAGTTCTTCCTGTGTTTATTTCTTAAATTCTGAAATCTGTTGGTTGCACTGTTCACTCAGGTCCTAGATGCCCTGTTTCCCTCGCTGCACCATTATCAGTTCACACTTTCTGCAACTTTGTGGACAAATATTTTTTGAGCTGAAGGATACAGGGGCAAGCCTAACCAACGGTAGATGCCCTTCTACAACTAATTCTGGCCCATTGACTCCTAGATGTATCAGCACCTTGTACAACCATTTTACCCTCTCTTCGTAGCCAAATATGAGTAAGGTGGTGTGCAAGAATTGATGTAAGTTAGCATTACGAGTTTCAAATGGTGGAACAGTCTATAACAGTACAGGAGAAGAATTTTCATATCACAATGGGGTGCATATGGATGACATTAGTACTAAGCCATAATTGTTTTACGATAAATTAGTCTAACATTTATAGTGAGGAAAATACTCAAGTGTTGTACAGGATGCTATATACATTCCCCTACATCAACAGCTTGCAATTGTATCTAATGAGCACCAAGGCCATAATGAGTAGCAAGCATGGATTTAGAAGCAATAGACCATGCTTCACAAATGTACTGAAATTGGAGGATGAGATATCCAGAATGTACTTGGATTTCAGAAAGTATTTAATAAAGTTCCATATGCTTTTAAATAGGGTAAAAGCTCATAGAATTAATAATGAATTAGCTAGCTGGATTGGAAACTAACTGAGAAATAAGAAGCAGAAGCTAATGATGAATGAGGAAAGCTCTTTCTGTTGGGACAGAGTTGCAGAGCTCTACAATGATCTGTCTTGTCTGTGGAGAGCAGCTTTCCAAGGTTGAACAGTAGAGATGTGAGATAGAGGTCTGGAGTGTTGTTTGATTACTTTTGAGATGAGGGAATAATTCTGCAAAACTTTTGTAGAGTTGTACGCAATCTATGATGGGAATGGTTTGAATGCCTTCTCTCATACCATGCTTTATATTCTTAAGTACAGATCTTTTCTGCGTGTTGTCTTTGTACTCTTAAGAATTTTTTTAAAAATTGCTCTCTAATATTTTGCTTAACAGGAAGAGATGGAAAAACGGGGAGAAAGCAAGTCAGTGAATGAAAAGAAAATACGTAAGTTTTTTTTCTTGCTCCAAGTTGATCTTAACATTTTGCTGCTGAACACACAATCCCGTCATGCAAAAATGATTATATTCTGTAAAATTAATTTTATAAATGCTGTAATAACTTCAGTGGAGCAGCTATTTCCTAAAGATTTATTTCACTAGGTTGTAAAGCAGTTTTACTCTTGCTGAACAGTATAGGTAGGCTCCACCTCATGGTATGAAAACCATCCTGTGGAGGTAGCAGGAGAGACAGATAAAGTAAACAAAAGTAAGCAAGGAAGAAAATAGAAAGTACAAGGCAAGCAAAGCAAGCACTTCACATGCTGGGTTAGTGATACCCAAACTCCAGGGGCTCGATGTTACCAGGGCTGCGGATTCGCGGTGGTGGGGCTATTGGGCACGTGGGTAACCCGCCCAGCGAAATCAGTCTGCCCCCCCGCGCGATCGCAGCCTAATTGGATCCACTTACTTGGTCTTCCGGGTTCCCCACTGCTGATCTGGGCGTCGGGCGGGCTGCGCATGCGCAGTAAGGTCTGTCACCTGGAGGAGCTCTATTTAAAGGGGCAGTCCTCCACTGACGCATGCTGCAAGAAATAGGAAAAATTACAGCATGGAGCAGCCCAGGGGGAAGGTTGCTCCCAGTTTAATGATGCCTCACTCCAGGTATCATTAGATGGGGTGAGGAGGAGGGGGAGGACAGAGATCTTCCCCCCCCGGCGGGCGGGAGGAAGCGGCCTGCCTCTGCCACCAGGAAGGCCTGGCTCAAGGTGGCAGAGGAGGTCACCTGCACCAACAACATATCGCCCACCTGCATACAGTGCAGGAGGCGCTGCAATGACCTAAGTAGGTCAGCCAAAGTGAGTACACTTAGTCATTCCCCTACACTCCGTCTGCCACATCACTGCCCCCACCCCATATCTCCTTCTGCACTGCCAACGGTACTCTGTCACATCACCCCTCACACCCACTCAAACCTCATCCTCATCTTACCTGCACTTACTCACCTCGCCAGTACTCATCCCGCCACTACCACTCAACCCAATCCTCATACAATCTCATGGCTCAATCTCATACTCGCCCTCTCATGCATCTCTTTCACAGTCAGCCTCACTCAACCTGCCACTGCCTGTGCTGCAGCCACAGGGCATGCATCACTTATGTGCAGTAGGCAGCGTAAGGCAATCGTGTCGTGAGCATGAAGGGGATGCACAAGGGTGTTTGAGGGTTTGTCATGGTTTTTACTTATATTGAATTTCTGACCAACTCACATTATATATTATATTGGCACCACTACTGCCACATCTTTGCGAATCTTATCTGGTTTGTGCAATAATGCCCTTTCCTGAGGATCACAATGAAGACCCGCACCTGATGCCACCCATTGTGTCACTGCAGAGTGGGTGTAGGTGTATTTGCAGGGCTCTTTTGTGCAGACGATTGAGAGATGTCGGCGATGTCCCCGGTGGCACCCTGGATGGATGCGGAGGAGAAGTTGTTGAGGGCAGTGGTGACTTTGACAGCGACAGGTAAGAAGATGGTGCTCGGGCCAACCGGGAGCAGCTCGGCATGAAGGAGGCTGCAGATGTCCATGACTACATGTCGAGTGACTCTGAGCCTCCATGTGCACTGCTGCTCAGAGAGGTCCAGGAAGCTGCGCCTCGGTCTGTGGACCCTGTGGCGAGGGTAGTGCCCTCTGCGACGCATCTCTCTCTGCAGTTGCCCTCCCTCCTGCTGTACAGGTGGATGTGTCACAGCACTCTGTTGTGGAGCTCCACGTGTCAGAGGTGGATGGCGAGGCTGGTGATGCTATTCGCCCTCCGAGGAGGTCATGACTGCAGCTAAAGCAGCCCCCATCCGGAAGATTTACATCTGAGGGGGTCCGCAAGGTAGGTACATGTCTCTGGACCCTGGGGTAAGTGTGCAAGTTGGTGACTTTGATTGTCAGGAGGAGGGTGGTGGAGGCCAAACTTTGTCCCAAATGACAGAGTGGCCTCCTGCAATGAGTGAGGGTCTCCACCCCCCCCCCCCCACCTGTCAAATGGACCTTTGCAGCTGCCACAGGCTGACAGCTGCAACACGTCCATTTCAACTGGGAGTGTTTCCCCCAGTATGGGAAACAGTCCCAGTTGTCTCTAAAATCCCACTCCTCCTCACATATTCCCTTATTCAGGTCTGTTAATGACCTGAAATAGCAATGTAAATAGTCTTAAGTGGCACCCCACTGGCTTTAATGGCCTGCGGGAGTCCCACATGCGGGGGCTGCGCGCGCACGTCGGCGCTTGTGCGGGGCACCCGGAAGTGGGCGGGTTGGAGCCGGGCTCCAAACCCGCTCCGGGATTCCCTGATTTTCGGAGTCCCCCCGCCAGGAACGCACCCGATAGCGGGTGCTAAAATGAAGCCCCAAGTCTCAGCACTATAGCTGTTATAATGGCCCAGAATTTGCTGGAAAGTTTTGGCATAACTATGCCATATTTTGGAGGGAATTCGTGCGCAACAGATTTGCGCTGGTTTTACGCTGAAACATTGAGGAAATTTGTGAATAGCAATCATTTGCGCCACTTCTGAGATACATCCACCGAAACCCTCTGACGCTCATTTACATGGTTCCACCCGATGCAAAAGGCCAACTCACATGAGTTTGCTGGCGGTACGCAAATAATGCGTTGACATAGATTTCTGGCCTAAAAGTTAAGCTCAGCATGGCCTGAGGTTGCCTAATATCGACGTAACTGAGATTTCTGGAGTCTGATAGCGATTTTCTTCACAATTTAAGTTTTTCTTATTGAGACCTGCATTATACTTAACCAAAGTTCTGTCACTCACAATGCATCTAAAACTTTATAGACCCTCTACCCCTCCAATACGTTCAGAAGGACTAAGCTGCTGGATTGACCTTTTGAATTGGCATGCCCCTGTTCTGCTTAATAATGGAAGAGGCCAGAGACTTTGAGAGTGACATTTTATTTGTATTCATTCATGGGATGTGGACATCGCTGGCAAGGCCAGCATTTATTGCCCATCCCTAATTGCCCTTGAGAAGATGGTGGTGAGCCGCCTTCTTGAACTGCTGCAGTCCATGCGGTGAAGGTTCTCCCACAGTGCTGTTAGGAAGGGATTTCCAGGATTTTGACCCAGCGACGATGAAGGAACAGCAATATATTTCCAAGTCGGGATGGTGTGTGACTTGGAGGGGAACGTGCAGGTGGTGTTGTTCCCATGTGCCTGCTGCCCTTGTCCTTCTAGGTGGTAGAGGTCACAGGTTTGGGAGGTGCTGTCGAAGAAGCCTTGGCGAGTTGCTGCAGTGCATCCTGTGGATGGTACACACCGCAGCCACAGTACGCCGGTGGTGAAGGGAGTGAATGTTTCGGGTGGTGGATGGGGTGCCAATCAAGCGGGCTGCTTTGTCCTGGATGGTGTCGAGCTTCTTGAGTGTTGTTGGAGCTGCACTCATCCAAGCAGGTAGAGAGTATTCCATCACACTCCTGACTTGTGCCTTGTAGATGGTGGAAAGGCTTTGGGGAGTCAGGAGGTGAGTCACTCGCCGCAGAATACCCAGCCTCTGACCTGCTCTTGTAGCCACAGTATTTATATGGCTGGTCCAGTTAAGTTTCTTGTCAACGCTGACCCCCAGGATGTTGATGGTGGGGGATTCGGAGCTGGTAATGCCATCGAATGTCAAGGGGAGGTGGTTAGACTCTCTCTTGTTGGAGATAGTCATTGCCTGGCACTTGTCTGGTATGAAAGTTACTTGCCACTTATCAGCCCAAGCCTGGATGTTGTCTTGCTGCATGCGGGCTCGGACTGCTTCATTATTTGAGGGGTTGTGAATGGAACTGAACACTGTGCAATCATCAGCGAACATCCCCATTTCTGACCTTATGATGGAGGGAAGGTCATTGATGAAGCAGCTGAAGATGGTTGGGCCTAGGACTCTGCCCTGAAGAACTCCTGCAGCAATGTCCTGGGGATGAGATGATTGGTCTCCAACAACCACTACCATCTTCCTTTGTGCTATGTATGACTCCAGCCACTGGAGAGTTTTCCCCCTGATTCCCATTGACTTCAATTTTACTAGGGCTCCTTGGTGCCACCCTTGGTCAAATGCTGCCTTGATGTCAAGGGCAGTCACTCTCACCTCACCTCTGAAATTCAGTTGTTTTGTCCATGTTTGGACCAAGGCTGTAATGAGCCAGGGCAGAAGGCACTGACCGAGTAAAGTTACTAGCGCAGCAATATAATGGTTGGGAAATTCCTTGGAGCTGTTCCCGCTCTGCTGGTATTACTTCGCCAGAAGGACGACAGAAACCTCCGGCCAAAATCACTCAAAATTGTAACTACATCTGATAGGGATTTTAACCTCAAGGTAATTCTGAATAATTCAATTGTAAACAATTTTACAACACCAAGTTATAGTCCAACGATTTTTATTTGATATCTACAAGCTTTCGGAGGCTTCCTCCTTCCTCAGGTAAATGTTCCTCAGGTAAATCTGAATAATTCAGATGATAATGTTAACAATGGCTTTTTGATGCTAGTGTTGAATGCTTCCCAAATTGACACCATGGTTGTAATAAATTGGTTAGCCAGGTGGTGAAGGATAGAATACTTGAGCCTGGTCCTCAGTTGCTTCCAAGCCTTTATTCATAGAGATCCACATTACGCACTGTGCACCTCCTAGATAAGCTGTCATATAAATGGATATGCATCACCTGAATACAATTAACACTAATTGATATAAATCATATGGATACAATAAACAATGGTGAAGGTGTGCAAATTAATCTTGGTTACTGGATGTACCAGCTGCCCTTTTAGTTGCATGTAGAAATAAGGTGCTAAACCAGAAATAAGTTTCTCTCCAGTAGACCCAGTGATAAAATGTCAGAGATCTCAAATGGACAACTATGAGATCAAACTCAGTTTTAACTGAGATTCACACGTCCTTCCCCACATTATGCAAGTTTGGCGGTTCTTGCCAGACCACTAAATGATGCAGCACTGCTGCTGTGAAGCATCAGAGTGCTCGGTTTCATACTCCACACATGCAAGTTTCCTGATTTTACAAAAAAAAACCACTAAACAGCAATATGGACACACACACTAAGTTTTTTTTAATGCGGGGAATACACCAATAGCCTAAAATTTATATCTACAGATGTAACAGAAATGGGCAACAATTGGTGGCCCTGCATTTGCGCTTGTTTTATGCCAGTTTTTACATTCAGTTATCGGCAAATGAGTTCTGCAGGAAATTTTGGCGTCTGTTCCCATCGTCCCTGCGTAAGTGCGATTCAAAAAATTCAAGAAGTGCAATGAATCTTAAAATGAGGAAGGAAATATATGTGGGAAGGGGCCAGAATAAAATGTATTTACTAAATTAACAACATAGGGGAAAGAAACAGGTCATGTTAACTTTTATTTAATGCATTTTTAAAATAGAATCTGTGCTAAAATGTAATTCCACTTGCAGCATAAATAAAGGATGCCTTCAAGATATGAATTGATATTAAGGCGACTTCACAGTGATATGAGTACTGAATGCAAGTCAGTTACTGCCCTGATTTCCAGAAAGTTATTCCATTTGTTCCACAGTGAAAGTTATGGACCAATTAGATGATGTGTACAGCTGGAGGAGTAATTGACCAGGCTGGTGTTACCCTTTATAGTTGTCTGCTTACAATGCTCTTTTCCTCAAACTTTTCTTTTGGAAGTAATTCTGTATTGTTGAATATTATAAAACACAAGCCTAGCAATGTACTGAACCACAAAAAAAATTCTCAATGTGCAGTGCTGTCAAAAGAAATGCAACCAGTTTCTGCTGTTGTTTTTATTTTCTCCTCCCGTGTTTACACTAAAAATCAAAATGGAATAATTTATTTTCTTTGCCAGTTTCATCTTTTAACAAAGATGGGAGGAAGAAGAATAAATTAGGTCGTAGTCGTTCACTTGGTGGCCGAGTAGCTCCTCCAAAGCTTGCCTCTGATAAATCCACAACGTAAGTAAAGTCATATGAGCAAAATGTCTTGAAGCTAAGAGGAAATTGCAAACCTCATTGTCGGTTGTTCTTACCATTTTTGTGGATGGAAAATTGCAATATCACCCTTAATAATACCCAATCAAATGAGAAAATCACAACTACTAGTCTAACTGATAGCACCATCTAGTCCTCAAAATAAAAATTGTATCCAGTGGAAATAAAACCAACAAATATGATTTATTGGTGTAAATATAAATATTCTTAAATCCTTAATTACTTTTTCAATAAAGTTTATCATAGAATCATAGAACAGTTACAGCACAGAAGGAGGTCATTCGGCCCATTGAGCCCATGCCGGCTCTTTGTAAGAGCAATCCAATTAGTCCCATCCTCCTGCTCTTTCCTCGTAGCCCTTCAAATTTTTTCCCTTCAAGTATTTATCCAATTCCTTTTTGAAAACCATGATTGAATCTGCTTCCACCACCCTCCCAGGCAGCGCTTTCCAGATCGTAAGTACTCGCTGCGTAAAAAGGTTTTTCCTCATGTCGCCTTTGGCTCTTTTGCCAATTACTTTAAATCTGTGTCCTCTGGTTCGCGACCCTTTCGCTAATGGGAACAGTTTCTCTTTATTTACTTTATCTAAACCCTTCGTGATTTTGAATACTTCTATCAAATTTCCTCTTGACCTTCTCTGCTCTAAGGAGATCAAGCCCAGCTTCTCCAGTCTATCCACGTAACTGAAGTCCTCATCCCTGGAACCATTGTAGTAAATCTTTTCTGCACGCTCTCTAAGGCCTTCACATCCTTCCTAAAGGGCGGTTCCCAGAATTGGACACCATACTCCAGTTGTGGCCGAACCAGTGTTTTATAAAGGTTCAACATAATTTTCTTGCTTTTATATTCTTTGCCTCTATTTATAAAGCTGAGTATCCTGTATGCTTTTTTAAACTGCTTTCTCAACCTGTCCTGCCACCTTCAAAGATTTGTGCACATATACCCCCAGGTCTCTCTGTTCCTGCATGTTATAAATTGGATAGCCAGGTGGTCAAGGATAGAATACTAGAGCCTAGTCTTTAGTTGCTTCCAAGCCTTTATTCACATTACACCCACACCATGCCCTAGATTAGCTCTCTTATAAATGGATACAAGAGAGTTCTCAATTGATACGCAGAACCTGAACACAATTAATACTAATTCATATAAATCACATGGATACAATTAACACTGTACTCCCTTTAGAATTGTACCATTTAGTTTATATTGCCTCTCCTCATTCTTCCTGCCAAAATGTATCACTTCACACTTCTCTGTGTTAAATTTCATTTGCCATGTGTCCTCTTGAAGTCTATTACTATCCTCTTCACTGTTTGCTATATTTCCAAGTTTTGTGTCATCTGTAGATTTTGAAATTGTGCCCTGTACACCCAAGTTCAAGTCAATTAATATATATCAAAAAAAGCAGCGATCCTAGTACTGACCGCTGGGGAACACCACTGTATACCGTCCTCCAGTCTGAAAAAACAACCATTCACCACTACTCTGTTTCCTGTCACTTAGCCAATTTCATGTCCATGCTGCCACTGCCCCTTTTATTCCATAGGCTTCAATTTTGCTGACAAGCCTATTATGTGGCACTTTATCAAACGCCTTTTGAAAGTCCATATACACAACATCAACCGCATTGCCTTCATCAATCCTCTCTGTTACCTCATCAAAAAACTCAATCAAGTTAGTTAAACATGATTTGCCTTTAACAAATCCGTGCTGGCTTTCCTTTATTAATCCACACTTATCCAAGTGACTATTAATTTTGTCCTGGATTATCGTTTCTAAAAGCTTCCACACCACCGAGGTTAAACTGACTGGCCTGTAGTTGCCTGGTTTATCCTGGCACCCTTTTTTGAACAAGAGTGTAACATTTACAATTCTCCAGTCCTCTGGAACCATCCCCATATCTAAGGAGGATTGAAAGATTATGGCCAGCACCTCTGCAATTTCCACCCTTACTTCCCTTAGCAACCTCGGCTGCTTCCCATCCGGACCTGGTGACTTATCTACTTTAAGTACCGTCAGCCTTTCTAGTACCTCCTCTTTATCAATTTTTAGCCCATCCACTATCTCAACTACCTCCTCTTTTATTGTGGCTTTGGCAGCATCTTCTTCCTTGGTAAAGACAGACACAAAGTACTCATTTAGTACCTCAGCCATGCCCTCTGCCTTCATGCGTAGATCTCCTTTTTGGTCCCTAATCGGCCTCACTCCTCCTCTTACTACCCATTTACTATTTATGTGTCTATAGAAGACTTTTGGATTCCCTTTTATGTTAGCTGCCATTCTATTCTGAGACTCTCTTTTCGTCCCTCTTATTTCCTTTTTTACTTCTCCTCTGGACTTCCTATATTCAGCCTGGTTCTCACTGGTATTAACAACCTGACATCTGTCATATGCCCCTTTTTTCTGCTTCATCTTGCTCTCTATCTATTTCGTCATCCAGGGAGCTCTGGCTTTGTTTGCCCTACCTTTCCCCCTCGTAGTACTGCACCTAGACTGTACCCGAACCATCTCCTGTTTAAAGGCTGCCCATTGTTCGATTACAGTTTTGCTTACCAATCTTTGATTCTAATTTACCTGGGCCAGATCCATTTTCAACCCACTGTAATTGGCCCTCCTCCAATTAAGTATTTTTACTCTAGATTGTTCCATGTCCTTTTCCATAATTAATCTAAACCATGTGATACTATCTTCACTGTTCCCTAAATGTTCCCCCACAGACACTTGCTCCACTTGACCCGCTTCATTCCCCAGAACTAGATCCAGCAATGCCTCCTTCCTCATTGGGCCGTAAACATACTGATCAAGAAAATTCTCCTGAACACACTTCAGAAATTCTTCCCTCTCTTTGCCCTTTACGCTATTACTGTCCCAGTCTGTATTAGGATTTATTTTAGGAAGCTTTCAGCCCCCAACAAAGTCAATTGTGCTGCTTTTAATGTTTGTAGTTGTGGCACTTGTCTTCTGTAGTGATTGCTTCACAATTTGAATCAGATTATTCACAGGATCCTCTGCCAGGAATAATTTACAATCAATAATATGTAGCATGAACTAGGTGCCAGTTTGACTTAGTGTATGTAATGTACATACATTATGTACAGAGTTGCAAATCAGGATCCCAGACAGTAGCAGCAGATGTCTCAATCTGCAGGTAGTATTATCAAGTAAAATATTATTGAAAAAACAGTACATGACAAGAACGGGCTGCTGCTAATGCAGGATATGACAGCTGCTGTATTCTTTGCAACCATAATTGAGTATTCATGCAAATTGCTTCATATGGTACCCAGTAAATCATCAGTAACCATTCTCATAATTACGGTGATTCACATTGCTTACGCCCTGGCCAAAACACAGACATGCATTACAAAGTGATTATTTATTTGGTATTTTGGTTGTTCAGCTGATGATTTAAAATGTTAGGCTCATAATTAACTTCTCACCTAAAGTTTCAACCATAATGGACAAGATTTTACTGAAGAAATAACGGTGTCTGAATGATGCATGCTGTTAATAATGCACAAATCAGCCAGCAACTTGTAGCAAGAAAGAGGTACCCTGTGAATTGTGAATCGCTACACATTGCTGGCCAATTTGCGCTGCTCTGCTGTTGGCTCCCCGTGATTTTCATGCAGTTGCTGCATTTGCAAATTAATTGGCCATTAAACTTGCCACAGAAAGTTAAGTCTAGTAATTAAGAGTAAGTAACCTTTGAAGGACGTGATAATTGTTAATGACTGCCAATCAACCCCTCTTGCCCAGAAAGTAAACACTTATAAGTGTGGAGTCTCATTCCTTCAAATTGTGAATTGTTATAGGAGATTTTAAAAATGTCAAATTTTTAATTTTTTTTCTTTTCCTTTCTGTCTTTCTTTTTTTCCTCTCTCTTAATCCAATCTTTCTTACCCTCTCTTTTATTTCTCTTTCTGTACCTGATTTGACATTGAATTCAACCTCCTTCTCAGTCCTTCCTCTATTTCTCAATCCTTAAATCTCATTGGTTAAGGAGATACACTGTTTACCCGTTCTTCACCAAGATCCCAGAAGCCCTATTTCCCTCGCTGCGCCGTTATCAGCTCGCACTTCCAGCGACTTTGTGGGCAAAAAAATTTTAAAACTTAAACAGGCACGAACAAGTCTAACTAACAGGGCATGCCGCGAGATGTCCCACTCCAGCAAAATCCAGTCCAAAATGTATTTGATCTATCATTATTTTGATTGAAATGTATATCGTTAAAACAAATCTCACATTCTTAACAACTTGATGCAATGTTTATCTTCTAGGAAACTTACTACAACAGCATCTAGTTCTCAAATTGCTGCAAGTACAAAAAATGCTGTACTGTCATTTGGTAAGTAGACCCTTCTCATACTTTTCTGCAGCATCACAGCAATTTTAGTACAATCAAAAAAGATACTGTTGAAGTACATATTCCCTCCAGAAAAAAAAATGATTTACTGATTTACCGATTGTAAATTATACTATTAGCTTAGAGGATAGCCATGATTACTGGCGAGATATAACATTAATGAGAATAGACCTGATTTTGTAATGTACAAAGAAAGAGCTTGCATTTATAATAGCATACTTTGAAGAGTAGTTATTGCTGTTTTGTAGACAAATGCAGCATCTAATTTGCATGCAAACTAGGTCAAACAAATAGCAAATGAGATAAATGACCAATTAATCTGTTTTGATGGAATTAGTTGAGGGAAGGATGTTGGCCAGGATGCCAGGCGAACTCCCTGTTCTTCAAATAGTGCCATGGTATCTTTTAGGTCCTCCTGGACAGGCAGCTAAGGGCTCAGCTTAACACCTCATCAGAAAGGCAGCATTCTCTTCAGTACTGGGCTGAAGTGCCAATCTAGATTATGTGCTCAAGTTCTGGGGTAGGGCCTGAATCCATGATCTTCACTCTCACCTCTGAGCCAAACTGACATTCAAAAGTTGACACACAAAAATCAAAACTGCAAATATATTCTCTTGGTTAGGTCCGTCAGTTATATTTATGTTGTATCACACTGCTGGACAACAATATTAATACAACAAAAGTTCTGAGAAATATTAACAGTTTCATTGTGTAAAAATAAATGTTTTTTTCAATTTATTTTAAAGTTAAATTTCTGTCTTGATAATCACTTACTATGGCATGGTAGCCTCATAAAATTGTCAACACTGCATTACTCCATAGAGAAGGCAACAGAGTACAGATATGTAAGCGTGTGTGGTAATGTGTTATACTTTATTTTAGATGGAACACTCCAGAGTCATTCCACAAGTTCTGGTGGGCCCTCCAATCTGCCATCTTGTTCTTCTCGTTTTTATTCAGCTAACTCCAATGAACAAAAAACAAACGGGAGTAAAGATACTCTTCCAAAGAAGTTTAACTTGTAAGTCTGTGCAATGCAATTTTATTCCTCAGATTGCTAGGTAAACAAATATCTTTACAAATCAGTTTCTATTTTTAAAAAAAATTCTCCCATTTGCTTACTTCCCCTTCTTTCCTGAAGGCACCACATCTTGATTGTTATGGTTCCACAACTGATAGTTGTCCTGTGCTATCTCTCACAAAATAGTTATTCTTCATGTGTAAGCCAAGTGAGTCCTGGCATGCCATTTACCCACTGAGATTCACAGTCAAGCTAAACGATATCTACACATTTGCACTTTCTAGCAGAGGTTATTGCATAGCAATCTGAAAGGGGAACTAAGAGTTTATCCCCCCCCCCATTCACTGCTGTAACACTGGAGCAGAGGCCAAATACAATGCTCTAATTACTGCCCAGGAATCAAGTTTGGGACCAGATGACCTAGGCTTTCCCCCAATCTCATTTGTTTAGTGCACATCTTCAGCAGATCAGGACTTCCATCTGCCTCTGAAGTGTCCTGCTGACCCCAGCTGTAATTCCAGCCCCAGGTCATTTACATATGGGAGGTAGGCTTCCTAGCCTCCACCCAGGGAGTTACATTAGTATGAGGACAGAGAAAGAGGTGTACACTGAACTGCCTGGTTCAAAAATTTCTTTTGATTTAAAACATTTGTCTGTGCTTGGCGACATGCTGAAAGCGATGGCACAGGCCCCTATTCACTTTCTACCCTGGGGCTCCCTCTGCTTACCTCTGAATGCTGATCGCCAAGGCCTGACAGACAACCTTCCTTCCACCATTCCAAGAGTGCAAATGGCAAGGAGCCGAGCGGTGGCTGTCTTTACCATGTGTATGTCTCTACCATGCTGGACAGTTTACTCTGACAGAACAGGTCCGTGGGAAACAGTGGGGAGGTGGGGAATGCAGCACAGTATGTCCCCTAGCAGTTTTCTGCCTCTGCCCACTACAGCTCTGCTGAACAATCTGTTGAACAAATTCTCTGGAATAGAATTGATGACTTTTTACTTGAACAAATGACTTTTACTTTTTTATGAAGGAAAAGCAGAAAATCAAACCCTTAACGACGTGGAAAGAAAAGTTGCATTCCATGGACAGTCATTTCATGAAGCTTATCGGTGACTTCCTTAAAGCCAAGGTTCAGTAAGTGTCTGGTGATTTTGCAAGCTGGGAGGAAATAGACATATTTGTCTGACTACCAGCCTTGAAGAGGAAGCATTGCAATTTGAAGTAAAGACTGTATTTGTGGTTTCACAATAGTAACTTATTCTCATATTTTATTTTTCATGTCAGCTTTTATTTGAATATTACTGCATATATTCTTGTTTGCTATACAGTGGTCTAAATTCATTAAAGAAAGCATTACACAGCTTTCAGCAGCTACTACCGCAAATACCTCCAAGTGCCCTGATGGGTATGCACAAAGAAATTTAAAAATGTAAATTTGTCTCAGCACCCTTATGTTGTCTATCTTCTTGCTTGTAAGAAAATGGACTATGAAGAGTTTGGCGAAATGATGTAACCGCATTCACCCCCCTGCATATCTGGGGACGTGTTTTTGCTGTGGGTGACTACTAGAAAGAACCTAGGTTGTTTATGGATTTTAAGCATCACTTGTTCATCTATAATGACTGGTAGGGTGACACAAAACCTTTGTGAAGTTGTGTTGTAAATTAGTGAATTTCCTGGTTCTTCAAACATTTACTTTTGCTTAATTTGAAGCATAAGTGAAGCTTCGAACTTCTTCTGAACAATGACAAACAGTGTTCAAGTTGCATAATTTCAAGCCTGGTGCCAAACTGTAACAGAGATAAAATACAGATCCAAGTAAAATATTAGACAATTAACACAAACGATTGAACTAAAAAACAAACATCCAAGAGTTACGTTCTCAGCAAACCCAAGTTTACTGAAGAAGTGGAACAGTACAGTTTTATCTGTTCCACGTTCAGTGATTATTTTTACCAATCAAGCCAAACCTCATAAATGAGCAAAATAGCAGTTCTGTATTTTTGTTAAAGGGGCATGGCTGCCGAGTTTTACAGGATTTTTTTTATTATGCTTATTTATGAAGCAAAGCTCAGAGTAAAATGATGACATTGTCAACCTCAGTGTGTGCTGCATTTTACGATTTGAAACTACACGACAGACATTTACACTGCAACTAATGTTTGCTACAGGGCAACTTTCATCTATAGCCAAAGGTTCAACTGATTTTTTACAGCAATCTGTTTTAGATGCTGAGCCTACCTGGAAACCTCGCGATATGGTGCAAATTGCTCTTTAATTCAAACATAATTCTGCAAGCCTATGTAATTTAATAAATTAGCTACATTGCGATCCTTGAAGCAAATCAGGAGGTTCTGGGGACCAATTTCTTGAACTCTCGGTGCAATCATATTCCAGCTTGCACACTTGAAGAATTCAGTTTTCAGGGGGCTGCTGGTAGACTGAAACCCTTCACTGACTCAACAGTAGGAAGCAACCCATTGTTAAAGTCACCTAATAGGCCAGATGTTCAAGACTGTTGAGGTATGAGTTTTCAAAAAAATAAAGAAATCCATGAATTGCGATCTGCTGGACAGTACTAGGGAAAAATCCTTTTAGTAGTATAGCTATGTGTCAAAAATTAAAGGTGCATTCCTTCAGAAATGGGATGCTGCACAGTAAAATTACTAATAAAAAATTCTGGATGAAAATTTAAATATGTCCTTTTACTTAGTAACTTTGGTATTTCTGATCAAATATACACCTCAACTGTGGAGGTTGTCACCCTTTCTTGGTAAGTTTGCCATTTTCAGAACATTTTGGCATAATGCAGTCATGTCTCCAGTATCACTGACCCTTTGCCGCCAAGTGTGGATTGTATTTCAGCCAATACGCCACTATAGGTGCTAAGTGAAAATGATGCAAAACCACCACTTGGTGATAGTCTCACTCTTGTTGGTACTGACTGGCATCAGCAGCGTCATTTTGCTCTTCTTGGTGTGATGAAAATATCAGCATAGTACCAGTACCGAAGATGCTGTATAATGACAGCATTAAATATCCTATGTCTGTGCCCAGCGTTGATTTTAGAAAGTTTCAAGTGGCCTGTAGCAGTCATTTGGTGTTTATTTTAACAGTCGTACAATGGGTATCACCTTGTTAAAACTGAGTGTAACAAATTACTTAAAAAATCTGAAGTATTTCTATTTGCTCTGAGTGTTGCTCTGAAAGGTACCGTTTTTTTAATGAAGCTTTGCATACTGTATAGAAACTGCAAACACCATATGATGTCATGCAGGATATCAGTATTATCAATTGTTGGCCTGTGTTACCAATATATTTAGTGATGACCATATATACATTTTACCTACTTGGTTCTGTCTTCTCATGTTGCAACCTGAAGGCAATTTGAAATAATTTCTGGTAACCAGAGATTTATAATAAATTTTCAGTGTTGAGTTTAGCTTCTCATTGTAAAACTTTTAAGGTACAATGTATTGTATTATTTTTCCAATCATTTTCAGATCTAAGTATTGTAATTCCTTGATTTGATTTATAATCATACCGTACTCTTTTCCACCCACAAGACTGAGTGATACTTTCTGTAAGAGCAGGTGTTATCCTCTCATATCGCCATATATTGTAAATAACCATGTATAATTGCACAAGAGTTACATTGTAAGCATGTAAAACATATGCAAATGTATTGTTTTTTAATAAGCTAAAAATGAAATTAATTATTTTAATTTTTATTTTGTTAGCATGTCCCATGATTCTTTTTTAAAGCTAATTTTGCATAAATTCCTACTGTACTGTCTTGCTACAGGAATATTTATAAACAGTGTTATGGATTCGATGTGCATACTGGTGTAAATATGGCCTTAATCAGATTGAGCTATGCAGTCTAAAAACCTGGCTTTGTGAAAAACTTTAAACAGGTAATGTCAACTTAAGTTCTGTTACAGTTGTATGTTACATATTCTTAAATAAGTTATAAACTCTAAACAGAAACTCAGCAGTGCTGTTGGTGTTTGTTATCTCTCTCAAAACCATAACTTGCACGTTATTTGCACGCTCCTGGCACATTTTAATGTGTTCCCCCTTTTATAAAGAAAAAAGTTCTCTATTGTGGTCTGATTGTTTAAGAACATAAAACATGGTATGAGGAAAGGCCATTAAACTTGAAACAGGACTGACTAGAATTAGAGTGTTGTAAGAATGAGACCTAGAGCTGTCTGACAACTTAAACGTTCAGTTTCATCAGTTCTCAGCTTGATGCTAAGTGGCACAATGTATCACAGTGGAGAGTTTCACCTTGGGAGAGAAAAGACAAAATCTCATGTTATCTGAATTTTGCTGCTGTAGAGATCCTACTGAAAATTGACAACTGAGATGCATCATTGGTCTGCATTATCTAGACATCTCAGCAAGAGACTGTTTTCTCATTTAGATTTTCCCCATTTTCTAGTTGCAACTATGCAATCCCCTTTAGCTAGGAAAGTGCAATAATTTTGCTGCAACTGTTATCAATAAAGCTCTGCTATGAAGTGGCCAAATTTGATCAGATTCTGCTATTCTCATACATATGCTGAACAGCACTTTCACAGCCAGATTCAGCTGCAACATGTAAATAGACTGAGACATAAATATTACAAAATGGTTGCATCATACAAAGTGTCTGGAAATCCTGATCCTACTGTAACATTCTTAGTAAACCCCTTATACATTTATCATAATGCGACTGTACTTGTTATAATTGGAAGGATGAATGCAGAGAACTTGCAGATTGTAGTGACCACCTGCTTATTGATTAACCTGCCCAACTAAACAGTCAAATGCCTCTATATCTCCTCTTCCCTCATTACTATACATAATTTAGTTTCAGATGTGTTTAAGCCACATATCAATATAAATATATAAGCCTAGAAGTTACTGTTGGTGCTCTAAACATTGGTTAAGCTTTTGAGTTTCATATAGCATGCTCGCTAATCCATGATTTTGCTGATTTAAGGAGCGAGCCATCTAATGAGATGGCAGAGTCACTAATACTAGTTCTTGTTAAGCAGGCATTAAGCAAGCCCCTCAAATAGTACAGGGGAGACCAAGACCGCTATTTACCCAGCAATTTTAATCATCAGTGCAGTCTTTCGAACTGAGGAAAGCATTTTTTTTTGTGTCCTGACACTGGAAGCTTTTGTAGAAGGAGAGAGCGAGCAGAAGGACAAACTTCATGGAATTGACGGCCACCCACATAGAAGCACCTGGTGCAGTAGGCATGCGAAGAGATTTCAATAACTATCAGTGCTGTGTCCAGAGCCTATAGGACCTGGAATAATATTAGGAAAGGGATATTAAACTATGCAATAGGAGCATTTTAGAATATGAGGGCAAATCTTCTGACTGTGTAATTGGCAAGGAGCTTCACCTGGCGCCATGCTCTAGAATTCCCTCCTTAAACCCTGTAACAGATTCATACGTGATACCAATTGGTAATCAATGTCTCATTTATTAAATCAAACATGTAAAGGTATCAAATATTTAGACAACGAAGATCAAAACAATATTACCCCATTTGATATCTGGACAGAGTTAGTAATTAAGTTGGCGACATGGTCACTTCAAGTTTTCCGACAGTGAGTTGGTCTTCTGATAGTCAGGTGTTCTTCGGACAGCTGGTGGTCTTCGCTGACTCTTCTGCCCTGAGCTCATAAGACATGGGTTTTTATGTCCCTCCTGGTAGGAAACTCACACCGTGTATGGAACAATACTCATAAGACCCTTATAGATTAACAAAGTTGTTTTTCAAAGAATTCAAGATGGTCAGTTTGTTTTTACATTACTCATCTAATCACAAGACCCTTTCCAAGGTAGCCAGTTTGTGTGACTGCGTTGTCTCATGATCCTGGTCTTATTGCTATTTTTGGATTATTGTTAGGCTTTTTGGGTCATTGTTCCTCTTTTATCACATAGCTGCTTTGTCTCACAATGAGGGTGACAAGAGTCAGTCACGAGTCAAAGGTTAACAGTTTACAATTCAGCAAAATAAGCCGCATACTCAGTAAAATACACGGCACAGCCTGCAGAGCATGATGGTTAGTAACATTAAGAAAAAGATGTCAATTTTTCCCTACTTCCAATATTCTTACAACCCCTCCACTTCTTTACCTCCCTCTTCTCCTTTTAATATCTTCCTTAAAACTCACCTCTTCAACCAAGCTTCTGGTCACCCCTTCTACTATCCCCTTTCGCTCGGCATTCATTTTCTCCTTATGCCTCTGTGAAATGCTTTGGGATGTTTTCTTCTATGTTAAAGTTTCTATATAAATGCAAGTTGGTGTTGTGTGTATCCGAAATTTGTGTGCACACTGGGCATGACCATTTAAATTAATGATCAGCAATTTTGTGAGCGGCAGGAACATGGATTTCTGATCTATGCTTCTGGTGGGAGAGACTGATAGCGCCTGAAAGTAACCTCCTCGATGCACTTTGCACTCAACTATGTATTATGCCAGCAATAATAAGCTCTACTTCTGTTAGGAATGTGAATTTTGTAACAATATATAGACAAAAGGGCTGCAATATAATGTCTCTATTAATAAGTTCAAACACAAAATCAAAAAATGCTTGCAGATTTATTGACTATTAAATGTTACACATTCTCATGACCAAACCTGAAGTTACAAAGGATACTTTGCCACAGAAGATGCACACATTACAGCTCAAACCTCCAGATGTCTCCCTTCTTTATCTCCGAACCTCATGTTATAATAGTTTTGCTTTTAAGCTTAGCTAAAAGACCATTACATCACTCCCTCCATGACCCTTATCCCACTCTCAAATTCCATTCTGACATCTTATTTTCTGGAGTTATACAGAAAAACATTGGTGTTTTAGGGTCAACAAGACATAAAAGGAGTCATGCTACCAAAATCATAGGATCATGGAATGGTTACAGCACAGGAGGCCATTTGCCCATCGAACCCATGCTGGCTCTTTGTGAGAGCAATCCAGTTCGTCCCATTTCCCCGCTCTTTCCCAGTAGCCCTGCAAATTTTTTCCCTTCAAGTATTTATCTAATTCCTTTATGAAAGTCATGATTGAATCTGCCTCCACCACCCCTTCAGTCAACGCAATTCCAGACCATAACTACTTGCTGCATTAAAAAAAAGTGTTTCCTCACGTCGCCTTTGGTTCTTTTGCCAATCACCTTAAATCTGTGTCCTCTGGTTCTCGACCATTCCGCCAATGGGAAGAGTTTCTCTTTATTTACTTTATCTAAACCCTTCATGATTCTGAACATTTCTATTAAATCTCCTCTTAACCTTCTCTGCTCTAAGGAGAACAACCCCAGCTTATAAGAACATAAGAAATAGGAGCAAGAGTAGGCCAGACAGCCCCTCGAGCCTGCTCCGCCATTCAATCAGATCATGGCTGATCTTTAACCTCAACTGCACTTTCCAGCCTGATCCCCATATCCCTTGATTCCCTTGGTGTCCAAAAATCTACCCATCTCAGCCTTGAATATATTCAATGACTCAGCATCCACAGCCCTCTGGAATAGAGAATTCCAAAGATTCACAACCCTCTGCATGAAGAAATTCCTCCTCATCTCAGTCTTGAATGGTCGACCCCTTATCCTGCAATTATGCACCCTTGTTCTAGACTCTCTAGTCAGGGGAAACAATCTCTCAGCATCTACCCTGTCAAGCCCCCTCATAATCTTATATGTTTCAATGAGATCACCTCCCATTCTTCTAAAATCCAGAGAGAATAGGCCCATTCTACTCAACCTCCCCTCATAGGACAACCCTCTCATCCCAGGAATTAATCTAGTGAACCTTTGTTATACCGCCTCCAAGGCAAGTATATCCTTCCTTAGATAAGGAGACCAAAACTGTACGCAGTACTCCAGGTGAGGTCTCACTAAAGCCCTGTACAACTGTAGTAAGACTTCCTTACACTTGTACTCCAACCCCCTTGCAATAAAGGCCAACATGCCATTTGCTTTCCTAATTGCCTGCTTTCCTAATGTACCTGCATACTAACTTTTTGTGTTTCTTGTACGAGGACACCCAAGTCTCTCTGAACCCAACATTTAATAGTTTCTCACCATTTAAAACATATTCTGTTTTTCTATTCTTCCTACCAAAGTGAATAATCTCACATTTTCCCACATTATATCCAACTGCCACCTTGCCCACTCATTTAACCTGTCTACATCCCTTTGCAGGCTCTTTTGTGTCCTCCTCACAGCTTACTTTCCCACCTAGCTTTGCATCGTCAGCAAACCTGGATACATTATGCTCGGTCCCTTCATCTAAGTCATTGATATAGATTGTAAATAGCTGAGGCCCAAGCACCGATCTTTGCAGCCTGCCAACCGGAGAATGACCCGTTTATCCCTACTCTCTTTTCTGTCCTTTAACCAATCCTCTATCCATGCTAATATAATACCCCCAACTCCATGAGCCCTTACCTTGTGTAACAACCTTTCGTGTGGCACCTCATCAAATGCCTTTTGAAAATCCAAATATACTACATCCACTGGTTCCCCTTTATCTGCCTTGCTAGTTACATCCACAAAAAAAACTAATAAATTTGTCAAACGTGATTTCCCTTTCATAAAACCTTGTTGACTCTGCCTAATCATATTATGATGTTCTAAGTGCCTTGTTACAACTTCCTTAATAATGGATTCCAGCATTTTCCCGACGACCGATGTCAGGCTAGCTGGCCTGTAGTTCCCTGTTTTCTCTCTCCCTCCCTTCTTGAATAGCGGGGCAACATTTGCTACCTTCCAGTCCACTGGGACCATTCCAGAATCTAGAAAATTTTGGAAGATCATAACCAATGCATCTGCAAACTCTGCAGCCACCCCTTTTAGAAGCCAAGGATGTAGGCCATCAGGTCCAGGGGATTTGTTGGCTTTTAGTCCCATTAGTTTGTCCAGTATTTTTTCTGTAGTGATGTTAATTGTTTTACGTTCCTCACTCTCATTTATCCCTTGGTTCCCCACTATTTTTGGTATGCTTTTTGTGTCTTCCACTGTGAACACAAATACAAAATATTTGTTTAGTGCATCTCCCATTTCCTGATTCCCCATTATAATTTCTCCTGTCTCAGCCTCGAAGGGACCAACTTTTGCTGCTCTCTTCCTTTTTACATACTTGTCTAGTCTATCCACGTAACTGAAGTCCCTCATCCCTGGAACCATTCTAGAAAATCTTTTCTGCACCCTCTCTAAAGCCTTCACGTCCTTCCTAAAGTATGGTGCCCAGAATTGGACACAATACTCCAGCTGTGGCCGAACCAGTGTTTTATAAAGGTTCACCATAACTTCCTTGCTTTTGTACTCTATGCCTCTATTTATAAAGCCCAGGATCCCATATGCTTTTTTCAACTGCTTTCTCAACCTGTCCTGCCACCTTCAAAGATTTGTATGTATATATCCTCCAGTCTTTCTGTTCCTGCACCCCCTTTAGAATTGTACCATTTAATTTATATTGCCTCTCCTCATTCTTGCTGCCAAAATGTATCACTTCGCACTTCTGTGTTAAATTTCATCTGCTATGTGTCCGCCCATTCAATCAGCCTGTCTATGTCCTCTTGAAGTCTATTACTATCCTCTTCACTGTTTACTGCACTTCCAAGTTTTGTGACATCTGCATATTTTGAAATTGTGCGCTGTATACCCAATTCTAAGTCATTAATATATACCAGAAAAAAGCAATGGTCCTAGTACAGACACCCAGGGAACACCACTGTATACCTTCCTCCAGTCTGGGAAAACAACCATTCACCACTACTCTCTGTTACCTGTTTTTTAAAAAAAGCTAAAATTAGCCTATTTTGAATCCACGCTGCCACTGCCCCTTTTATTCCATGGGCTTCAATTTTGCTGACAAGCCTATTATGTGGCACTTAATCAAATGCCTTTTGAAAGTCCATATACACATCAACTGCATGGCCTTCATCAACCCTCTCTGTTACCTCATCAAAAAACTCAATCAAGTTAGTTAAACATGATTTGCCTTTAATAAATCTGTGCTGAATTTCATTTAGTAATCCACATTTGTCCAAGTGACTATTAATTTTGTCCCGGATTATCGTTTCTAAAAGCTTCTCTAGTCCTCTGGCCCCACCTCCATATCTAAGGAGGATTGGAAGATTATGACCAGCACCACTGCAATTTCTACCCTTACTTCCTTCAGCAATCTAGGATGCATCCCATCCACTAGTTAGCAGGGACTGGTTGGGCCGAATGGCTTATTTCCATGTTGTAACTTCTATGTAAATAGTTTACAAATGTGGAAGGATAGTTGCAAATCAAGCATTAAGAATAATGGCTCTTGAAAGGTTTGGTAGCATTGTAGACAATACGTGATTGACCTATATTAGCACAAACAACAGAATGGTCAATTCCCAATCAATTTTCCAGATGTGGAAACTTTATAAAAATGTATTTAATATTTAAAGGTGACTTATCTACTTTAAGTACAGCCAGCTTTTCTAGTACCTCTTTATCAATTTTTAGCCCATCCAGTATCTCAACTACCTCCTCTTTTACTGTGACTTTGGCAGCATCTTCTTCCTTGGTAAAGACAGATGCAAAGTACTCATTTAGTACCTCAGCCATGCCCTCTGCCTCCATGTGTAGATCTCCTTTTTGGTCCCTAATCGACCCCACTCCATCCTCTAACTACCCATTTACTATTTATATGCTGATAGAAGACATTTGGATTCCCTTTTATTTCTATTCTCATACTCTCTCTTTGCCCCTCATTTCTTTTTCAACGATATTGAGTCTGCAGATTGGGGGTGATAAAGCGAATTTAAATGTGGCAGTTGGCTTTTGAGAATGCTGTAGTAACCTCTTTACAGACATTGTACTGTTGATTGCTTTTGCAGTCTTTAATTCTAAGATTTAACTATGGAACTTACTATAAATGAATTATTTTTGAAAAATGATTTCCCTTATTATTTCTCAATCTGAATCTCTAACACTACCCTAATGCATATCTTCAGCATATTTGTCATCCAGAAAGTGCTTCCTCTGTGAAAAATGGGTGGAAACTATCTGTTTCACTGCACCAACATTACTGCTGCATAACTCTTCAATGGTACAGGCATTACAACAACAGTAATTGCTGGGCTGTAGTGTATAACTTGACAAGTGTGAGCTCAGGAGCTCCTAGGAGTCACTTGAAACCTAGTAGCTCCCTAATACCTACTGAATTATTCTACGACTTCCAGGAGACTGTTTTATGTTTGGTATTTTCTGTATAAAGCACAGCTTTTGAGAAACTGAAGTCATATTCAGCCTATTAGTCAAAAGTACAAAATGACTAGTAATAATTTAAAAATGAATTTTTTAACATCCTGCATAAATGTGAAGGAACTAAAATATACGACACAAGATTGAAAACAAAATTTGAGAAAAGGACTTCTTTATTTTAATGCCTTTAAATATTAAACACATTTTTATAAATGTGACCATTCTGTTGTTTGTGCTGATATAGGCCAATCACAGTATTGCCTAAAATGCTACCAAACCTTTCAAGAGCCATTATTCTTAATGCTTGATTGGCAACTATCCTTTCACTTTTGTAAACTATTTACATAGAATTACATTGAAGTTACAACATGGAAACAAGCCATTTGGCCCAACCAGTCCCTGCTAACCAGTACCTTCCAAACAAACAAATAATTCCAATCACATGTACCCACCCTATTCCCATATCCATTCAACCCCTTTTCCTTCATTCACCTATCCAATCTAATCTTAATCAAATTGGATCTGTATTTAAAAAAATATAAAGTTAGTATCAATATGTAAGATTGGTAAATCTTTTTTAAAAATTGCATTATTTAACAATAATTTTAGCTTTTTTTGTTTTGATTCCTAAATGTTTGCACATTTTATTTCTCATACTCTGCAATCTGACTCTATTCAAATACCTGAGTCAAACATCTTCAACTGGGAATTTCATGCTCCATACTCCTTTTAGGAATACTCAGCAGCAGCCATTTAGGCCATTCATGGCTATATTCTAGTGATATATTTATATTATCTGTTTAGTGACTCAAATGAGAACTGATCACATTCAATGGTAACTTGAGAAATATTGGGAGGAGAGGAGAAATTTAATCTGGTTGCTTTTTCCAGCAAAATTGTAAAAACATTTTTTAAAGTGTGCACCCTCCAATAACTAGTATCACACCCAAGTAGCAAGTGTTGGCTGGCTTTTTGACCATGCAGTCATTACAGCCCAGCTCGACTCTGATATGCACACAAATTGCACTATCCAGCAATAGTCACTGGTTAGCACAGGTGCAGCCACCAACATAATAATGTAGGGACACCACATATCCTGCCCACGTGTAAGCCCTACCCATCTATCATTATTGCCCATTTAATGAGAATGATGCTCTATATAGGTTTTTTCAATAGATTATTGTGTTGTGAGTATAGTACATTACTGGCTTTGAAGAAACAACACTGAAAAGGAGCATGTCCCTGACTGCTGTTACTTTGCAGCCATTTGTCAGTAGCCATTCCACAGCTAGCTGCCTGCAACAGTATTGGTGGGGGGGGGGGGCGGGGTAATGGAAAGTCCAGGTACCCCAGAAGCATAGTTAGTCAGAATTGGACATGGGAGCACAAATGCCAGAATTGGGAAAGGTAGCAGTTGACTTTCACAGTAAGTTTGAGGCAACATGGAAGTGATGTGGGAGCAGGAGAAATAGGGCAACACTTCCGTATTAGACAGACACAACACAAAGGATCAGCTTATAGATGTCAGAGAGAGAGAGAGATTAGTTATTGCTCTCTTACCTCAGCTCGCTAAGCTGATCTGTCTTTTTGCCTGTCTTTGTCCAATCAGTTTTTTATGAAGCATAGACACTTGGTACAATTGCTGTGTTCAGTTGTGGTGGCACTAAATATTAATAAAAGCTAGAAAGAAGCTGAGTGCCACAGTGCCTGTGTATGTTTAGTCAACTTAAGCTCTCTTTTCCTGTTTTTGTGCCTTCACTCACTTGCAAGACTGCTGACTTCTGCACTTTATCATTTATGTCTTTGCCCTGGAAATCCTTCATGTTGGGCATCCTGCAGGCCAGGTCATCGTCGCACACCCTTACTCAGCCTGGTTGTACAGTACAATTGTTCAACAGATGTTTAAAGAACAACTGGTAATGATGTAATTTAGTATAAAGCAAACAGTATCTAGATTTATCTATGTTTTGAAGCAAGTGCAGCACAGTTGAGAAAAAATTACAAATGCAGATTTTTACAAGAACGTTTTTCAGCTCATCTGAAATGGGAGATGGTCTGTTCTCTGGGTGAACACAGAAACATGAAACCTGCAATGAATGTTGCTGGAACATTTGTACCTGCATGAAAAGAACTTCTTTGTAAGTGTAATATACTGTTGCACGATTGAGATGCACTTGATTGCTTTTCATTGTTGAATTAATAATTGACCATTTTAAAATATGAAAACTTAGGAGCATGCTAATCGGCATCTCGGTTAATTAGCAGCAAAAGAGGTTAAAGTTAAAACCGTTACTTTCACCAGAAGATTCTTTAAAGCTTGGTGGGGTCTTTCACCCTTCCTATAAACAATAGAGTTTTTGTTATTTCTTCATGAATCATAAAGAGGAAAGGGTGGTCCACTTTTATGACAGGTGGAAGTGAATAAGGTATCGCTAAAAGTCTGGTAACTGCTGCAGCTTCTGTTCCTCTCTCGTCCACATCAATCACTGCTTTGTGAATAACCTAGAAAAAATTAACAAAAAGCACAACTAATTATTTGGTGTTTCCTCCTTCCCATGCTGCATTAGAGGAAGTGTAGCAATCACACAAAAGAAAAACTGGAAATCATACTCAGCGATCGTTCTTGGAATAAGCTTACCTGGGAAATCTTCAGCTGGTAGGATGAAGAAATTCCAGAAAAATCGGCAGCATTTGTGAAGGGCTTTATCATTCCCAACTGTTTTAGCTTTTTTTCCATCTTATACGACTTGTCCAATTTAAATTTTGGAAAATGTAATTCTATTTTCCTAGGACAATAAAAGAGAGAACCTATGATTTACAAAGAATGGAAAGCCATGGAAAAGCAAGATTATAATTTTATTACTGTTCAAATCTCATGATATTTAATATAACGTGCACAAGTATTTTATAAAAGGGGCATGATGGAAGAATAGGTGATAGATGTTTACAACAAGGTCTTTGTGTGTGGATTCTCAGTTGTATCCTGCCCAGACTAGTGGGGTGAAATTATTTGTCGATTTGTGACCTTAGAAGAGAGGTGTACATTTTTAAAAATTTATCTATAAAAGGAAACTTAAAAAATGCTTGTTTGTTAAATTAACATATTGCACTCCCAATCCAGCCGGTTTGCCATAGGAACAGGAATAGGCCATTCAGCCTTGAGAGTCATTCAATTAGATCATGATGTGGAGATGCCGGTGATGGACTGGGGTTGACAATTGTAAACAATTTTACAACACCAAGTTATAGTCCAGCAATTTTATTTTAAATTCACAAGCTTTCGGAGGCTTCCTCCTTCGTCAGGTGAAGGAGGAAGCCTCTGAAAGCTTGTGAATTTAAAATAAAATTGCTGGACTATAACTTGGTGTTGTAAAATTGTTTACAATTAGATCATGGCTGATATGTACCTCAACTCCATTTACCCACCATAGCTCCAACCTCTATACTGTCTTTTGGTCAGCTAGTGTAACAGATGCACTACAGGGCATACAGGACACTCAGCTGTCACTGTACCGCATACTGACAAAGAACTAGGGTAAGACACCAATCTGCTCAGCTACTGCAAACTCAGCAGTAGAGCTGCTTTGCTTTTCAGGAAGTACCTTTCCCTTAATTTATATATTCTTCAGCAGATTCTGGCAGTAGAATCACAATGTTAGAGGTTCTGCCACCAGCTAGGCCAATTAAAGCAAGCTGCCTCTTTAATGATAGGTAGTTGGTAAAGAGAGAGTCATCTTGGTTCAACAGAGAAGCACTTGTGAAGCCAGGAATCAGCATTATGTAAGGAGAATTCTGTGTGAACTCGGACCTTACTGATGTGCTCAGAGAGTGAATGGAAGGTATTTTGTTATTATGTATATGGATTTAATAAAAATATTCAATGGATCTCTCTTAAAATAAACTCTAGAATGAAACTAGGTTTATAAAAATCAATTGAAGGCAAACCAGTGGTGCAGCATATTGGTTAACCACCGTGCTATGCCATAGAGTGGAAGGATGTAGATTGGTGTCGGAGTTTCCCATCTGTCAAGTTTCTGATCTCAGCCAAGCTGTTCGGGGTGGGAGCCAGGTGGAGCTGATGCATTCTTACATAGCAAAGGAAAGAAATGAAGCAACTGATCACAAACCAACATTGGCAAAGATATGTAAAAATATTGGCCCCGATATTTACGAGGAGGCAGGGAGGGAGCAGGGGCGCGTGTCAGCGACCAGGAAACCCGGAAATACCAGGAAGACAGAATCTCATTAGAATTTTTTTACTCCGTTTCCTGCCCGGCAGCCGGCCAGATTGAGAGGCTAGTCGGCTGCCGGTTGGGAAAGCCTGCGGTACAAGGCGGCAGCCAGGGACTACTGGAGATGGAGTGGGGCTTGGAATGAGGAGGGAGGGAGAGATCACAGGGGAGAGTCGGACGATCGTGGAGGGTGCGGGGGGGGGTGGAGATCGAGATCGCGGGGGGTCGGCCAATTGCGGGGAGGAGAGATCGCGGCAGAAGATGTGCTTGAAACCTACCAAACCTACCTGCTCTGGCCAAAAAGTGACACTATGTGGTTGACTCTTAATGCCGTCTCAAGTGGCCTAGTAAGATACTCAGTCAAAAAAAAAACACTATGAACTGGTGTGGACAAGCATTGTCCACACCACAAGAATAAATAGGAAAAAATGGTTTATCTACATATGAAAATGAACCTAGTTAGTCTTGCATTTAATGTCAGCAACTTTCCTTTATAGATAATTTCATAGAATCATAGAAAGGTTACAGCACAGAAGGAGGCCATTCGGCCCATCGAGTCTGCACTGGCTCTATGCGCGAGCAATCCAGCTAGTCCCACTGCCCCACCCTATCCCCGTAGCCCTGCATATTTTTTTGTTTCAAGTACTTATCCAGTTCCCTTTTGAAGGCCATGATTGAATCTGCCTCTACCACTCCCTCAAGCAGTGCATTCTAGATCCTAACCACTCGCTGTGTAAAAAAGTTTTTCCTTTTATCACCTTTGGTTCTTTTGCCAATCACCTTAAATCTATGCCCTTTGGTTCTTGACCCTTCTGCCAATGGGAACAGTTTCCCTCTATCTACTCTGTCTAGACCCTTCATGATTTTGAATACCTCTATCAAATCTCCTCTCAATCTTCTCTGTTCCAAGGAGAACACTCCCAGCTTCTCCAGTCTATCCACGTAATTTAAGTCCATCTTCCCTGGAATCATTCTAGTAAATCTTCTCTGCACTATCTCTAAGGCCTTCACATCCTCCCTAAAGTGCGGTATTCAGAACTGGTCACAATTCTGGAAGGCAGCTCCAACAACACTCAAGAAGCTCGACACCATCCAGGACAAAGCAGCCTGCTTGATTGGCACCCCATCCACCACCCTAAATATTCACTCCCTTCACCACCGGTGCACCGTGGCTGCAGTGTGTACCATCTACAGGATGCACTGCAGCAACTCGTCAAGGCTTCTTCGACAGCACCTCCCAAACCCGCGACCTCTACCACCTAGAAGGACAAGGGCAGCAGGCACATGGGAACAACACCACCTACACGTTCCCCTCCAAGTCACACACCATCCCGACTTGGAAATATATTGCCGTTCCTTCATCGTCGCTGGGTCAAAATCCTGGAACTCCCTTCCTAACAGCACTGTGGGAAAACCTTCACCACACGGACTGCAGCGGTTCAAGAAGGTGGCTCACCACCATCTTCTCAAGGGCAATTAGGAATGGGCAATAAATGCTGGCCTTGCCAGCAACGCCCACATCCCATGAACGAATTTAAAAAATGCTCCAGTTGTGGCCGAACCAGTGTTTTATAAAGGTTCATCATGACTTCCTTGCTTTTGTACTGTATGCCTCTATTTATAAAGCCCAGGACCCCATATGCTTTTATAATCGCTTTCTACCTGCCCTGCCACCTTCAATGATTTGTGCACATATACCCCAAGATCCTTCTGTTCCTCTACCCTTTTTAGAATTGTGCCCTCTAGTTTATATTTCCTCTCCTCATTTTTCCCAACCGAAATGCATCACCTTGCATTTTTCCACATTGAACTCCATCTGCCACGTGTCGTCCCATATCACCATATGTTGTGAACTTCATAATTTCCCATACAAAAACATGCGGTGAACTTATTAGCTAAGTCAATTATTCATCATCATTATACCTTAAATTTTGTGACAAGACCCATATCTAAAATAAGTACATACCATTTTAACCAAAGCTAAATTTATATGATGAAATGAAGTTACAGGTAGTAATAATAAAGCTATTAGCTTACACTTCTTCTGGGCCCATTAAGCTGCCTCAGATTTTCACCTGACTCTACAGGTATCAAAGAAACTTAAAAGAAAAATCTTAAGTGAAAATCAAATTACAATAGAATGGGCTGTAATTGAGGATAGCAGTTTATTGAAAAAGGTCTATGATCTCTTACTTCATTCAAACTGCTCGTTCTCAGTTACAACCTACAGCATTTTCACATGTCGATTACTGTTTAATTGTAAAACTGGAAATTGTACTTAGGTCTCATGGCTTTGATCCACTGGTCAATCAATTCTGCTGTTAGCTCATCTTCCAGAAGTAGATACTCTCCATCCGTTGGTATCACCACCAACATGCTTGCACTTCCTTGGTATGGAAGCTTCAGGATTATACAAGAATGGATCTTGTCATGTGTTAAAAAAAATGAATCACCTTTGAACATCATTGGAACTTTGACTCTGGTGTATGCATTTACATAGAATGTCCCATCTATAGTATAGTTTGGATCAAAGGGAGCCATCCACTTCCCTGAAGAAAAAATAGGCATTTGTCATTATTCCATAATTACTCTTTTTTTTCTCATATCACAGACAAACAAGTGTAACTTTGATTGTGTTACTATTGTTGGGTGGATCTACATTATATAGATTAAGTGATAGGGGTTTCCATTTTCTTAGTTTTCCTTCCATGATAGTAACATTTTTTTCTCCCACTCACTTTCTCCTCCTCACCTCCTTCCCCTCCCATTTCCCCACTCTCCCTCACCTCACCCTCTAAGAGACAGTATAAAGCTAAGAAAAAAGGTTTACACAAATGCAAGGAGAAATGGAAATCCAAAGGTGCTAAAAGGGAAGAATGACAAAAACATGCAAGAGAAAATAAAGCTAACAGTACAAGAGTGGTAAGGGGGAATGTGGGCCCATTAAAGACAGGTGCAGGTGAGACTATAATAGATAATGAGAACATGGCAGAATTGTTCAATGAATACTTAAGACTAGAGACTGTGGAAGAGCAGAGGGATATTATTTTTTAATTATTATTCGTTCACGGGATGTGGACGTCACTGGCAAGGCCAGCATTATTGCCCATCCCTAATTGCCCTTGAGAAGGTGATGGTGAGCCGCCTTCTTGAACCGCTGCAGTCCGTGTGATGAAGGTTCTCCCACACTACTGTTCGGAAGGGAGTTCCAGGATTTTGACCCAGCGACGATGAAGGAACGGCGATATATTTCCAAGTCAGGATGGTGTGTGACTTGGAGGGGAACGTGCATGCGGTGTTGTTCCCATGTGCCTGCTGCCCTTGTCCTTTTAGGTGGTAGAGGTCGCGGGTTTGGGAGGTGCTGTCGAAGAAGCCTTGGCGTGTTGCTGCAGTGCATCCTGTGGATGATACACACTACAGCCACCGTGCGTCAGTGGTGAAGGGAGTGAATATTTAGGGTGGTGGATGGGGTGCCAATCAAGCGGGCTGCTTTGTCCTGGATGGTGTCGAGCCTCTTGAGTGTTGTTGGAGCTGCACTCATCCAGGCAAGTGGAGAGTATTCCATCACACTCCTGACATGTGCCTTTTAGATGGTGGAAAGGCTTTGGGGAGTCAGGGGGTGAGTCACTCGCTGCAGAATACCCAGCCTCTGACCTGCTGTTGTAGCCACAGTATTTATGTGGCTGGTCCAGTTAAGTTTCTGGTCAATGGTGACCCCCCAGGATATTGATGATGCGGGATTCGGCGATGGTAATGCCGTTGAATGTCAAGGGGAGGTGGTTAGACACTCTCTTGTTGGAGAAGGTCATTGCCTGACACTTGTCTGGAGCGAATGTTACTTGCCCAAGCCTGGATGTTGTCCAGGCCTTGCTGCATGCGGGCACGGACTGCTTCATTATTTGAGGGGTTGCGAATGGAACTGAACACTGTGCAATCATCAGCGAACATCCCCATTTCTGACCTTATGATGAAGGGAAGGTCATTGATGAAGCAGCTGAAGATGGTTGGGCCTAGGACACTGCCCTGAGGAACTCCTGCAGCAATATGGGTGGCCAGGAACACAAATCACTAAAAGCTAGTGCATAGGTACAAAAAGTAATCAAAAAGTCTAATGGAATGTTGGACTTTATCTCAAGGGAGCTGGAACACAAAAGGGAGGATGTTATGCTTCATTGTACAGAGCCTCGGTCAGACCTCATCTGGAGTATTGTGTTCAGTTCTGGGCACCGCACCTCAGGAAGGATATATTGGCCTTGGACAGAGTTGCAGTGCAGATTTACCAAAATGATGCTGAGGCTTAAAGGGTTAAATTATGAGGGCTGGTTGCATAAACTTTGGTTATATTCCCTTGAGCTTAGAAAGTTGAGGGGTAGAGCTAATTTAAAATTTGCAGGTATTTAAAATGATTAAAGGATTTGATAAAGTGTTTACAGAGAAGTTATTTCCTCTGGTGGGGAAATCCAGAACAAAGGGACACTATCCTAAAGTTAGAACCAGGCCATTCAGGAGTTAAATCAGGAAGCACATTTTCACATAAAGGGTAGTGGAAATGTAGAATTCTCTCCCTCAAAAGGCTGCAGATGCTGGGTCAATTGAAATTTTCAAGACTGAGATCGACAGGTAAGAGTATCAAGGGATATGGATCAAAAGCGGATAAATGGAGTTGACGCAGAGTTCAGCCATGATCTAATTGAATACCTGAACATGCTCGAGGGGCTGAATGGCTTACTCCTGTTCCTATGTTCCTATGTTTAATTTGGAGACATACACAGTTATTATACAATCATACTAATAGGGCTTAATCTGCTCCATTTCTGCTCTATCTCCTATTTGGCTAACGAGATGCCACTAGTTTCACAAAGGTTCTCATAAACCTAATCCACAATTCTTAGAACTAAAATTATTGGAACTTCTTATTTCCTGCTGTTTTATTTTCTACCTACAACCTCCAGGCATTTAAAACCAAACATTGCGTCACCTAACTCCTACCACTTGATTTATTTCATCTTCTATTCTTTTCAGCCTTAGTGATGGCTTCAATTTGGGCCTTGACCTTTCACCTAGGCTTCTCAATTTAAAAAAGAATGGTGAGTCATTTCATATCCTCAATCCAAAATTTTGGGAAAAAAAATACCTTTAAATAAGATGTAATTAGTCAACATAAGTTTGGTTTCACTATCCACAGAGTCTAACAACTGGTTGATTTTTCCATTTGTTTTATTGCAGATATACTGGTTAATAATAGCTTTGGTATTGGCTGTCTCTTGAAAATTTACTGGAGTAATATCAGCATTATAAAAATTAGAAAGATCATTGACGAATGTTGGTTTCAAATCAAGATCATCCTGTACAAACAGAGAACTTCCCTGAGAGATAAGAAGCTCTTCGTTTCTGGTGATGTTGCTGTCAAGCCACTGAAACACCACGTGCAATAGGTACCGGTTGTTGGTATTGACCAAATCTTGCAAGTTGAGGCCTTGGAGTATGTCATCATATGTAGCTTGCTTAGCACCAAGGGCCAACATGGCGAAGGTTGTGGAGATGGTAATAGGTGAAAAAAATACATTATCTTCATGTAGGTTTGCTATTTTCCTGTAGAGGTCAAAACCAAATTCACTATTTTTTTCTGTGAACATGTCGATTGTTTGCATATCAGTGTCTGATTCTGGTTGTTCCGATGGTGCAACAGTGATTTCAACATTACGTTCTGAATGTGCGTTGGAAAGTCGAGGCTGCTGCAGATCTTTCCTTTGGTCAGATTGAAATTGGGGTTGGTGATGCTGTGCTATTGTAGTGATCATGAATCCACCACATATCAGAAGGATAAAAATTTCCATTTTAATTTTCTCTTGTCTTGATGATCTCAGAAATACCTGCAAAGCGATATGCCAGATTTTAGATGAATATTAGCTTAATACTAAGGCATTATCCTTCCATCGACACAATCATACATTATCTTAGTAAGTTGCATTCGACACACATAGTGCAACCTTTCACTGAAATATTTACTCCATATCTATTTTCCTTTTTCAGATAGGAGTATTGTTGATAAAGATTTTGTATATTTTCACATATTAATATATTGATGCATGAAAATCCTCCTATAAGCCATCCAGCCTCATAACCCACTTGCAACTCAGTATAGGGCAAATGAGTGTGTACTATTTGATTGTCTCAAATTGCAGTGATATGGCACCTTTAATGTAGAGCACATCTCACGGGGGAGAAAAAATAAATAAAATATATAAAAGAACAGATATCGAGCCAAGGTGGTAGAGCTTAGAGGTGACTGAAAGCTTGGTCCAAGAGATGGGCTTTGACAACATTTTTAAAGGTGGAGGGGTTTAGGGAGGGAGTTCAAAGTGAAGGACCAAGGCAGCTGAAGAGTCTGCCACCAGTGGCACAAAAGCCCATAGTTGGAAGACCAAATGTTGCAGGAGGGGATATAATGTCGGAGAAGGTCGCAGAGATAGGATGGGTCTAGACTGTGGAGGTATTTGAGGATGAAGATTTTAATACCTTGGGCAGTAAGGAGTCGATGTAGGTCAGTTAGAACAGAGATAAAGGGGAGGTGGGATTTAATGTAGGGCAAGATATGGGTGACTGAATTTTGACAAATTGATGTTTATGAAGATTGGAGGATGGGAGGCCAGCAAGATGAGCATTAGAATAATCAAGGCTAGAGATGATAAAAATGTGGACAAGGGTTTCAGTAACAGTAGGGTTAAGACAGGAGCAGGAGCAGACAATGTTTCAGAGGTGAAAGTAAGCAGTTCGGATGATGGGAAAGAAGTGGGCTATGACGCTCATCTCATTATAACTAGGAAATGAGATCTTAGGGCTGAGCTGAAAAAAATTACTGATTTTTATTCTTAGGTTAAACTGAGTGAAAATTGATTCATAAAGTTTAGCCTAACAGGGGAAAAGAGCATGTGTATCAATATTTATTTTAATTGGTTTTATTCAGAACTTTGTATGAAATGGAAAATATTGTAAGGTTTTGCTTCTGCCTTCTTACCAGACTGCAACATTGAAGTGTAGAGAAATGTTTTGAAACTCACAAGTAACTATTCTTTGCAGGATTTTTTCTGCTTGTGGGCCAAGAGGAGTAGGAGTGCTTCATCTAGGCCCAACAAGCGCACCTAGCCTGATCGGCTGCCCTCCTCCCCACCGATGATGGACCCCTCCACGATGGCTGACCCCCCCACCCACCCGCTGCCTGGCACGTAGGAAACCCGGAAGCACAAATACTTACCTTCAGCTGAGCTGCAATCGCAGAATGCGATGCACTCACTTGACTTCCGAGTTCCCCAAGCGAATATTTACGCATGGGCTGGATTCCCGGCGCCGAGCTAAAATCATGCCCCAACAAGGGTAAGCACATTCCTTATAAAGTGAAGGGCAAGGCTGGTAGAAGTAGGGAATCTTGGATGACTCGGGAGATTGAGGCCCTAGTCAAAAAGAAGAAGGAGGCATATGACATGCATAGACAGCTGGGATCAAGTGGATCCCTTGAAGAGTATAGAGATTGTCGGAGTAGAGTTAAGAGAGAAATCAGGAGGGCAAAAAGGGGACATGAGATTGCTTTGGCAGATAAGGCAAAGGAGAATCCAAAGAGCTTCTACAAATACATAAAGGGCAAAAGAGTAACTAGGGAGAGAGTAGGGCCTCTTAAGGATCAACAAGGTCATCTAGGTGCGGAACCACAAGAGATGGGTGAGATCCAAAATGAATATTTCACATCGGTATTTACGGTTGAGAAAGGCATGGATGTTAGGGAACTTGGGGAAATAAATAGTGATGTCTTGAGGAGTGTACATATTACAGAGAGGGAGGTGCTGGAAGTCTTAACGCGCATCAAGGTAGATAAATCTCTGGGACCTGATGAAATGTATCCCAGGACGTTATGGGAGGTTAGGGAGGAAATTGCAGGTCCCCTAGCAGAGATATTTGAATCATCGAGAGCTACAGGTGAGGTGCCTGAAGATTGGAGGGTAGCAAATGTTGTGCCTTTGTTTAAGAAGGGCGGCAGGGAAAAGCCTGGGAACTACAGACCGGTGAGCCTGACATCTGTAGTGGGTAAGTTGTTAGAGGGTATTCTGAGAGACAGGATCTACAGGCATTTGGAGAGGCAGGGACTGATTAGGAACAGTCAGCATGGTTTTGTGAGAGGAAAATCATGTCTCACGAATTTGATTGAGTTTTTTGAAGAGGTAACCAAGAAGATAGATGAGGGCTGTGCAGTAGACGTGGTCTACATGGACTTTAGCAAAGCCTTTGACAAGGTACCGCATGGTAGGTTGTTACATAAGGTTAAATCTCACGGGATCCAAGGTGAGGTAGCCAATTGGATACAAAATTGGATTGACGACAGAAGACAGAGGGTGGTTGTAGAGGGTTGTTTTTCAAACTGGAGGCCTGTGACCAGCGGTGTGTATCAGGGATCGGTGCTGGGTCCGCTGTTATTTGTTATTTATATTAATGATTTGGATGAGAATTTAGGAGGCATGGTTAGTAAGTTTGCAGATGACACCAAGATTGGTGGCATTGTGGACAGTGAAGAAGGTTATCTAGGAATCCAACGGGATCTTGATAAATTGGGCCAGTGGGCCGATGAATGGCAGATGGAGTTTAATTTAGATAAATGTGAGGTGATGCATTTTGGTAGATCGAATTGGGCCAGGACCTACTCTGTTAATGGTAGGGCGTTGGGAAGAGTTATAGAACAAAGAGATCTAGGAGTACAGGTTCATAGCTCCTTGAAAGTGGAGTCACAGGTGGATAGAGTGGTGAAGAAGGCATTCAGCATGCTTGGTTTCATTGGTCAGAACATTGAATACAGGAGTTGGGATGTCTTGTTGAAGTTGTACAAGACATTAGTAAGGCCACACTTGGAATACTGTGTACAGTTCTGGTCATCCTATTATAGAAAGGATATTATTAAACTAGAAAGAGTGCAGAAAAGATTTACTAGGATGCTACCGGGACTTGATGGTTTGACTTATAGGGAGAGGTTGGATAGACTGAGACTTTTTTCCCTGGAGAGTAGGAGGTTTAGGGGTGATCTTATAGAAGTCTATAAAATAATGAGGGGCATAGATAAGGTAGATAGTCAAAATCTTTTCCCAAAGGTAGGGGAGTCTATAACGAGGGGGCATGGATTTAAGGTGAGAGGGGAGAGATACAAAAGGGTCCAGAGGGGCAATTTTTTCACTCAAAGGGTGGTGAGTGTCTGGAACGAGCTGCCAGAGGCAGTAGTAGAGGTGGGTACAATTTTGTCTTTTAAAAAGCATTTGGACAGTTACATGGGTAAGATGGGTATAGACGGATATGGGCCAAGTGCAGGCAATTGGGACTAGCGTAGTGGTATAAACTGGGCGACATGGACATGTTGGGCCGAAGGGCCTGTTTCCATGTTGTAAACTTCTATGATTCTATGATTCTATGATTCTAACTTCCAGTAGTCTTACAATGGAGAGCTGTATAGTTCTGTTGCCAATTTTATCTCATGCTGGCTGAGGCTGTATGATGCAACATGCCACTTTGTTACTTATTTGTCACCGGTATTCTGCATGGGTACGGAATAATTAAAGATAATATCAACCATATTTTGTGAGTCTTCGCAATTATGAACTAACACTTTTTTTTTATAAACCTACTGTTGAAGTCTGTTCTACTGTCCAAAAAGACAAAAGTGTAAGCACTATGTTGTGATGTGTGAGGGTTGGGTCTACATGTTTTCACATAAATATGTTATACACGATATTAGTGAAGAAAATGTGAAAGTGTGTAATGTGTCTTTTGTGGATAGTTGTAGATCAATTAAAATTAGTGAAGAATGAATATTAGATAGTTGGTCAATTTACACCTGTAATACAAACATATCTCACTGCATTGGAGCAACAAATTGTCAAATTAACTATTTGAATGGAGCAAACCTTTGTTTTAGTGGTAGTATTCCCATTTCCGAGTCAAGGTTCAGGGTTCGAACCCCGCTCCAGGCAGTCCCGATGAGTGGAGACCGGAGCTCTGGCTCTGAATTCTGGGTTGCATCGGTGGGCGTGGGTGCCCCCCCCCACCCCACCCTCATTTTATGGGTTGCGGGAGCCCATAAAACCCTCCCGCCATATAGGACTAACCACCCTATCGGCTGGTATAAAAAGATGGCTACGGCCATGGAAGACGCGCTCACGTTGCGGCCTGTCAGACTATTAATCAGCCTGAGAACCCTTCCTCTACTTTACACTGTTCTTCAAGGGAACAGTGTGAAGATACAAAAATAACAACAACCTATTTGAATCTACAACAGCAACAACACAGCTTTCTGTAGTTTGCTTATATTTTACTACATTCTAACTCTAACTCAGCTCTGCCCAAAAAGATCACAAGCTTCTAATTTGATTTTAATTTTATCAAACTAATTATAAATTGATAAGCAAAACAATGGAAAAGAGATGCAATATTTAAAACTATTGCTGTATAAAATCTTACCATTCACATTTCTCTTGCGTGCGCTGAAAGCGGCAGTTTTTTTTACTGCTACATGCCTTACACCAATGTTCTGATAGATATTTAGTTGGAGCAAAGCCGATTGAATAAACACGCCACAAACCACTTTTTGCTCGTTAACTATTAACAATAAGTACATATTACCCAATGTGTGGATATAACTTTAATCTGTTCTTTCAAGCTCAAATAAAAACACTAGCTCTGAAATAATTTCCACCCTATTTTTCTCTTGCTCTAAAAGCATGAAGAAGATGTTGCAGGTGACGGGGCAAATTGAAGAGATGCTAGGTACAACTCTTCCCCTACTCCTTCTCCATCTCGGAAGCCAGGAAGCAACTGGCCCTTTGACCATCTAGGTCCCAAGTTCTGGAATTCCCTCCCTAAATCCCCTTGCCTCTCCAACTCCCTCTCCTCCTCTATTACCTACCTTAAAACCCACCTCTTTGACCAAGCCTTTGGTCACCCCTGCTAATATCTCCTTCTTTGTCTCATTACACTTCAGCGAAGCACCTTGCAATGTTTTTCTATGTTAAAGTCACTGTACAAATGCAAGTTGTTATTGTTGCTGTACAGATAGAAAACTGCAAATCATAGAATCATAGAAGTTTACAACATGGAAACAGGCCCTTCGGCCCAACATGTCCATGTCGCCCAGTTTATACCACTAAGCTAGTCCCAATTGCCTGCACTTGGCCCATATCCCTCTATACCCATCTTAAATGCTGACAATCTGAAATAAAAACTGAAAATGCTGAAAATACACAGTGGTTTATTAGCATCTGCCATCAACAGTTAGCCTGATTCAGTTGGTAGTACTCACCTCTGGAGCAGAAGGTTTTTGGTTTGAGCTCCACTCCAGGATTCCAGCACATAACCTAGGCTGACACTCAGGAGCAACACTGAGAGAGTGCTGCTTTGTTGGAGATGCTAGCCTTCAGATTAAGTGTTTCACCGAGGCCCCATCTGGTGAACATTAAATATCCCATAATACTATTTGAAAAAGAGTAGAGTGTTTCTCCCAGTGTCCTCATCTTCATTCTCCTTCGACCAATACCACCAAAAATAGATTAACTGGATATTCTTTTCATTATAGTTTGTGTGATCCTGCTGCTACAAAATGGCTGTTGCATTTCTTTACACAACATTCACTACACTTTAAAAAGCAATTAATTGTCTGTGAAGTGTTTTGGGACGTTTGTGAGGGAGATGATAAGGCACAATATGAATGCAAGTCTTTATTTTATCTGGAAAGAGAAAAAATAAGTTAATGTTCAGGGTAGAAGCCTTTGTCAGAATATCTCTTTCCAGATGCTGTTTCGTATTTCCAGTATTTCCTGTCTGCTGTACAGATTGGGTGAACTGGTGAAGAGAAAATTAGATTTGCCTGGGCAGTATTATGAATATCACTGACGAAAGGGAAGGGTAAAGTGAAGGGCTCTCATTCTGTCTCACCTTTGTATAATGCTTGATATCTAATACAAGAGGAAATGCATGAATGTTCCCACATGACTTGCAGTAATAAAAGTAAAAATATAACAATTTTAAAAAAGAACTGTGCAAGTGAGTTGTTTAAGTATTCTGTACTCTCTATCTCGTCTTCAAAAATCTGAAAATATCAGTGGCACATGAAGTACCAGTGAAGTAGGAAATGCTGGATAAGGCACAGGAGGTTGGTCAGCATCTGAAAGGGGGCATCTCTTCATCAGTTCTGATAAAAGGTTATACCTGAAATATTGATCCTTCTCTATCAGATGTTGATCAACCTGCTATGTGTTTTCAGCATTCACAATCTTTTTTTCCATCTCAATCAATGTTGTCCAATAGAAATTTAAAAGTTGCAAATTAAATTGTTCCCCAAAAAGGATAAAATCAATTTTTTTGCTAAGTTTGTATTTCTGTATAACATACTAACAGATTCTTGATCGCCAGCATATTACTTACACTTCATGTTGGGGGATTAGAACCAACATTAAAGTAAAGATCTATTAAAAATTCCTTCTAACAAAACAAGATACTCAAGGACATGTTACAAAGGACTCACTGGGTATGGCAGAAATATTAAATGAGTACTTTGCATCAGTCTTCCACTCTTGAAGAAGATGCTCGATTGTTACAATTTAATGATGTTAATAATAAAACTAGTAATATTAACATAGATGAACATATTGGGCTCGATTTTAGGGTCGGGTTACCTGCGGGTTTCCAGCGGGGGGGCCCCGAAAATCCCGATCTCCGGTCACGTGACCGGATTCGGACGAAATCCCGGCCACTTCCGGGTACCGCGCTGACGTGCGGGCCTGCGCGCGAAAGCCCCGCTGGTGGGAATCCCGCAGGCAATTAAAGCCAGCGGGGTTCCACTTGAGAGCACTTAACTTGCTCGTTGTGGTCAGTTAATGAGCTGAAGCAGCTGTCAAAAGAGGAAGTGTGGGATTTTAGGTTCAAGGCAGTCAGTTTCACACACTGGGGGAAACAGTACCTTTCAAACCAGGCGTGTTGCAGCCAGCAGCCTGTGGCAGGTGCCAAGGTGTGCTCCAGGGGGGAGAGCCCTCACCCACGCAGGAGGCCACCGCGTCACATAGGGCAACCCCTGCCCCCACCACCCCCCGGCCAAGCCAGAGGACAGACCGACACGAAACCGCAGCCCCAGTCCAAGGACCCACACACCTACCCTGCACAACCCCTCAGACCAACACCTGCCAGTTGGGTGGTGTGTGGACACCCTCGGAGGACGAAGAGCATGACCAGCACCAGCAGCCTTGCAGTCCACGTCGTCCGCCGCAGAGACGTGGATCCCCCCAACACGGTGTGGTTGCACGCCCACCTGCACAGCAGGAGGGAGGGCTACCGCAGAGAGAGACGCGGCGCAGAGGGCACTACCCTCGCCACAGGGTCCACAGACTGAGGCGCAGCTCCCCGGACCTCTCCGAGCAGCAGTGCACAGGGAGGCGCAGATTCGCTCAACATGTAGTCGTGGAGATCTGCAGCCTCTTTCATGCCGAGCTGCTCCTGGCTGGCCCCAGCACCAACTGCTTACCTGTCGCTGGCAAAGTCACCACTGTCCTCCACACCTTCTCCTCCGCATCCTTCCAGGGTGCAGCCGGCTACACCGCCGATGTCTCTCAGTCGTCTGCGCGGACGAGCCCTGCAAATACACCTGCACCTACTCTGCAGTAACACGATGGGTGGCATCAGTGGTGGGTCCTCATAGTGATACCCAGGAGCGGGCATTATTGGACACAACGGACAGGATTCGTGGAGACATGGCAGTGGTGGTGTCAATATAATGTGTGCTGTTTGTGGCTCTGAAATTCAATATGGGTAACACCCATGACAAGCCCTCAGACACCCTTGTGCACCCCCTTCATGCTGACGAGACGCTTGCCTTACCCTGCCTACTGCACATATGTGATGCATGCCCTGTGGCTGCAGCACAGGTGGTGGCAGGTTGAGTGAGGCTGGCCGTGAGGGAGATGCACGAGAGGGTGAGTATGGGATGGAGCCATGAGATTGTATGAGGATTGGGTCGCGTGTTAGTGGCAGGACGAGTACTGGCGAGGTGAGTAGGTGGAGGTAAGATGAGGATGGGGTTTGAGTGGGCATGAAGGGTGATGTGACAGAATAGTGTTGGCGGTGCCGAAGGAGATTTGGGGTGGGGGCAGTGTTGTGGCAGACGGAGTGTAGGGGAAAGACTTCGTGTTCTCACTGTGGCGGACCTACTGCGGTCATTGGAGCACCTCCTGCACTGTATGCAGGTGGGCGATATGTTGGTGGCGCAGGTGACCCCCTCTGCCACCTCGAGCCAGGCCTTCTTGGTGGCAGAGGCAGGCCGCTTCCTCCCGCCCGCCGGGGGGAAGATCTGTGTCCTCCCCCTCCTCCTCACCCCATCTGATGATACCTGGGGTGAGGCATCATTAAACTGGGAGCAGCCTTCCCCCTGGGCTGCTCCATGCTGCAATTTGTCCCATTGGTTGCAGCATCTGTCAGTGGAGGACTGCCCCTTTAACTAGAGAGCCTCCAGCTGACAGATCGTACTGCGCATGCGCAGCCCGACCGACGCGCAGGCCAGCGCCGTGGACCCCGGAGGAGCAGGTAATCGATTCCTATTAGTGGGTTGCCTGCTACGATCGCGTGGGCAACCCACTAATTTCGCCGTTCGCGTTTTCGACGCTCCCGGAGGACCACCCGCTGGGAACCCGCAGGCCTGCTAAATTCAAGCCCATTGTTTTAGATAGAATTAAGAACCTGAAAACAGATAGAGCAGCCAGGCTGGATGATATCCACCCGAAGGTCCTCAGGGAGATAGGACACATCCTGTGCGCGCCCCTTGCCCGTATTTTTAACTGCACTCTAGGACGGTTCCAGTAGACTGCAAGGAAGCTAATGTAGTCCCCATCTTTAAAAAAGGAGACAAGACGGACCCCAGTAACTATAGGCCCATTAGTTTGACATCAATAAAAGGAAAGATGCTTGAGGGTATCATTAGGGATGTAATATATGATTACTTAGATAGAGAGGGACATACTGGGGACACCCAACATGGCTTCAAAAATGGTGGTCACGTCTAACAAATTTGAATATATTTTTTGAAGAAGTCACCAAGATGGTGGATGAGGGAAGCCCAATAGACATTGTCTACTTAGACTTCCAAAAAGCCTTAGACAAGGTACCGCACATGAGGCTTTTCTACAAAATCGAAGCTTCTGGTATAAGTGGTAATATATCAAGCTGGATTGTGAACTGGCTGGAAGGCTGTAGGCGGAAAGTAGTTATAGATGGATTTGGATCTGTTTGGAGACCGGTCACCAGTGGTGTCCAGCAGGGATTGGTGTTGGGACCGTTGCTCTTTACTATTTTTATTAATGATCGAGATGCAGGTGTTGGGGGTATGATCTGCAAATTTGCCAATCATACCTAGATCTGTGTGAGTGTCAGGACTGTAGACGATGCTCGACTGCTTCAGGCGAATCTTGATGTGTTGGGGGACTGGGCTCATGACTGGCAAATGATGTTTAACTTGGAAAAGTGCAGTGTTATGCATGTGGGCAGGACAAATGCCCAACATACATATGCCCTTCAGGGAAAAGCATTAAAGCAGGTGGAGAAAGAAAGAGATCTGGGCATTCTAGTACATAGCTCTCTATAGGTTCATTAACAATGCTATGAAACAATAGCTAGATCAAATAGGGTGTTGGGGTGCATTTATAGGACTATAAGACAAAGCATCCTATTTTGCCCTTGTACAAGAGCTTGGTGAGGCCTCATTTGGAATACTGTGCCCAATTTTGGCCTCCTCGCATGGTGAGTGATATTGAGGCTTTGGAAAGGGTGCAGAGGAAGGCCATTAGACTAATTCCAAGTTTGAAACATCTTAAGTTATCAAGATGGGCTAAAAGAGCTGGAACTCTGGGACTTTAGAGAAGCGTAGACTTGGGGCTGATCTGATTGAGGTTTATAAGATGATGAAAAGAATAGATAGTGTTCAAGTTGACAGTCTGTTCCAATTAAATAGGTTAGGGAGGACCAGGGGTCACAATTTTAAGTTGTACAAGGCCAGATCTAGCTTAGATGTCAGGAGGTGGTTCTTTTCCCAGGGAATAGTGGAACTCTGGAGCAGGCTGTCGGCTCATGCGGTGGACATGGATTCGCTGAATTTCTTCAAGCAAGAGTTGGACCTGTTTCTGGCTGGGGCAGAAATCACCTCTTACAAAAGGTAGGTAAAATAATGCATAGAATTATGAGGGCCAGAGTGATCGCCTGGATTAGTTTCAATCACCAGAGAAGTACAAAGTGATACATTTTGGCAGGACGAATGAGGAGAGGCAATATAAACTAAATGGTACAATTCTAAAGGGGGTGCAGGAACAGAGAAACCTGGGGGTATATGTGCACAAATCTTTGAAGGCGGCAGGACAGGTTGAGAAAGTGGTTAAAAAGCATACGGGATCCTGGGCTTTATAAATAGAGGCATAGAGTACAAAAGCAAGGAAGTTATGTCGAACCTTTATGAAACATTGGTTTCATAATTGGAGTATTGTGTCCAATTCTGGGCAGTGCACTTTAGGAAGGATGTGAAGGCTTGAGAGAGGGTGCAGAAAAGATTTACTAGAATGGTTCGAGGGAAGAGGGACTTCAGTTACATGGATAGACTGGAGAAGCTGAGGTTGTTCTCCTTACAGCAGAGAAGGTAAAGAGGAGTAAAAACAGAAAATGCTGGAAAAGCTCAGCAAGTGAAGCTTACTTGCTGAGCTTTTCCAGCATTTTCTATTTTTATTTCAGATTTCCAATATCTGCAGTGTTTTGCTTTTGATCGAAGGTTAAGAGGCGATTTGATAGAAGTGTTCAAAATCTTGAAGGATTTAGATAAAGTAAATAAAGAGAAACTGTTCCCATTGGCGGAAGGGTTGAGAACCAGAGGACACAGATTTAAGGTGATTAGCAAAAGAACCAAAGGCGACACGAGGATAAACTTTTTACGCAGTGAGTAATTATGATCTGGAATGCGCTGCAGAAGAAGAAGATAGAAGAAGGTGGAAGCAGATTCAATCATGGCTTTCAAAAAATAATTGGATAAATACTTGAAGAGAAAAAATTTGCAGGGCTACGGGGAAAGAGTGGGGGAATGGGACTAACTGGATTGCTCTTACAAAGAGCTGACACAGCCTCAATGGGCTAAATGTCCTGCTTCTGTTCTGTAACCATTCTATGTTTAAGTGATAGGACAAAATGTTATTTTGAATCATAGAAAAAGTAATGATCCAAAGTGTCTTGGTTTTACAACACTCCCATGGCATAAATAAAATATGTGGTAGGCGGCCACAATTCTGAAAAATATTCCACAATCAACCATGTATGGCCATTTGACTGTTGTTTTCTGGATTGAATGGTCACTGGGCAGGCTTTATCTATTGAGACAATGATCTGGACTCGAGTTAGTTGTTTAATTGTCTTGATGATACGTGTAATATGCAGACAAACACAGTTGTGTAACTCTAGTTAATCATAAGACTTAGCACACCAGAGAGGGGTGATCACCACAAAACTCCAAAAATAATTAATTTATATTTCTATAGATAGTGTAAGAAGCTTTTTTTGTGCTGACTTTAAAAAATAACAATACACCAGTGGCAGAGTTCTGGTGCAGAAATAAAAAATAATTTACAGGTTAGATCCTTGAGCGTGTGGTGATGAAGGGGGGGGGGGAGGGGGAATATTGGAGTTGATTTTTGTACATCACGTAAATTGCCGTCGATAAGTGGTCCATTTTTGTGGTCGGGCCTTATTGTAATAAAATCAATGAGCTGACAATGCTAATCGCAGTCCCTCTAGACAGCTCATTGATCGGGGGGGGGGGGGGGGCAAATCCAGGGTGCTGCTATTTAAAGGCAGCCTGCACCTCTTTAGGGTAGGTGCATGTTTCATATGCTGGTTACTGGCATTTGTTTTTCAGAAATTGCTGGCAAGATGACTGCAACCAAGGACCCCAAGTTTTCGGATGGTGCCATTGAGGTGCTAATTGGGCAACTGAGCAGCAGGGTGGAGGTCCTTTTACCCCGTGACGGGTGCCCAGGCAAATTTCTCAACAGCAATGGAAAGAGGTGGCACGCAAATAATTGCCACAGGTATTGTTGCAAGGACTTGGCAGCAATGCAGGAAGAAATTTAATGACCTCACCAGAACTGCTAAGGTATAGCTCCCCTTCATAACTCTCTTACTCACTGCAAAGCACTGACCACTCTACTCTAGTCCCAGCACTGGCAATCTTTATCTTCCCTGCTTCCCATGTCTCTCCTCCAATCACAACAGGTCGCTTCACTGTATCGCCTTCTGCTTGCACTTGCACACTCAGGACCTGCTACTGCCCTCACACTTTGCTCTCCTGCTCACACTTGCTGCTTCTTCCTCTCAGCATGCACACTATGCTAACCTGCCTCACATATCTTCAAAACCTGCTTAATCCAAACATGAACTGCAGACTGTCTGATATCCTCTGAGGCAGCCTGGAAGGAGCCGGAGGCAAAGAGGTGCAGGGCTGCAGTGATCTTGACTGCAACAGGCAACACTGGGCGAGCTACAGCAATTGGTTGCAGGTCTTGCTGCAGGAGGTGACAGCTCCCTAGACAAACGCAGCCTTCTTATGCATTGTTCCTCAGAGAAATGCAGGTATGTTATCCTGGTCCTATACACACTGTTGGGAGTTAGGGATTCCTGTGAGCACGCCTCCTTCTGTTTGCTTCTCTACAGTTGTGTGCTCCTTACTCCTGAGCCTCCTCCTCTTCTTCCCCTAACCAGATTGGAATTGCCAAAAGAACCCTCATGATGAAAACAATATGTTGCCAGAAGCTCCTTATGAGAATGTTTTACAGCTAATACAAGGACCTAGAAATTGTCTAATTGGCCAAAAACCACAATGTAATACAGTACAAGCAAAATGTCTCCCAAAACTTTCCAACGTTTTACCTGAGAAGAGCAGTGGATCCCTTTAAATATGGCTGGTATTGGCAGCTTCCCAACTTGTACCAACCATGGTTTGTTGAGGGGGGGGGATTTAGGAACTGATGATAGCAATGCAGGCGGAGACCAAAATGGTGCCCAGGTTGTAAATGTGTGTCAGGAGCTTAATTTACACAAACGCATTAGGCTCCCGTCTGTTTTGGGCAGGAGTGCTAGCCTACATCGAGGTCTACTCGAAAATTGCATTGGACAGGTCACAGCAGGAAGTGAGCACTAGGTTTTCAAAATAAATATTGTCTCACTGCCACTGTGCTCACACTGAAAAACAAGGCAGTAGTGAGATGAAAATTGCCCCCGTGGTGTCAAGCGTTGTCAAAACGATGGCTCGGTTAAAATATAGAGGGAGACAGTCTAAACCCCTGGTTTATCTTTTATATCTGTATCTCTGTATGCAGCATCAGTTTTGTTCAGTTGGCGGCACCTTTGCCTCTAAATCAGAAAGTTTTTGGTTCAAGCCCCACTCCAGGACTTGAGCATATAATTTAGGCTGACTCTTCAGTGCAGTCCTGAGGCAGTATTGCATTGTTAGAGGTGCTGTCATTCAGATGAAATGGTAAATGTGAGGTCAAGTCTGCCTGAAAAAAAGGTGGATGTAAAATGTTTCCAAGAGAAGGGGAATTGTCAAAACATTGGCCCAACATTTATCCCCCAACCAACAACAGCTTAACTGGTCATTTATCTTATTTGCTGTATGTGGGACCTTGCTGTGCACAGATTGGCTGCTGCATTTGCTTACAAAACAGTGACTACACTTCAAAAGTAATTCATTGGTTGTACAGCACATTGTGATGTCTTGAAGACGTGAAGTTGCTATATAAATGCAAGTTTGTTTGTTGTTCATCTTAGTACATACATTAATATATCTCTTTTCTGATATCTATCTCTAGTTTTGATGATACTTTTTTCCCTGTGGAAAAATTCAATAAAAATGTTTTATGAAACATTTGTTTCCAGTTGGACAAAAGCCCTCTATTCCAAAGTAATCCTCACCTTGATTTAAATTAAAACAAAACTTTGTCAAAAACAAAAGTTTGGACACAGAATCCATGTGTGAAACAGATGGGAGAGCAACAAGCTCCTTTAACTTATCCTGGCTGACTTTACCATTCCATCATGACACTGTATATAAACCATATAGAGATTAATAGTCCATTTATACTAAACATGGAGGATAGCAGCAAATAGCACATGCACTACTCTGCTATCAACCATTTCTCCTTGCCGTTTGATGGAAGGTATGTTAAAATGTGGTGTTACCGTGCAGCAAAAATGTAGTATAAGTTGAGTATAAGATGCCCACTAGGAATCATATAGGAATTGCTAGCTTCCTCCTCTGGATTTTCAGCCTGGGCTTGTGATCAACTGGCCCCACACCACAAGAGTAGAACCCTTTTACAGACTTCAAGTTTGCAGTGTTACTGGTCAAATACATGTCCGTATTTTCGATGCTCACTCGAAATGATTGTTTTAAGTTCTCTAAGTATCATATTGTACCAGATGGTTAGTTATGATTCTATGCTGTGCTTTAAACCAGTACAAAAATATTCAATAATCAAACTTGGTGTAGGAAATATTGGCATTCTGTTGGCTCATGATAGCATAATGTTAGGCTCCACTGTCTGAACTGATTAAAACAATTGTAACCATGTTCACAGAATGAGTTAAGTTTTTGTACACAAACTGGTTAAGAAACTTGCAGCATATAATCAATTAGTTCAATAAGCACATGTTTGTTTAAACTGTGCGACCTAGGAGAATCACTAAAGTCATTATTTGGATTTCACAAAGTGATGGCATCTTACTGGGTCTATATACGGCACAGATAAAACCTAACAGATAATTTTCAAGGAGATTGCTTTCATTGGTTCATTGTGTCACCACCTATGTACTTTTCTGCAAGACCAGTTGTAAAATATTTAGGAGGTTTTGTAAAGATTGTGTACTCTCACCAAAGTGTTTTTTAGAACGCTCTATGAAAAAGATTTTTGGCTGTTACATTGGGCGGGTTGTAAATCCTAACTTCAAAATTGTGCAAAACTCTGGAACAAAAAAACATTTGTTTTGCTGAATGGTCCCACCTAAAAACATTGAGGTGTCTTTTCTCTTTTCCGATGTGGCTGGACCTGCTGTATATTTCTAGTATTGGTCACCTTTCTCTATGATCATCTCTGGTCTGTATGGTTCAGTACCACACCATATGGTACAGTGTTGTATTGTACTTCTACTAATGTTAATCCCAACTGACTCGCATTGCCAGATTTAGTAACTCCTGCCAGTCAGCAAGCTGCGTTAATGACAGAAAAAGCTGGAAATACTCAGCAGGTAGGCAACATCTGTGGAGAAAGAAATAGAGTTAATGTTTCAGGCCGATAATTTTTCGACAGAACTGGAAGAAGTAAAGATTTAACAGTTTTTAAGCAAGTACCTAATTGAATTTTTTAAGGCAGTAACTAAAGTAGTAGACAGGGGAATGTCTTTGGATGTAGTTTATATGGACTCCCAGAAGGCATTTGATAAGCTTCTACATAAGAAACTGTTAGCTAAAATTAAAGCTCTTGGAATTGAAGGCAAATTATTGACCTGGTTAGGAGATTGGTTAGGCAGTAGAAGACAGAGAGTAGGGATAATGGGTATGAACTCGAATTGGAAGGAAGTGACTAGTGATGTCCCTCAAGAGTCTGTGCTGAGGCCTCAACTATTCTATAACTATTATATTTATTAATGACTTAGATAACACAATAGTGAGCCTTATATCCAAGTTTGCCAATGACACAACGATTGGTGGCATAGTAAGTAGTGAAGACGGGAGCATAAAATTAAAAAAAGACATTGATAAATTAAGTGAGTGGGCAAAACTGTTACAACACAGGTAAGTGTGAGGTCATTCATTTTGGACCAAAAAAGTATAGATCCGAGTGTTTATTAAATGGTGAAAAGCTAGGAACAATGAAGGTCCAAAGAGATTTAGCGATCCATGTACACAAATCACTAAAATGTAGTAGTCAGATACGAAAAATAATCAAAAAATCTAATGTAATGTTAGCATTTATAACTAGATGGCTAGAATATAAAGGGGAGGAAGTTTTACTACAGCTGTACAAAGCCTTGGTTAAGCCACATCTGGAGTACTGCGTACAGTTGTGGACACCGCACCTTAGAAAGGATATATTGACCTTGGATGGAGTGCAGCGCAGATTCACCAGAATATTACCACGGCTCCAAGGGTTAGATTATGAGGAGAGATTACATAAACTAGACTTGTATTCCCTGGAATATAGAAGGTTAAGGGGTGATTTGATTGATGTTTTTAGGATTTTGAAAGGAATTGATAGGGTGGATAGAGAGAAACTTTTTCCACTGGTGGGGGAGTCTAGGACAAGGGGACATAACCTTAAAATCAGAGCCAAGCCATTCAGGAGAGTAGTTAGGAAACACTTCTTCATCGAAAAGGTGGGTATGGTAGCATAGTGGTTATGCTAGTGGACTAATAATCCCGAGTCATGAGTTCAAATCCTACCATAGCAGTTGGGGAATTTAAATTCAATTAGTTAAATAAAATCTGGAATTTAAAAAAAAACTAGTATTGGTAATGGTGGCCATGAAGCTACCAGATTGCCAGAAAAACCCATCTGGTTCACTAATGTCCTTTAGGGAAGGAAACCTGCTGTTCTTACCTGGTCTAGCCTCTATGTGACTCCAGACCCACAGCAATATGGTTGATTCTTAATTGCCCTCTGAAATGGCTTAACAAGCCACTCAGTTTTTCCAGAAGGTGGCTCACCACCACCTTCTCAAAGGGAATTAGGGATGGGCAATAAATGCTGGCCTTGCCAGCGACGCCCACATCCCATGAACAAAGAAAAGAACTGTGTAAATCTCTCCCATTAAAAGCCAATAGATGCTAGCTCAATTAATAATTTTAAATCTGAGATCGATAGAGCTTTGCTAGCCAAAGGAGCCAAGGGGGGGAGATGGAGTTAGGATACAGATTAGCCATGATTTCATTGAATGGTGGAACAGGCTCGAGGGGCTGAATGGCCTACTCCTTTTCCTATGTTCCTGAATTCCTAAGTACAGAACCAGGGAAAGGTGGGGGGGAGGAGGAAGGAGAGGGGAGGAAAGAACAAATGGGAAGGTCTGTGATAGCATGGAGGGCAAGAGTGTTTTAAATGACAGAAGGGATGATGGAGCAAGGCAAGGAGGGTGGTAATGGAATGAGTAAAGAATCAAAAGATGAGTCTAGAGGAGCTGTAAATGGCAACAGCAGAATTATTACTAGCACCTGCTGTCCGAAAAAAATGGGAGCAATGGTTATGATCTGAAGTTAATGAAATCAATGTTGAGTCTAAAGGTTGTAAAGTGCCTAAACAAAAGATGAGGTGCTGTTCCTCGAGCTTCCGTTGAGCTTCACTGGAACAGCGTAGGAGGCCGAGAACAGAGAGGTCAGACTGGGAGTGGGACGGGGAATTAAAATGGCAAGCGATCGGAAGATCAGGGTCACGCTTGCGGACAGAGCGGAGGTGTTCAGCAAAGCGATCACCCAATCTGCGTTTGGTCTCCCCAATGTAGAGGAGACCGCAACGTGAGCAGCGAATACAGTATACTAAATTGAAAGAAGTACAAGTAAATCGCTGTTTCACCTGGAAGGAGTGTTTGGGGCCCTGGACGGTGGGAAGGGAGGAGGTGAAAGGGCAGGTGTTGCATCTCGTACGCTTGCCCGGGAAAGTGCTGTGGGAAGGGGTGCGGGTGTTGGGGATGATGGAAAAGTGGACCAGGGTGTTGCGGAGGGAATGGTCCCTTCGGAATGCTGAAAGGGGAGGGGAGGGGAAGATGTGTTTGGTGATGACATTGTGCTGAAGGTGGCGGAAATGGCAGAGGATGATCCATTGAATGTGGAGGCTGGTGGGGTGGAAGGTGAGGACGTGTGGGACCCTATCGTGATTCTGGGAGGGATGAGAAGGGGTGAGGGAAGAAGTGCGGGAAATGGGATGGACACAGTTGAGGGCCCTGTCAACCACAGTGGAGGGGAATCCTCGGTTGAGGAAAAAGAAAGACATATCGGAAGCACTGTGCGGAAGGTGGCATCGTCAGAACAGATGCAACGGAGATGGAGAAACTGGGAGAATGGAATAGAGTCCTTACAGGAAGCGAGGTAGGAGGAAGAGTAATCAAGGTAGCTGTGGGAGTTGGTGGGCTTATAGTAGATATTGGTTGACAACCTATCGCCAGGAATGGAAATAGAGAAGTTGAGGAAGGGAAGGAAAGAGTCGGAGAGGGACCATGTGAAGGCGAGGGATGGGTGGAAATTAGAAGCAAAGTTGATGAAATTTTCCAGTTCGGGCGAGAGCAGGAAGCGGCACCGATACAGTCATCAATGTACCGGAAAAAGAGTGTGGGGGGGGGGGGGTGAACCTAAGTAGGACTGGAACAATGAATGTACCATGTATCCCATGAAAGGGCAGGCATAGCTAGGACCCATACAGGTTCTCATAGCGAAACCTTTTATTTGGAGTTAATGGATGTATCACGACTGTTGTAATCTAGCTCCCTTGCACTCGAAGGTTCAATAATTCCTTCTTTTCAGCAACCTGAGGAAAGGGAACTATTAACATGGTCAGTTGACATGGAAACCAGGATGTTTAAAGAAAGGTTTTATGAGCATATTTATCACAATCAATAGCACAAAAAATTCAGTGACCTGTAAATAAATCCATTAATTGCACAATGTACTCCATAGGAGCCAGGCAATCATAGGTTTGTTGAATAATAACCTATGTTTGTTTAAATCTCAGATTAATTTCATTTTACTTTTACTGATTGCTGGAGAAGGAACAGACTCTTATGTACTTTAAAGAAATTAAACCTCCAGAGACGAATAAATAAATCAACTTAATTGCTGATACTGAAAAGATGAAGAAAATTGCTATTTGTTTAAAAGTTCATGAGCAACTTTTATAACAAGTGGGAGTAGCTTAATACAAAGGCTGTTGTTCATAATGGAACAAACTGGCAGATGAAGTGCTCACGATTAGATGTAACAAATACCGGGTACGTTACAACACCAATAATTTTTTCTTTGAATACAGATCATGAGATAGGAACAAGTCAAGTATAGTTGGTCACCATTTTGTTAATCAGTGGTTATTAGTTTTGTATATAAAATGCCATTTACTAATATTTTTCCAGGACATTTATAGGTTCTCAAAGAGTCTGAATTAGGACCCTCATAGTTCACTTACACTGCAGCCAGCAGTATGAGACCGGTAGCAGCAGAACTGAATCCAGCCAGGCAGTACCTCAGCAGTACCTGGCCCCAGTCTCTTGCTGAGGAAAGAGCTTGGCTCATGTACATTTAGAAGCATTTGCAGAACACCCCCTCCAAGTAATTTCAAAGTTTAGAGGATAAAAGTGGAAGCATCCGCACTCCCTGTACACCTAGAGAGCATTTATACTGCAGCTACCAGCCTGAGCTGCCATTCGGGTTCCAGCTGGCCAGAACCATGTTTACATTGCATGGCCCCTGTCTGGCTCGAATTCTAACTGACCTGACCAGAAGAAAGCTCTGCAAGTACACGAGTAGCTAATATTTGGCAGTGTAAATGGAACTAAAAACATATTCCACAGACCTCAGAAGTATTAGTTTCATAATACTTATGTTACACATTTCATTAAAAAAGTACTAATTTGTATTTTTAAAAAAGTTGGATATATGATATTAGTCATCCTCAGAGAGGGTAGCAGGAATGTAGGGGGCTAACTCATGGAGAAAGTGAATGAAAAAGTTTAAAAAATAAGAATATAGAAGCATTGTGCCACCTGACATGTAAAATTGTGGATGGCTCTCAACTCATAGCTGGTCTGAGCTTTCTTCTCTTGTTCCTCCTAAAATACCATTTCTTCCTCCCTGCATCTTATTGTTTTGAAATCAAGACTAATTGTATTTCTCCAACTGTAACTCAATCTTTCCCAGGATTTCAACATTGTGGAACTTCTCCCCTCCCTCATTCTTCTCTTCCTTTGACAATTTACAGGCTTTTAAAATCCAAGCTAAAGCCCACCTAACCACTAGTTCTTAATTTACCTGATCTTTCCTCCTCTTTTCTTGCACTATGAGCCTTGGCCCCTCACCTAGATTTCTCAGTTTAAACAAAAAAAGCGAGGAAATTCAAACTGAAAATTTATTGAGGGAAACTAACAGGGAAAAAATAATAGTCACTAAGTTATTAATTATTAAGTGTGTATTCACACTATAATTGTGGTGTCAGTGTGATGTGGTTTGTCTAGCATCGATGCTGCCTCCAGAATTACGTGCAGTAAGACTCCCTGGAGGAGGTAGTCTCACCATACTTCCCTTCAGAGTTACTTCAGGCCTTGACACCTGATTCACATTCCAAATTTAATGTTGGCGCGAAGCAGGTTCATTTTCACACCAATGCTAAATACGTGGATTATGAATGTACCGTTAGTCTCAATCATTCAATTAAATACTAGCAGCCCATGGAGGAGATGAACCTCAGCAGCTAAACAGCATTGAAAAGTTTAAGGGACACTTGAAAATTATTAACAAGGTAATCTTTTGTACAGGTTATGACACAAAGGCTGAGTCCTTCAAATGGATGTTTCTGCTGATTCTAATGTAAACAAGTTTTAAATTAAATTAAATATGCACTAATTTTGGACTGGAAGGTTCAATTCACTTCAGTTCTTCTTTATTTTATTAGTGTCAGATGCTGTTTAGACTGATGGTATTAAAACATATATTACTCGATAAAACACCTGATAAATAGTAAAATTAGCTCTCCAAGCACTCTGTCCTCCAATAGGCTCATTAACTGCAAAAAAAGTCACTGTGCTTTAAAGTAATCTATTGTATGTGAAATGCTTTGACGTGTTTCTGAGAGACGTGATAAGGTGCAATATCAGAGTCACAGAAAGTTACCGCACAGAAGGAGGCCATTCAGTCCATTGTATCTGTGCCAGCCGAAAGAGAGGTATTATGCCTAATCCCAATTTCCAGCACTTGGTCTATAGCTTTGTAGATTACGACACTTCAAGTGCGTATCCAAGTACTTTTTAAATGTGATGAGGGTTTCTGCCTCTACCACCCTTTCAGGTAGTGAGTTCCAGGCCCCTAACACCCTCTGGGTGAGAACATTTCTCCTCAGCTCCCCTCTAATCCTTCAACCAATTACTTTAAATCTATGCCCCCTGGTTATTGACCTCTCTGCTAAGGGAAATAGGCCCTTCCTATCCACTCTATCTAGGCCCCTCATAATTTTATGCACCTCAGTTAAATCACCCCTCAGCCTCCTTTGTTCCAAAGAAAACAACCCCAGCTTATCCAATCTTTCCTCATAGCTAAAATTCTCCAGTCCTGGCAACATCCTCGTAAATCTCCTCTGTACCCTCTCTAGTGCAATCACATCTTTTCAGTAATGTGGCGATCAGAACTGTACGCAGTACTCAAGCTGTGACCTAACTAGTGTTTTAATACAATTCCAGCATAACCTTCCTGCTCTTATATTCTATGCATCGGCTAATAAAGGAAAATATCGCATATGCCTGCTTAACCACCTGCTACCTTCAGGGATCTGTGGATACGCACTCCAAGGTCCCTGACTTCCTCTACACCTCTCAGTATCCTCCCATTTATTGTGTACTCCCTTGCCTTGTTTGCCCTCCCCAAATGCATTACCTCACACTTCTCCAGATTGAATTCCATTTGCCACTTTTCTGCTCACCTGACCAGTCCTTGATAACTTCTTGTCTACAGCTTTCCTCTTCGCTATCAACCGCTCGGCCAATTTTTGTATCATCTGCAAACTTCTTAATCATGCCCCCTACATTTAAGTCCAAATCATTAATATATACCACAAAAAGCAAGTGACCTAGTACTGAGCCCTGCGGAACCCCACTGGAAACAGCCTTCCAATCACAAAAACACATGTCGACCATTACCCTTTGCTCCCTGCCACTGAGCCAATTTTGGATCCAACTTGCCACTTCCCCTTAGATCTCATGGGCTTTTACTTTTTTGACCAGTCTGCCATGTGGGACCTTGTCAAAAGCCTTGCTAAAATCCATTTAGACTACATCAAACACGTTACCCTCATCGACCCTTCTTGTTAACTCCTCAAAAAATTCAATCAAGTTAGTCAGACACAACCTCCCCTTAACGAATCCAGGCTGACTGTCCTTGATTAATCCGTGCCTTTCTAAATGACGATTAATACTGTCCCTCAGAATTGTTTCTGATAATTTGCCCACCACCGAGGTTAGGCTAACTGGCCTGTAATTACTCGGTCTATCCCTTTCTCCCTTTTTAAACAGCAGTACAATGTTAGTAGTCCTGCAATCCTCCGGCACCAGGCCTGAAGTCAGGGAGGATTGGAAAATGATGGCGAGAGCCTCCACTATTTCCTCCCTTGCTTTTCCTAACAGCTTGGAATACATTTCATCTGGGCCTGGCGATTTATCTACTTTCAAAGGTGCCAAACCCCTTAATACTTCCTTTCTCACTATTTTTATCCCATACAATATTTCGCATTCCTCCTCCTTAACCAGAATGTCTGCATCGTCCCCCTTTTTTATGAAGACAGACGCAAAGTATTCATTAAGAACCATACCCACATCTTCCGCCTCCACACATAGGCTACCTTTTTGGTCTTTAATAGGCCCTACTCTTTCCTTAGTTATCCTCTTCCTCTTTATGTATTTATAAAACATCTTTGGGTTTTCCTTGATTTTACTTGCCAATCTTTGCTTTCCTAATTTCCTTTTTAATTTCATCCCTGCATTTTCCATACTCCTCTAGGCTTTCTGCAGGATTGAGCTCTCGGATGCTACCGGGACTTGATGGTTTGACTTATAGGGAGAGGTTGGATAGACTGAGACTTTTTTCCCTGGAGAGTAGGAGGTTTAGGGGTGATCTGATAGAAGTCTATAAAATAATGAGGGGCATAGATAAGGTAGATAGTCAAAATCTTTTCCCAAAGGTAGGGGAGTCTATAACGAGGGGGCATAGATTTAAGGTGAGAGGGGAGAGATACAAAAGGGTGCAGAAGGGCAATTTTTTCACTCAAAGGGTGGTGAGTGTCTGGAACGAGCTGCCAGAGGCAGTAGTAGAGGCGGGTACAATTTTGTCTTTTAAAAAGCATTTGGACAGTTACATGGGTAAGATGGGTATAGAGGGATATGGGCCAAGTGCAGGCAATTAGGACTAGCTTAGTGGTATAAACTGGGCGACATGGACATGTTGGGCCGAAGGGCCTGTTTCCATGTTGTAAACTTCTATGATTCTAAACAAAGACCTACTTGTAATTATATAGCACCGTTCATGTCCGCAAGATGTCCCAAAGCGCTTCACAGCCAATTAACCAATTAATTACTTTTTGAAGTCACTGTTGCTTTTGCAAATGCAGCAGCCAATATATGCACAGGAAGGTCTCACAAACAGCAAGAAGATCAATGATGGTTAATCTGTTTTGGTGGTGTTGGTTGAAGAAGAAATATTGTCTAAGACACAGGAAGAGTTCCCTGCTTTTCTTTGAATAGTGCCATGGGATCTTTTATATGCACCCGAACAGGCAGGCAGAACCTTGGTTTAATGCCTCATCTGAAAGCCCACCTTCAACAATGAAGTATTATCCCAGTACTGCACTGAAGTGTCAGCTTAGATTGTTTGCTTCATCAAATCCTGGAGCGGGGCTTGAGCTCACAATCTTCTGACTCAGGTGAGAGTGCTACCACTGAGCCAAGCTGACACATATTTATTTTGACATCTTTTATTATTGTCAATGTAAACAGTACTTGGCTTAATGTATATATTTTAAATAAACTTAGGTAAACTACAGGTACCAAATTAAGCAAATTAAACAGCCATATTTAGACAAAATTGTATGCAGCATACTATCATGAAATGTTGCTATAGATTAATCTTTAAAATAAAGAAAATGATCCAGCTACCCCTATAGTTCAGTAGGTTTAACCAATGAGTCACTGAGCCATGCAATTCTGAGCCTGGAATTGCTTGTCAGTATTAGTTGTAATGTCTGTCCTAGTGAAGGTTTATAGAGCAGTAATTTTGGTGATGTCATGTAGTTATTGCCCAATTCTCACATGCAGCCACACAATTTGTACCAAACAAATGCCAGGCAATGAGCATCTCCAACAAGAGAGAGCCTATCCAATTCCCCTTGACATTCAATATCATTACCATCGCTAATTTACCATTCATCAACATCCAGGGGGTCACGACTGACCAGAAAATCAACTGGACCAGCCACATGAATGCTGTGACTACTAGAGCAGATCAGAGGCTGGGTATTCTGCGGCGAGTAACTCACTTCCTGCCATCCAAAGCCTTTCCACCATCTACGAGGCACAAGTCAGGAGTGTGATGGAATACTCTCCACTTGCCTAGAAGGATGCAGATGCAACAACACTCAAAAAGCTCAACACCATTCAGGACAAAGCAGTCTGTTGGACTGGCACTTCATCCACCAACTTAAACATCTACCCCCTGCACCATCAGTGCACTGTGCTTGCAGTGCGTACTATCTACAGAATGCACTGCAGCAACTCACTCAATCTCATAGAAACATATAAGATTCTGAGGAGGCTTGACAGGTGAGATGCTGAGAGGTTGTTTCCCCTCGCTGGAGAGTCTAGAATTAGGGGGAAGAATCTCAGGTTAAGGGGTCGGCCATTTAAGACTGAGATGAGGAGGAATTTCTTCGTTCAGAGGATTGTGAATCTTTAGAATTCTCTACCCCAGAGGGCTGTGAATGATGTGTCGTGAGTATATTCAAGGCTGAGATTGATAGATTTTTGAACTCTAGAGGAATCAAGGGATATGGGGATTGGGTGGCAAAGTGGAGTTGAGGTTGAAGATCAGCCATGATCTTATTGAATGGCGGAGCAGGCTCGAGGGGCTGTGTGGCCTACTCCTGCTCCTATTTCATATGTTCTTCTTATGTTCTCACCAAGGCTTCATTGGCAGCACCTCTCAAACTCACGATCACCACCTAGAAGGACAAGGGCAGCAGATGCATTGGAATACCATCACCTCTATGTTCCCCTCCAAGTCACACACCATCCTAACTTGGACATATATCGCCATTCTTTCATTGTTACCGAGTCAAAATCCTAGAACTCGCTACTTAACAGCACTGTGGGAGCACCTTCATCACACAGATGGCGGCGGTTCAAGAAGAAGGCTCACTGCCACATTCTCAAGGGCAACTCGGGATGGGCAATAAATGCCGCCCTTGCTAGCAACACCCAAATCCTGAGAATAAATTTTTAAAAAACATACTTTATATGAATTCCATTTCAAGTCTCACCATCCTCTTTAAAACTTAAATTTTTAACAAGAATTAATTTAAACATCAATTTGTGTTTTTTCATATCTATTTCTGTTGAAGAATTGGATACTTTGGCTTAAATTGGGTGTGCTTTTTATGTTAATTCAGGGAACAGACTTGCAGGAGTTGCTGGGGGTGAAATTAGACTTCGAAAGTAGTGTAAAATGGGGGATAGTGAATCGACAGCCTGTTTTACACCCCGCCCTATTTCTTTTCCACTTACAGGAGAGGAGAGGATAAAAATAGGTGAGGAAAATGAAAGTGAGTCATAAGTGGGGCATATTATTCCAGAGGAATAGATAGAAAATACTATCAAAATAAATGGGGAAAATGTGACAATTGGATTAGCTCCATTTGTTCTAAAAAAAAGTGGCCAATGTAAAAATTTACCTAAGTGCTTGGACTTTTAAACAGGACTGTGTAACTGGTTATCAGCATTTGAAGTTATTATAAGAAAGTCAAATCATGAGAGATGAAAGATCATCAACCTGAAACATTAACCCTACCTTCCTCTCTGAGTGTTTCTAGCATTTTCTGTTTTTATTTCCGGTTTTCAGCTTCTGCAGTATTTTGCATTTTGTTTTATTGTTTAATTCACTACAACTTCTCCTCCAGGAATACCCACCTTGAGTTCTGCTCTTCTATTCAATGGTATTTTTGTTTGTCTCTTTTACCCTGTTCATGTTCATTGCTATCTGTCTCCCATCTTGTGTTTGATCATGTGTTTGCTAAAACTCACGATCACAGCCACATCTCTTTTCTGAGCAACTATCTCTGGCACCGACTCATTCCATGTGAATTCTATCTTAAATTCCACCCTTCTATTCTATTCCACTTGTCTGTTACTAATCACCCACCCCCACTATTTTACTTTACCATTACAGGTAACTGTATAAATTGTTCCGTGCACCCCTACAACAAACCGGAAATGTGAATGTGCTCCCCATCATTATTGTGTTACTGAAGATGCAACCAAGTGTGAACAATGCAAGAAGTGAGGTGATAAGGAGCTGCTCTTTCCGGGTATAGTCTACAGTATTATTGTTGTCTCATGAGATCCACCCTTTCCCCTAGTCGCTGCCACATGCAAACTTTCGTCCTCTCTCTTCAGCAGCACTAACTCACTTTATTTCATAGCTGTCCTGGTCCTCAGCTCCATTTCCTCTCTCCACAGATGTTGCCTCACCTGCTGAGTGTTTCCTGAATCAGTTTTAAAAAAAAGCAACTCTGAAAATTTTTAGCAATCTATCATTTAATTATTTTTTCAGCAGATATTTTACAGAAAGAAATTTCACAAAGGAGGACTGAATATAAGCGTAAAATCTGTCGTAATAAGTCAACAACCATATCAGTTTTGAGTGTGTTAGCAATGTTTGTCATCCTAACTTTAAGTTCCCTTGAGCTGCTGAATTAAATAACTCCTGCAAGTCTGTTCCCTGAATTGGCATAACCAGCACATAATTTAAGTAAAATTCTCCAACAGAAATGGAAAAAAAAACAAAATTATGTTAAAGCTAATTCTTTTTAATTGTTTAATGTTTAAAGGGGTGGTGATTGGAGTTCAGATGAAATTAACTTGTTTGGATTCAAATGGAATTTGTGGTGGAAATAATAGAATGGTTTAATCAAGCTTGAAAAAGTAATGAACAACATTTTCACCAGCTTAAATAATGAGGTGTTAAAGTGACCCATTTAGATAAACAGATTAATATTTCCAATGAAACTATTAATCTAATTAAGTGTTCATTGTGTGTGTAGAATATAAAGCCGGACACTTCAATTAGAACGATCTTTAGATTAATCCTGTATTTTTTTTTTTATTCGTTCACGGGATGTGGGCGTCGCTGGCAAGGCCGGCATTTATTGCCCATCCCTAATTGCCCTCGAGAAGGTGGTGGTGAGCCGCCTTCTTGAACCGCTGCAGTCCGTGTGGTGACGGTTCTCCCACAGTGCTGTTAGGAAGGGAGTTCCAGGATTTTGACCCAGCAACAATGAAGGAACGGCGATATATTTCCAAGTCGGGATGGTGTGTGACTTGGAGGGGAACGTGCAGGTGGTGTTGTTCCCATGCGCCTGCTGCCCTTGTCCTTCTAGGTGGTAGAGGTCGCGGGTTTGGGAGGTGCTGTCGAAGAAGCCTTGGCGAGTTGCTGCAGTGCATCCTGTGGATGGTGCACACTGCAGCCACAGTGCGCCGGTGGTGAAGGGAGTGAATGTTTAGGGTGGTGGATGGGGTGCCAATCAAGCGGGCTGCTTTATCTTGGACGGTGTCGAGCTTCTTGAGTGTTGTTGGAGCTGCACTCATCCAGGCAAGTGGAGAGTATTCCATCACACTCCTGACTTGTGCCTTGTAGATGGTGGAAAGGCTTTGGGGAGTCAGGAGGTGAGTCACTCACCGCAGAATACCCAGCCTCTGACCTGCTCTCGTAGCCACAGTATTTATATGGCTGGTCCAGTTAAGTTTCTGGTCAATGGTGACCCCCAGGATGTTGATGGTGGGGGATTCGGCGATGGTAATGCCGTTGAATGTCAAGGGGAGGTGGTTAGACTTTCTCTTGTTGGAGATGGTCATTGCCTGGCACTTATCTGGCGCGAATGTTACTTGCCACTTATCAGCCCAAGCCTGGATGTTGTCCAGGTCTTGCTGCATGCGGGCTCGGACTGCTTCATTATCTGAGGGGTTGCGAATGGAACTGAACACTGTGCAGTCATCAGCGAACATCCCCATTTCTGACCTTATGATGGAGGGAAGGTCATTGATGAAGCAGCTGAAGATGGTTGGGCCTAGGACACTGCCCTGAGGAACTCCTGCAGCAATACCCTGGGGCTGAGATGATTGGCCTCCAACAATCATGAAAGGTATATGGTCATGTGTAAGAATTGAGAGGATGACATCCATGTAACATAGGAAACTGCTTTTATTGTTATATGCTAACCACTCAACAAACCAGGAGTCAATAGAAAAGAATGAGAAGAAATTTGTCTAATTCCTCTCCATACCATAAAATCCTGAATTATATGATTACACATTTAAATGCATTAAAACGTATTGATTTGGTATTGTAACCGACACTCGGAGATGAATTAATAATGATACTCGAAATGGCACACATTGCTTAATGTTTCAGGTCAATGGCTGTATCTGTCAGTCCGGCAGGTCTCTGGGCTGAAAGAAGGTAGGTCTGTGTGAGGATCCTCAATTCTCTGAGGCGGGGGGGGGGGAGGGCAGAGCCAGAGCGGGAATGGCCAGGCTGGTTTTGTGTGCTCCTCCCAGCCCCACAAAAATAAAGTCAAACTTACCTGTTGGCTCCTCTTCAGCCCAGTCGCCAGCTGATAGTGGTCAGAGTGTGCACCATGGACCCCAGTTTACTTAGCTGTGTGCCCTCTTCAGGCGGTCAACTTGGAGGACCCCAGAAAATTGGAGATGGCCATGGCAATGGCAGCAACAAAGCGGTACGTTTTACCACAGCCATTTTCAGGGCCCTACCACCCTGTGCCTACCTGAAAATTCAGTCTCAAAAAACCATTGTTGTGGTCCTGGTTTTATACTAAACAGTCTGGGCAATACAACTGAAGATGTAGTTGGCTTTGGCTGCTACCTCTTGACACTACACTTGAACCTTATAGGGAACTATTATTCGCAAGTCACAAATAGAGGAAAAAAATAATTTTCCCATTCCTCAGTTTCAATTGATTAAGCACAGACTCGTCTTTATATATCATTCTTTGTTGGAAAACCATTAGAAGGAATTGCAAGAAATCATCCCAGATACGCAGCACTTCACCATCTAGAAAAAATTATAGGACAATTCCTATGAAACCTTCCTGTTCTGATTCACATTCACTATTTCTTGCTCAGTTATACTGTATACCACAAAGGTTTTGACATTATTGTAATTCAAAGTAACAATGATTTATTGGGAGTCTGATGTTAGTATTACTGTATATCTGCTCTAACACCCTGTCTGGTGAAATGCCAAATGCAGGAAACTGTCATTATATGCAAACTTCTCATTTATTATATTTTCTTTTAAATGGAGCAGAAAATAAATGATAGAAAAAAAGAGTATATGCATGGACACTGTAAATACGTGCGTGACATGAGAGAAAATAAAGTTCATTTGTTGGAGAATATCTTATTTCAAAATGTGATATTGTTTACTTAGAATGGGCTAATTGTTTCAGTACATTTTATTGGCCCAACATAAAAGTATCGAGGTCTTTTGGATAACAAAGATCCCTTCATCAGGTGATCATTAAGGAGACTTATTGCATTTTCATCATTCAAGTATACTCTGCTGAACTGTTCTGTTGCTATGGTTATCATTTTTGATGAAGAGTTGAAAACCTTTGAGAACTTATCGTTGTGTAAGCAACTGAAGACATTCAATTTGAGATATTTCTGAGATGCGATAAGGCTCTATATAAATCTAAATCTTTTGCTTTCAATTTTTAAAAGATTCATTCTTGGGATGTTGAGAAAGTAGCGGTGGGCCTCCTTCTTAAACCTCCGCAGTCCATGCAGAACCGTTCTATGGCACAATTTTATTTATTAATATTAAAGGATTGCTAAATGTGCAAGAGTATGGACAAGTAAGTATTTCGATTTTGCTGAAGTTGGAGAAACAAAACAATGTGGAAATTATATGGAAAAATTCCAGCCTTTTCTAGGCTAATATTACTCGACCAACAGTGCACCAAAGGAAACAAATAGAATTCAGTTACCTAGTTGCAATATTGCAAAAAATTGCATAAAGCCTGGTGACGCTACAACTCAGAACTACATACATGCTAAACAGCGGAAGCAACATACTATAGACAGAGCTAAGCGATTCCACAACTAACGGATCAGATCAAAGCTCTGCAGTCCTGCCGCGTCCAATCGTGAATGGTGGTGGACAATTAAACAACTAATGGGAGGAGGTGGCTCTGTGAACATTCCCATCCTCAATGATGGTGGAGTCCAGCACGTGAGTGCAAAAGACAAGGCTGAAGCATTTGCAACCATCTTCAGCCAGAAGTGCCGAGTGGATGATCCATCTTGGCCTCCTCCCGATAGCCCCACCATCATAGAAGCCAGTCTCCAGCCAATTCGATTCACTCCACGTGATATCAAGAAACGGCTGAGTGCACTGGATACAGCAAAGGCTATGGGCCCCGACAACATCCCGGCTGTAATGCTGAAGTCTTGTGCTCCAGAACTAGCCGCGCCTCTAGCCAAACTGTTCCAGTACAGCTACAACACTGGCATCCACCCGACAATGTGGAAAATTGCCCAAGTATGTCCTGTCCACAAAAAGCAGGACAAATTCAATCTGGCCAATTACCGCCCCATCAGCTTACTCTCAATCATCAGCGAAGTGATGGAAGGTGTCGTCAACAGTGCTATCAAGTGGCACTTACTCACCCGCTCACCGATGCTCAGTTTGGGTTCCGTCAGGACCACTCGGCTCCAGACCTCATTACAGCCTTGGTCCAAACATGGACAAAAGAGCTGAATTCCAGAGGTGAGGTGAGAGTGACTGCCCTTGACATCAAGGCAGCATTTGACAGAGTGTGGCACCAAGGAGCCCTAATAAAATTGAAGTCAATGGGAATCAGGGGGAAAACTCTCCAGTGGCTGGAGTCATACCTAGCACAAAGGAAGATGGTAGTGATTGTTGGAGGCCAATCATCTCAGCCCCAGGGCATTGCTGCAGGAGTTCCTCAGGGCAGTGTCCTAGGCCCAACCATCTTCAGCTGCTTCATCAATGACCTTCCCTCCATCACAAGGTCAGAAATGGGGATGTTCGCTGATGATTGCACAGTGTTCATTTCCATTCGCAACCCCTCAGATAATGAATCAGTCCGAGCCCACATGCAGCAAGACCTGGACAACATCCAGGCTTGGGCTCATAAGTGGAAGGTAACATTCGTGCCAGACAAGTGCCAGGCAATGACTATCTCCAACAAGAGAGTGTCTAACCACCTCCCCTTGACATTCAATGGCATTACCATCGCCGAATCCTCCACCATCAACATCCTGGGGGTCACCATTGACCAGAAACTTAACTGGACCAGCCATATAAATACTGTGGCTACAAGAGCAGGTCAGAGGCTGGGTATTCTGCAGCGAATGACTCACCTCCTGACTCACCACCATCTACAAGGCACAAGCCAGGAGTGTGATGGAATACTCTCCATTTGCCTGGATGAGTGCAGCTCCAACAACACTCAAGAAGCTCGACACCATCCAGGATAAAGCAGCCCGCTTGATTGGCATCCCATCCACCACCCTAAACATTCACTCCCTTCACCACTGGCGCACTATGGCTGCAGTGTGCACCATCCACAGGATGCACTGCAGCAACTCGCCAAGGCTTCTTCAACAGCACCTCCCAAACCCGTGATCTCTACCACCTAGAAGGTCAAGGGCAGCAGGCACATGGGAACACCACCACCTGCACATTCCCCTCCAAGTGACACACCATCCCGACTTGGAAATGTATCATCGTTCCTTCATCATCGCAGGGTCAAAATCCTGGAACTCCCTTCCTAACAGCACTGTGGGAGAACCTTCACCACATGGACTGCAGCGGTTCAAGGCGGCGGCTCACCAGCACCTTCTCAAGGGCAATTAGGGATGGGCAATAAATGCCAGCCTCACCAGCGATGCCCACATCCCATGAACGAATAAAAAAAAAATCTGGACTTCTCCATAACTCAACACAGCAGTGTCTGGCTAAAGGCACTTGGCGGTGGGTCAGCATTTGCAGTTCAACAACTGAAACTTCAGGATTTTAAGGTGTATTTTCACTTGAGCATGGTGACTAGTTACAGGCTTTTGAAATTTTTTTTTCAAAATCATTGAAAATTGTTTCCTAATTCTTGGGTTAGAATTGCTTAACTTACCACAGAATGGCAGTAATTTAATTGTTGTATGAAGCGGGCTTTACATCTTCTCATTCTGTTGAGCTGCCACGTGTCTAATGAATACTTCAATCTCTGATAATGGTGCCCAAAGTTTCAATCTTGATCCCAGAGATCGTAAGGACAAGTGCTTCTCCTTTCTCTACTCCAAGTTCATTTGAATTTGATGTTTAGCATCTGCTTTTTAAAGTTTATTTACTATTTCATAATATTATTTGTGAACTGTGCTCCTTGGTGTCAAATCAATAGTCTTCATTTAGCATTCATTCTCATCGCTGATTGATCAATATATGTAAAAAAGCATAAAAGTGTGCAGAAAGAGTAATGTTATGCTCCTTTAGGAGACACTGGTTGGTGTTCAACCATAATATCTGGGCCATCCAGGAACACCCTGTTCTAGGCATCCTTAATGGCATCACTGGGTATGAATAAGGTAATCATTCCAATTTTGGTAAACACACATTAAAACAAAAGTTTAATTTGTTTTTTTTTACAGGAAGCTTGCAGCTCTTTATTTAAAAAAGGGGCAATGCCTTCATGAAAAAAGTGGCAACCTTTTTCCATTTGTTCACAAACACACAACACAATGACATTGGCCAGTGTTTCCATTTCTATGCTTGCTAGCCCATGTATTTGTGGCCATTCACTTCAATGGGCAGAAAGCTGTGGGTTAATGATTACAGAAGTAGAAAGTCATTGTGTAAAAAGGCATTATTGTGATTCACCACCAGTGCATCATCCTGTTGAAAATGATGATTAGCTTTTTCAATCCTACTCACCAAACAAAAAATAAGTTTAATTTAAAAAATTGCAAACGACACTGTAAAAGTTCAGATGCATTTTCTATTTTAATGCAAGTTATATTAAACAATCTTGTACTTGTGTATTATGCAAAGCATGATAAACAATAAGTCTACATTTGAGATAAATTTGATACACTTGGTTATTATTGAAAAGAGTTTTATTTGGCTTTAGATCACTTCATAATATGCTTGGCAGATTACTCTATTGTAAAGCTAATTAATTATGCAGGCTAACCATCAAACTAATTAAACGTTAACACCTGTTACACCTAACTATTATTTGCCATTTATTAATGCTGCTTTTTTGTGAATAAATTGAGTTTGCACCAGTGTCAAACAGTGGGGTTCACCACTCTTCCTGCAAACAGGACACTCTTGATGTCGTGTTCAGCAATTAATAGTAAGAAGGGTCTGTTAAATACATACTGAATAGGCATTGACATTGGCATTATGTCAATTCCTGTAACTGCTGTAGCTTCTGTTCCTCTTTCATCAACATCCAGCACTGCCTCATGAACCACCTACAAGAACAAGGAACCAGGAAATTTGATTAAACTATTAAAAGGGATGGTATTTCTATTAATGTGATGCGTTTAACACATTAATATTAAATCAGTGCTTATAATTCAGCAATTAAAAAATCCAGTTGGTTTAAACACAATTTATCATTCTTTAGGCTTGTTCAGGCCTACCATGCATTGGATCATCCAATCATACATAGAATTACATAGAACGTACAGAAACAGAAACAGCCCATTTGGCCCACTGGTCTATGCTGGTGTTTATGCTCCACACAAGCCTCCTCCTGCCCTACTTAATCTAATCCTATCAACATATCCAGTGAATACTGTGCTGGTCTTACACCAGTCCAAGAAATAGGATTAAATGGATGGAACACAATGATTGATATAAATGTCAATAATGTATTAATTTTGGTTAAAAAAAATGGCACTTCCCTCCTTTGTTCCATTCTGCTCTATCACTATGTCAGACATTAGGTTTTATCCCTATATGTCCATTAGATCCTCCACTTCCTGAATTCCAATAAGCTCTCAGGTCCTTCTGCACCCCCATTTTGAACCTCTGAATTTATCCCATCTTGTTCTGTCTTTCCCAGGGCTCTGTTTTCTTTCACTCTCCATATCAATAACTTCATCCACTCATCATCCAACGTTATCGCCTCTTTTGTGGACAATTCCACTCGGCAGTCATTAAATTCCTGCGTGCCCTCAGTGCACATTACTTTCAGTCCACTTGCAATACAACAATTGAATCCCTAAATCCTGATCTCCACCATTAATGCTTTCAGTTGCTTGTAGATCTGTTTTTATCACGTGTCTTTTAAATCCAACCAAGAGTGACCACCTTTTGCTTTTGTTGACACCAATCTTTGTCCTCCTTCGTATTTCTTTTTGTTCGTTCATGGATGTGGGCGTCGCTGGCAACGCCAGCATTTATTGCCCTTGAGAAGGTGGTGGTGAACCGCTGCAGTCCGTGTATGGAAATTCTTAGCCTCTCTATTTCTTCTTATCTCAAAGGGAACTCCCATATCTCCTCCATTGATAAAGATACCTCTAAGAAGTTCAGTTTCCTTTTTAAAGTGAAGCATTTATTTTCCTCTCAACAGCTACTAACTCCCTATAACCCCAAATCTGCCCAAGATGCAGGTGCTGCTCCCATGTCTGCGAAGGCTCTTGTAGAAACTCTCGGATTCCCTAACAGGATTCAACAGGTTCAATAAGTGATCATTAAACAAACATACGAATTAAAAGCAAGAGTAGGCCATTCGGCCCCTCGAGCCTGCTCTGCCATTTGATAAGATCATGGCTGATCTGATTGTGACCTCAACCCTACTTTCCTGTCTACCTACTATAACCTTTGACTCCCTTGTTAATCAGGAATCTATCTAACTCAGCCTTAAAAATATTCAATGACCCTGCCTCCACCGCTCTCTGGGGAAGGGAGTTCCACAGACTCAGGACCCTCAGAGAAAAGAATTCTCCTCATCTCCATCTTAAATGGGAGACCTCTTATTTTTAAACTATGGCCCCCTAGTTCTAGTCTCTCCCACAAGGGGAAACATCCTCTCAGCACCTGCCCCTTCTAGTCCCCTCAGGATCTTATTTGTTTCAATAAGATCACCTCTCATTCTTCTAAACTCCAGTGTATACAGGCCCAACCTGTCCAACCTTTCCTCTTTTACCTGCAGCCCCCAACTTCTCTCCCTTTCTATTTTGATACTAAAATGGCCAGTACTGCTTTGATCTTTCCTTTCTTCTAATGTGCCTTCACCCTATACTCTCTTCTTCCTTGCTCCATCCTTGCTGTGTTTATATTGAGACTTCAAGCAATATTTCCTGCTGTAACTCAATCTTTCCTAGAACCTCAAATCTGTGGAATATCTTATCACCTTCAGTTTTTCCCCTGCCTGCATTGTACAGCATTTTAACACAAGTTTGAAATCATTTAGCTACTTCTTTATGATTCATCTCATCTTGAGGTTGAAATTGTGTGCACTGGTTAACGTGTTCACATCAGTTTTCCTGTGTGCTATTTTACCTTTATGACTAACCTGTTAACTTTGTTAAAAAAGCGTACAGGCTTTTGAGGGAATCATGTTGGCCAGTGCACGGAAAGCACCTCACATGGGAATTTGAAGCTCTTATCTCTTACTCTTACTCTAGTCACCAAGCTGGTGTCTTGAACCGTCTCTGTCCTCCACCTTGGTTTCCCAATAAATAATTTGTGACTTGCTGAAGTTACACTGCACTCAGATACTGGAGAAAGATATTCCTTCAGTGTCATTCCTTTGTGAATCTGTTCTAATTCTTAGGTTATTGTTTGATCAGTAGTTTCAATAATTGTGAATAACTCTTGCTTGGAAATCGAATGCCTATTTATGTTGAATCATGAATTCCAGAGTATTGTCAACAACATGGAAACAACTGATCATGTGTACGCTTGTCACAGTTGCAACTTGTTATTTTCTGACAATGGTCACCACTGGTTTTGGGACAAGGTTTACACAGGCCAGCAATCTGAAAATTGTATTGCTGCCCTGTACAGGCGGATTCAGCCTGCTTATAGCTAGAAAAATTGAAGGCCTATGGTAGCCAGCACCTTCGGCAGCTGCCATTTAAGTTTCCTTTAGGCAGCGCAGAGTAAAATATTTCTTGACGTGATACTCCAGAAAAATGACATGCAAGAGAGAAGAGAAGAGAAAAATCACAAAAAAAACTTAAGCATATTTCTGTCTTCCGATGATAATTATCCAACTGAAATATGTAAATTTTAGCATCCAAAACATTCCAATAATTTGGCCAATGTTTCCATGATCTTTTGTTAGTTTGCAAAAAACAAATTCAATATTTAGTTTTTCAATTAAATATGAAAGTGTTTTACCTTTGATACTTTTAGTGCTTCAGTTTTAGATATTCCAGAGAGGTCTGCATTCTTAGTAAAGACGTCTATGATACCCATTGCCATCAGTAGGTCTTTGAGCTGGTAGGATGTCTTCAGTGACAACTTTGGCAGGTACAGGTCTGCAGAACTATTAAAAACATATGTCAGAAAGGTACTGCTTTACTCATCATTTTCTGATTTTTACTAATACATAAATTAAGCAAAAAGAAAGCGACAGTATAAATTAATATGGTGGTAAATTTGGCCTTGTATGAATATTTTCTTTGTATAAATTAACAGTTAAGGCAGAGTTTGTATTATGCCTAGAAATTTTAAGATGACCGATAGATGTCAGCCCTAGGACCGAATGGGATTTATTCAGGGAGAAGCTTATTCAATTCACAAACATTAGGCTTTAGAACTACTGAGAGAATGAGAACGAAAAGGAAAAGAGATGCAATATGGACAGTTTCTGGGAACTGTTGTGATATTCGTGCAGGAGTGAGATAGATTAATGATACAAAAAACTATATTATATGTCAGCTTGGCTGATAGCACTCTCACGTCTGAGTTGGGAGATTGTGGGTTCAAGCCCCATTAAAGACTTGAGCAAGACCAGAATTTGGGTACTCTTGACTATCTGCTGATTTCTCACACTTACCAGATGGATTCACTTCCATTATGATGTATAATAGTTTAGCACCATAAAGGACTCTCCCCAACTTACTTTAGCTCCTCATAAAATGTCAATAACTACTGAAAACACTGAATTTTTTCCCTGGTGAAAACTAATCAAAAATTTCCACAATATTAAATATTTTTGAAGGTATAAGTAGCTTCTCACTTATGAATATATAAACTATGCACGCCCTACGTTTCTTCCCATCCTGAAAGTAATGATTCATGCTGATTGTTCACCAAAGTGAATATTCCTCATGTGAGGTCAGACTGTGAGAATCAGCAGACAATTTGTCTATACAGAGTGTGTTACAGTAAGCCTGTTCCTCACACAATAGCTGCAACCACGTGCCTTCCAGCAGGAATCACTAGGTGGTGAATCAGAGCAGAAATCTAGCTAACTGAACCAAAGGCGAGAGGTGGTAAATGTTACATAACAACATAAGAACATAAGAAATAGGAGCAGGAGTAGGCCAATCGGCCCCTCGAGCCTGCTCCGCCATTCAATAAGATCATGGCTGATCTGGTCCTAACCTCAAATCTAAAATCATGTCCAATTTCCTGCCCGCTCCCCGTAACCCCTAATTCCCTTTACTTCAAGGAAACTGTCTATTTCTGTTTTAAATTTATTTAATGATGTAGCTTCCACAGCTTCCTGGGGCAGCAAATTCCACAGACCTACCACCCTCTGAGTGAAGAAGTTTCTCCTCATCTCAGTTTTGAAAGAGCAGCCCTTTATTCTAAGATTATGCCCCCTCGTTCTAGTTTCACCCATCCTTGGGAACATCCTTACCGCATCCACACGATCAAGCCCCTTCACAATCTTATATGTTTCAATAAGATCGCCTCTCATTCTTCTGAACTCCAATGAGTAGAGTCCCAATCTACTCAACCTCTCCTCATACGTCCGCCCCCTCATCCCCGGGAAATGTTGATTAGTTTTGAAAGAGACCTGACAAAACTATAGCTTCAAAAGGACATGGAGGAGATGAAGATTTAGCGATTCAACTACACTGTAAGAGGAATTAAGCCTTTTTAAAAAATTCATTCTTGGGATGTGGGCATCCCTGGCAAGGCCAGCATTTACTGTCCATTCCTTGTTGCCCTTGAAAAGGTGGTGGTGGGCCGCCTTCTTGAAACGTTGCAGTCTGTGTGGTGTAGATTCTCCAACAATGCTGTTAGATAGATACTTCCGTGATTTTGAACCAGTGACAATGAAAGAACTGAGATATAGGTCTAAGTCAGGATGGTATGTGACCTGGAGGGGATCATGGAGTCGATGGTGTTCCCATGCACCTGCTGCCCTTGTCCTTCTAGGTGGCGGAGGTCGCGGGTTTGGGATGTGCTGTTGAAGAAGCCTTGGAGAGTAGCGGCAGTGTGTGCTATAGATAGTACACACTGCGGCCATGGTACACCAGTGATGAAGGGAGTGGATGATGTGGCTGGGAGCACTAAATGGCCATGCAATCTAAATGAAGTTGATGACTAGAGTGGCATTATCTGCAGAACAATGATTTTTTTTCCCCTCCTTTAAGCTGATTGTAGCACTCCACCTCTGCGCAGCTAGAGAATAATTATATTTTACTTGATTTCACTGATGTGATCAACTTACCCAATCTGTAATGAATTCAATAAGTATTGAAAATTGGTAATGGTCAGGTTTTGTTCCACTTGCGCCAATTTTCCCGGGTCTGGTAGAATCAGCACCAGGGAAGCATTTCCTTTATAGGGAACCTTAATCACAGAACTGGAAAGTTGTTCATCGCGACTGCTATAAAACATCCCCATCTTCTTCATCATTTGAACTTTAACTGTTGTTGTATCATCTACATGAAAGTCATCTTCATAAGTGTCCTGAGGATCAAAAGGCTTCACCCATTTCCCTATAAGAATCAAATAGAGATAATTAGATACTATACTGAACTGTTTACTAATTGGTGTGGACATAGGATATATCCTTTCTACTCTTCACTAATGTTAACAAAAAAGAGGGGTTAAATTGGTTAACCCCCGAATCCAGTCGTGGGCATCGCGGTGAGAGATAAACCTGCGCCCGGTTATTCCGATGCAGGCAGCACGAGATATTCGTGTTGCCTGGTCACTTACCTCATTGAAGTGCAGCATGGAGGCTGTGCCACGATGTTTGCACTTCTCACCAGCATGGGGGGCGGGGGCGGGGGGCGAAATATCGCATGATTTGCTTGCACCTCTTAAAGGCAGGCACGGTACGGGTCTGAACGGAAATCGGACATCACACACGTAAAATACAGATGCAGGTCCTGTCCCTATGTTTACAAACTGTTGAGTTATGTTAAAACATTGAATAAAGGTTGCGCACTGCTAAATCCCACATCCTCCAATCTGCAGCCAGACCTCACCAATCTGTCGATCTGAGTTTGTACCAGGCCTGCGAGAGTGCGTGCACCAAGGTTCTCTGCTGATGCACAAGAGGCCTTGGTGCAAGAGGTGGACGGAAGGAGGGGCATCCTATATCTGCAGGGGTCGGGGGGGGGGGGGGGGGGGGGGTGGTGGGATGCGGAATAAAGAGGCCCTCCAGACATATGCTCAACGGGCAGTAGGGTACGCAGTCAATACCGGGCGCATAGCACCATGAACATGGATGCAGTGTAAGGAGAAGTTCAATGCTTTGACACAAGTGGTCAAGGTGAGTGAGGTCAACTGTCAACTCCTACCAACTGCACCATTAGCCGCATCCACTGCTCCACGCACTACACCCCCCATCACCCACCTACCAACAAACTCTTTCAATCAGTACACAACTCTTCCAATCAGATGCTTCTTCTCACCCTCACACATTACCACTGTTCCAAGCCGCACACCCACAACTCACAGGTCACACACGCTGGCAGCTATTCAACCATGACAAGCACATCACGTAAACATCCTGCAGGACACTCACCGACACTTCTCACTTACTTGAGGGAAGGCGCCTAACAGAAGGCAGCAAGTGCCAGTGGCATTTAGCCCCTCAAGCCTGTTCCGCCATTCAATGAGATCATGGTGGACCTGTGACCTAACTCCATATACCCATCTTAGCCCCATATCCCTTAATACCCTTGATTCACTGAAATCTATCAATCTCAGATTTAAAATTAACAATTGAGTTAGCATCAACTGCCGTTCGCAGAAGAACGTTCCAAATTTCTACCACTCTTTGCGCGTAGAAATATTTCCTAACTTCACGCCTGCAAATCCTAGCTCTAAATGCTAGGCTATGTCCCCTCATCCTAGTATTCAAGGATAGGAGACATCCAAAAACAGTTACAAATGCATCAGCAGCCAAAAGCAATAATCCACCAACTAACCTGTAAATCCTGCATGGTCCCTTTAAATAGCACTGGTGGGGGTTCTCCAGGCCGTCTAAGACACATTCAGGTATTCATAGTTCAGACAATGCATTGATTGGAGCGTTAAGTGCCAAATTGGTGTCTATGCTTTTACATCAGCATTGCACACTGATCTAACGCATATTCTCCTTACTTTACATGCTGCTGGCGTTCGTGAAACCCTTTACCAAGATGGTGTCCAGTGCACGGCACACTCGAAGCGTGCACACGCATTCCAGACCCTATTTTGGAATTTAGCGAGACCGCGTAGTGCCAATACACCGGGCGCTACATGGCAGAATTTCTAGCCCCTGGTGTTAAATTTCCTCTGTACACTATGTTTAGTATACTGATTGACACATTCATATTAACGTTGTTACATTCCAAAAATAACTGCTTTCTACACCTTGTAGTAATTTACCTGCCAGCAGAGCAATGTCCATTTTAACCAAAATAACTGATAATAGATAGATTTTTGGTTCAGGTTATTTTGATTAAATGAATATTTTTTTCTCAAACCTGTTCAATTAATTTTTTGAATCTAACATCTTTCCAGTAATTTTGAAAATTGACTGTTTTTGAGTTTCATTGTGGAGAGCAACTTGCTAGGTTTTATTTTAAAAAAAGGACTTGCAATTTACAAATTACTAGAAAAGTTGCTTTTGAAAGAATTGTTATTTGAGACTCTTAAGTATGTTGTCTATAATATATATATATCCAAATGTTTTACATACATTTTTTACATTACATTATTTTAATGTTGTGGTTAGCCCAAAGTCAACAGGAAATGAACATGAACACATTAACCAGTGTGTTAAAACTAATCTGCAGAGGGACTTAAACATCAGTCAGAGCAAGTGTCGAACAATTCCTCACTTTCTATTTACATTGTTAGCAGAAAAGATAATCACAAAGTAAGGAAACTAAACTCCATAGAAATTCCAAAAGAATTCATGGCCAATTATCTATTTTGTCACTTATAAACCTAATCTGATCTATTGCTTAGTTATTTATCTGTGATGGTGACAAGACCCCTAGTTTTGTTTTTTTATCTTTTTCACTCAGGTCCTGTTGCAAGAATCATTAGCCATGGACAGAGAAAATGGGTCGGTGGGTGCTCTGCATTCAGACCTACCACACAGCCATTCTAAAACTGGTCAACAGTACGTGTGTGAGGGAATTGCCCAGGAAGCAATTGTTTAAGATGTCCTGTTATTCAAAAAGGGAGCGAGGGATAGACTGAGTAATTACAGGCCAGTCAGTCTAACATTGGTGGTGGGCAAATTATTGCAATCTATTCTGAGGGACAGGATAAACCATCACTTAGAAAGGCATGGAGTAATCAAGGACAGTCAGCATGGATTTTTTAAGGGATGGTCGTGTCTGACTAACTTGATTGAATTTTTTGAGGAGCTAACAAGGTAGGTCGATGGGCTAGTGCATTTGACGTAGTCTACGTGGATTTTAGCAAGGCTTTTGACAAGGTCCCATATGGCAGACCAGTCAAAAAAGTAAAAGCCCACGGGATCTAAGGGAGAGTGGCAAGTTGGATCCAAAATTGGCTCGGTGGCAGGAAGCAAAGGGTAATGGTCGATGGGTGTTTTTGTGACTGGAAGGATGTTTCCAGTGGGGTTCTGCAGGGCTCAGTACTAGTCCCTTGTTTTTTGTGGTATATATTAATGATTTAGACTTAAATGTAGGGGGCATGATTAAGAAGTTTGCAGACGATACAAAAATTGGCCGTGTGGTTGATAGGAGGAAAGCTGTAGACCGCAGGAAGGAATCAATGGACTGGTCAGGTGGGCAGAAAAGTGGCAAATGGAATTTAATCCAGATAAATGTGAGGTAATGCATTTGGGGAGGGCAAACAAGGCAATGAAGTACACAATAAATGGGAGGATACTGAGGGTGTAGAGGAAGTGAGGGACCTTGGAGTGCACATCAACAGATCCCTGAAGGTAGCAGGACAGGTAGATAAGGTGGTTAAGAAGGTATATGGAATACTTTTCTTTATTAGCCGATGCATAGAATATAAGAGCAGGAAGGTTATGCTAGAACTGTATAAAACACTAGTTAGGCCACAGCTTGAGTACTACATACAATTCTGGTCACCACATTACAGGAACAATGTGATTACACTAGAGAGGGTACAGAGGAGATTTACGAGGATGTTGCCAGGACTGGAAAAATTTAGCTATGAGGAAAGATTGGATTGGCTGGGGTTGTTTTCCTTGGAACAGAGGAGGCTGAGGGGTGATTTAATTGAGGTGTACAAAATTATGAGGGGCCTAGATAGAGTGGATAGGAAGGACCTATTTCACTTAGCAGAGAGGTCAATAACCAGGGGGCATAGATTTAAAGTGATTGGTGGAAGGATTGCTGCAGAGCTGAGGAATTTTGTTTCACCCAGAGGATGGTAGGGGTCTGGAACTCACTGCCTGAAAGGGTGGTAGAGGCAGAAACCCTCATCACATTTAAAAAGTACCTGAATGTGCACCTGAAGTGCTGTAACCTACATGGCTACGAAGCAAGTGCTGGAAAGTGGGATTAGGCTGGGTGGCTCATTTTCGGCTGGCGCGGACACGATGGGCCGAATGGCCTCCTTCTGTGCCGTAAATTTTCAATCATTCTATGATGCTGGAGGGGGTTCTCTTTTGAGGCAGAATGAGAAATGTTTTGCTCTGCTTCCATCTATGCTCTATCTGACTTCAGATTGCTTCACGATGACACTGGCTGCAAAAACAAAATCGCAAAGTGTTCTATTCCCCAGCATTGCCAGTCTTGCACCTTTTCACCAATATTTTGAAATGAACAAGAGTGACAAAAAATTCAGTTCCCCAGAGAACTACTCTTGGCTTTTCTAAGTGAAACTGCCTACTTAGTAGCAAATAATGCTGAGTTATGAACAGATGTGTGCTGTAGACATGTACCTGCTAAGAATGAAGTCAAGGCTGTCCCAATTCATTTCACTCTCAATCTTTTCACTTATTGGGCAGATGACACTTCATCACCTCTTAGTCAATTTTTAAAAGGGTACTGATGGTGAAACTTCACGTTATATTAAATATGTGCTTCATTACTTCACATTTTAGGGAACTCATATTGCAAGGTATGAGTGACTCGAAGCAATAATCACCTAATACTAGAATACCATCTGGAGTATTATTTCTTTGATTATTTAAAATAAAATCAAAAAATATATTTCTATGAAACCAGTCAAATATGTGTTTGTTAATGAAAAGTGAAATGATTTGTGCATTTCATGTCAGTGATGATTAAATAATTAACTATATTTAAATTTATAAAATTAGTATGTCACTATCTCACCTCTGTGCTTGTGTATTAACCAAATTTACTTCTAGGACTACTCTGATGAAAAAAATGACAAGATCAATCTTTTAGACTTCTAATTAAATTAATTTAATCCTTCTAAAAATCCATGCAGCTTAAAATTCTTCTGTATTGCCAATCGCCAAATCTATCTGCAATATTTGAATAGATTTTAGATTTTCTGTTAGTATTACACTTACTTCCTGTATCATGTCTTGGCTGTCACTCTACCACAATATTTCCATCAAGCCTTGGTGTTAACGTAAGCTATAAAAATATACTTACCATTATAATTACCGGCTTTGGCCCTCGCTTTATTGCCTGTCTCTGCTCCCCCCTACCCCACATAGATGATGTTGCATCCTCAATGTTCCTCCAGTCTATGGTCCTGGACCGATCCCTCCCTCACCAGTGGCCAACCTTTATCCCTCAATCAACATCTTCAAAAACAGATTAGTTGCCATTTATCTCATTACTGTTCATGGTGCCTTGCAAAGTGGCTGCTGCATTTGCCTACAAAATAACAGTGACTACACGTGAAAAGTAATTCATCGGCTCTGAAGTGCTTTAGGTCTTCCTGAGAACTTGAAAGGCACTGCATTAGTGCAAGTTCTCTCTTTTTTTAAACCCTCCTCCACCAGTGACTTGCTATGTCCCGCGGACTTGGGAGTGTGGCCACATCCTTTCCTCCACTGATAAATGAAAGATAAGCAAAGAAAAGGAGCAGACAGGAGTAGAAGAGCACAGAATGAGAGAAGAGAAAGAGGCAGTGATAGATAAGAGCAGAGACAGACCAGCAGAAGAGAGATGGACAAAGAAAGAGAGATACGAGCAAAAGCACAGGGTCAGGGAGAAGCAGAACATGTGAAAGAGAGAGAGAAAACCAGAAGGTGGAACAGATAAGTAGAAGAGATAATGAGAAAGAAGCACAACAAAAGATAAAGAGAGATGCAACATGAAGATGACAGAGACAGTTAAAAGAAAGACTTCTCCAACTTACTACAGGAAAGATGTGATTGCACTAGAGAGGGTACAGAGGAAATTTGCGAGGATGTTGCCAGGACTGGAGAATTTTAGTTAAGAGGAAAGATTGGATAGGCTGGGGTTGTTTTCTTTGGAACAGAGGAGGCTGAGGGGTGATCTAATTGAGGTGTATGAAATTATGAGGGGCCTAGATATAGTGGATCGGAAGGATCTATTTCCCTTAGCAGAGATGTCAATAACCAGGGGGCCTAGATTTAAAGTAATTGGTAGAAAGATTAGAGGGGAGCGGAGGAAAAATGTTTTCACCTAGAGGGTGGTAGGGGTCTGGAACTCACTGCCTGAAAAGGGTGGTAGAGGCAGAAACTCTCATCATATTTAAAAAAGTACTTGGATATGCACTTGAAGTGCCATAACCTACAAGGCTACGGACCAAGTGCTGGAAAGTGGGATTAGGCTGGGTAGCTCTTTTTTGGCCAGCACAGACACGATGGGCCGAATGGCCTCCTTCTGTGCTGTAAATTTTTCTATGTTTCTATTACTATGTGCAGCTTATTGAGAGATTTGCAAATATGGAGCCAGACTTTCATCCCTGACTCAATTAAACTAAATACAAAACACCGCTTTGATGAAAAAAATATTTTGCTTGGGATCAATCTTTTAGATATCTAAATGAAATAAATTAATTGTTTTGAAGATTAATATGTCATCAATACACATTAATGTAGCTTAAGTTTCCTGTACATTACCAATCCTCAAATGACTATTATAAACCCAACCTTCTACCACAAAGAAATTAAAGTGAAAAAATCATTAAGAAATTTTCCTACTCAAGATGTAGAATACATCTTCCCTTTGTTCAAATGCTTTGATATGTGTGTATAACTTAAAAAAAAACTTCTTACCTTTAAACAAGACATAATTAATAAGTATCATCACAGTTTCCCGATCAAGGTCTTTAATAAAGTCTTGGATTTTGCCATTCGTTTGCCGGCTCACATAAGTGTTGATTGTTTCTTTCGCTTTCTCTGTTGCTCTGAAATCAACATTGACTGCCTCTGCCGTATAAAATTGCCGTGTGTCCTCAAGGAATTTTTTTTGAAGAACTAATCCCTGCTGTACGTACAGAGAGTTCCCCATCATCAAATGCAGTTCACTATTTTCACCGGTTAGCTCTTGCAGGAGGTATCTGAACGTCTCATGCACTTCTGTTGCATCGTTGTGTGTCATATTACTGTACCCGAGAACCCGTACAAGCTGATCTCGAGTGTTATGTTTTGCGCCCAGAGACAGCATCGCCAGGGCGGCAGAGATGCTTATTGGAGAGAAGAAAATATTCTTGGAAGCTGAGCTTGGTTGAGAGGCAATCTGTCTGTAGAGACGCAAGGCAAAATCTGTATTTGAGGCTGAAAGTTCGAGTGCAGACAATTGTCTATTTGGATTGTTTTCGTTAGGTATAGCAGGGTTTCCATTAACACTAACTATTCCACTGTAGAGCACAGTGACTAGTAGCAAAGCAACAGGAATCAGCTTCTCCATCTTTAACCTGCAAAGCAAAAAAACAAACTTATATTGCAGTGTTTTGAGATTGTTCAAATTCTGACCAACCTTTATCTAAGTCACATTAACGTTCTGTGCAACCTTAATAATAAATCTTTATTACATCCAGTAAGCTAACTGAGTTCTAAAGAGGTTCGCATATTGCCAACTTAACTTCTAGAACAAGAGCATTTATTAAGAGCTTCTTACTCGAAGTTTGATCGTAATTTCAGAGTCCTACCTAAAATGAAGCAGGCCGTTCTTACTTTGGTGTTCCCCTGCATGGTAGTTGGTGTTTAAATCCAATTTATACCGTTGCAAATGCAAACAGATCAGTTACACATTAATCGGTAAACTGACCTTCAGACTAGCAGTTACCATGGCTATACAATGGTATTTGCATTTATGATTCTTACAACTTCTATGTGCATAACCAAATACTGCAAAAAGGTTTTTGTAACATTAGTTTCATGTATTACATTTTGCATTGAGAAGAGGTGCATATTGGTCCATTTTCTTTTATTTACTGACTTCCCCCAAACTACAATGTTCCAAATACATTTTAAGTCATTTATTATGGACAACGTTAAGGTTTTATTGTTATTCCCACATTCTTACACAAGATTATTGTTGTGAATAAACATGCAGCATTATAATTGCAATTCATTCTAAATAGATAACTGTATCAAAGTTGATTTTCATGCAATTAACAGCAGCAGCTTAAGAAAAATTGATTGTCATTTAAGAATCTCAAATATACTTAATGATGCAAATATTACAATTTATTGTAATTAAATATATTTAGAATTTACTGTAATTAAAGTTCAAGTCAGGGTACATATTACTTATATAAGCTTGGCATTTTGCTGCACAGGACTTTCATTCAGCCCATCATTGCTACACCAGCTCTCTGAAAGAGCCATCCACTTAGTTCCATTCCCGTGCCCCTTGCTTATATTTAGTATTTATCCACTTCTCTTTTTAACAGCTGTTATGGATTCTGCCTCCACCACTGATTTGGATGGGTCATTCCATGTCCTAACAACCCTCCGCATAAAACTATTTCTCCTAACCACTCCCTTTGTTCCTTGGTGATGATCTTAAATTTATGCCTTTTAATTGCCGACTAACTGACCAGTGGAAATAGTTTTTCCCAATTTACGTAATCAAAACCTCTCAATTTGAACACAAATTTTGACTTGTTAAACTAGGCTACTAAACCTAATGAAAGTTGCAAACCTAATTTTATTTAAACTTGTTTGAGGCAATACACCCAGTTAACAAGGATAATTTACAATGATCTAGTCAAGGGTGAGTGCCCATGCAGCCACTTTTAATTTAATCAGCAAAACTTGAACAAGAAAACCTCATTTAAAGTTCTGAAGATCAGTTGATTCAAAAATTGGGCAGAATGAGTACACTAAAGCTAATTTGAAGTGTAAAGTTTTATACCTAAGTTAGTCAATAAAGTTTATTCAAAGGGACACATCAGCTGATTTTAAATTTGGAAATACAAGCTTCTTTCAAGGTTATTAAGCTTGTGGTAGAGCAGGTTTTTTACAGTGCATTTGTGAACACATTTTAAGAGTTATATCTAAACTTATCTTAAAGTCATACATCAAAGCTTGTTTGAAAGTGTGCAAGTAATTGTTTTAAAAATTGTGCATTGTTTCAAAATTGTTCAAGTAAATTAGTTTAAGGTTATAGAATGGTGTGTGTTTGCAGTCTGTCTAGTGCAGTATGTTTGTAGTTCATGGAAAATAGCATGATTCAATGTTAAATAATTTATTGTAGCCATAATATTTTACAAGGAAATGAATGGATTTGTATGTAGATTCTGAAATGGGATCTGGTCTTATAAGAGTTGAGCTTAAGTAGAATCCAGTACCACTTCATTGACCTGGATAGTCAATTTCCATTAATTGGTAAGTTAAATTAATTGTTGATTATTGCATACTCGCACTGTGTTCTGATTGTTCATGAACAGCTGTTAGTGTTCAAATAAAATTAATATAGCTAAAGTTTTACAATAGATTCTTTAGATCATTGTGCCTTTTCACAATTGGTGTACAGTTTGGAGCAGATATAAAGTTCATGATAGCACATGTAACTAATTTTGAAAGAATACAATTTAATAGTTTTAGAACATTTTAGATCTGTTTGAAGAGGTTAGGGTATGATATTGACATTTTTTGAACTTTAGTAGCAACAGAAAATAAAAGCATTAAAAAAATGGAATGTAGAGTAAGCAAAATGATTCCAAATGAAATACAATTGGAATGGACTAATGGTGGGAACAAATTTACACTTCAAAAGAAAATGGATTATCTTTTGGTGGAATAGTCTGCTTCTCTTTATAAGTGCTCTTTTCCACTTGTTGGACTTTTACTAATAACATTGTTTGGAGAATTGTCCAATTTTTAAGGCTGTCACATACCATGCCATTGTATACTGTTATTTTTAAACTGTAAATGGCAGGTTTGATTTGATGAATGGAAAAAGGAGATGCTAAAAGGCACTTTTTACATAGACTAAAGTTGATTTGTACGTTTATCTTGTGTGCTGGATCAACAGCAAAAGCTACTGTCAACATTGTCTTGTAATGCAAAAATTGAACCTTGACCTCAAGATATCAAGGTGAATGAAAAGGATGAGTTGTTACAGTAATGTGAAAAATAATTTAAATGTCCCTTAAAATATTCTCTACATGAAAACAGTGTGTGCCCTTTATGATTTTTTTCTTTCATATCAAGAAAAAAAAAGAACTTTTTGCTACTTGACAATTGGATTTGTTTTCTTTGGTTTAAAAACTGAATGTGAAGCTTTGATGGGCATTATTATTTACCCAAACTTTCTGACCATAGACCTTCAAACAAGACAGTGTAGTTATCAGCATTTGAAATATATACTTAACCTGATACCTGCTTTAGAAGCAATTTGACCCTTAAGTATCTGCAGTAAGAATCAGTTAAAAAGAGTTTACGATAAGATTTTTTTGAACAACATTTAATTTGTTAATTGATTTTACAGTCACTACACCATTTCATAGAAGAGTACTCAATATGAGACATGAAAATGCATCGTAATCAGTCATCAAGCGCATTAGCTCTGATTGCGTGTTTTTTTTACTTCGACTGTTCAAGCTGCTGAACTCAATGGGCTAGATTTTCTGCTGTGGTGGAGTTTTTGCAGGAGGTATATTGGGACTGCACTTAATACCAACCCGGTGTGACCCTGCTCTGAATCCACTGCATTTTCCTGTGTCAGGTTAATTTTAATGTTGAGGGTAGGCTCCCAGCATTATTTGCGCTCCCTATTGGGAACTTGGCTCCTTGAAGTTCTTACACATGACTATATACCTCATGAAACATAATACAGAATTAATCTAAAAACAGGGTCATTCTAATTGAAGTGTCTAGCTTTATATTCTACACACACAATGAACATTTCACCAGATTAATAGCTACATTGTTTGCATTGGAAATATTAATCTATTTATCTAAATGGGTCACTTTAACACCTCATTATTTTAGCTGGTGAAAATGTTGTACATTAATTTAGTCGAGCTTGAAAAAGTATTCTATTATTTCCACCACAAATTCCAAATAAATTAATTTTGTATTGCAGCATACTTTGTAAGAACCACAGTTGTCAGTCTCATCATCTCCTTTAAATGTTAAACAGCTAACCAGAATTAGCTTCAATGTAATTTTTTTTCCTGACCATTTTTGTTGGATATTTTACTTCGATGTGTGCTGGTTATGTCAATTCAAGCAACAGACTTGCAGGAGTTACTGGCCTGGATTTTCCTTAGGTTTTCAGCCTGTTTTTGGGAGGAGTGAGGAGTACTGAAGAGGAAAATGGATTGGTGAGATTTCGTTCCATCCCTTCCTCCAAAAACCTCAAGGTAATGTTAACAGCTGGCAACACTTACTAAAATACTGATCTGCCATGTGTACAAATGTTACTTGAGAAGTCCCATAATGTCTGAATTTCAATTTCCCCCCTTTGCCATCTGTGGCCCACATCTCGAAAGGAACAGCAGTGGAACATAGGAACAGGCCATTCAGCCCCTCGAGCCTGTTCCACTATTCAATGAGATCATGGCTGATCTGTATCCTAACCCCTTTTACCTGCCTTGGCACCATATCTCTTAATAAACTTGGCAAAAATCTATCAATCTCAGATTTATAATTGATAATAATTGATCTAGCATTTACTGCTTTTTGTGGGAGAGAGTTCCACACTTCTACCACCCTTTGCGTGAGGACGTGTTTCCTAACTTCTCTCCTAAATGGCCTGGCTCTGATTTTAAGGTAATGTCTCCTTATCCTAGACTCCCCAGAGGAAAATGTTTCTCTCTATCTATCCTATCAATTCCTTTCAAAATCCTAAACACCTCAATCAAATCACCCCTTGACCTTTCATATTCCAGAGAATACAAGCCTAGTTTATGTAATCTCTCCTCATAATTTAACCTTTGGAACCCTGGTAACATTCTGGTGAATCTGCACTGCCAAGGCCAGTATATCCTTTCTAAGGTGCAGTGCCCAGAACTGTATACAGTACTTCAGATGTGGCCTTACCAGGGCTTTGTATAGCTGTAGCAAAACTTCCTCCCCTTTATATTCTAGCCCTCTAGGTATAAAGGCTAACATTCCATTAGCCTTTTTGATTATTATAGGTGGGAATGGATTTAAAGGGCATCTTATGAGGATATTGCATTTGCTCTAACCTTCCTGCTGTATATTTGCTGGGATTTATATTTTACTTTGTCTGTCCACACCTCACTTTTAGGTTCAGCAATGCCCCATTGTCCAGAACCTTTTCTATGGACCTAGCACAACAGTGTAAGAGGACAATCAATTTGATACAAGATGAGAACAACTGCGCTCACATCACCAGGCTGTAAGCTCTCTGAAATCGGCATCAGGAGGCTTGATGAGTGGCTCCCGAATGGACAACATGCGTCATCTGATTTCCATAATCCTGTCAACTTTCTCAACAGGAAAGGTTTTCACTATTGAACATTCACTATCCAGACAACTGCCATGATTCTTTTATTTCAAGTCATGATATGTAGTTGCTCATTTCCTGCACCTGTCTTCACCCCCATGGAGGAATGCTTACTGACACCAGGGCTGCATTCCTAGAAGATGGCAAGCCGAGATTCTACAAGCTGTCTGCTTTCTCTTTCAAGGAGAAAGTTGTCCACATGCAATGACAGAGAACTGCCATGAGAGTTGGAAGCCCTAGCCTCTGATCTCACAGCTCTTACAAGGAGGAACTCCCTGGAACTCTTCAGCGAGCTTACGGGAGAAGCAGTGGGAGATGGGGAAGTAGGAAGGGAGGCAGCTGCCGCAGGTTGGTAATGAGATTCATTTTCTCATGTCTCTTCAGTTGCTGCAGCACAAATAAAATCTGTCACCACAATACGTTGTGGATCCTTAAGCTCATACTTAGTTCTGTGAGAGCTATGGCCATTGTGCAACTCTTCTACCTATCCTTACCTCTTATTTTTCTGCCCTGTCAGGTGTGTTACAGCTACAAGCTGAGGAAAAGGTTAAAAAAGGACCTTGGTCCTCTGCTTTGGATTCTGCCAGCACCTCTCCACTGTCCTACCAAATACCAGCCCCATAGAAAGTCATCTGGAGAGAATATGAAGGGTCTTGTGGTACCTTCTATGCATTGATGGTAAGCTGATGAGACACTTCAAAAGGTGTTTGTAAGTGTTAAACATGCTTATTATAGTGCATTCCGAGAAGGAACAACTGTCTTCTCTTATCTTGGCTGCCCTAGGGAAGTCTTTGAACATCTTGCAGTACTGCATTGCCATGTGGGGGATAGTGGAGGAGGCACTTGTTGCCAAGGATAGCTCCTTCTAATATCCTTGAACAGTCCCTTTCTATGGGTGCCTCCACTCATGCCAAATAGATGTTCCTTCCTTTGCCTTAGGTATTTCTACTGAAGAATCTGTAAACTTGGGAGCTCTGTGCCCTGCAGCTGCACTCTCAGCCATGTTCCTATGCTTCCCAGTAGTACCTTACACCAAACTTCGCATTCTGAGGCCTGGGCCTTTAAACTACTGAAGTTGTTAAAATGCTGCAGCCGCTTCCAAGTTCCTGTCTCATGGCAGACAACAATACCTCTGGAATTCCAGCTCCTCCGGTCTCATGGCAGACAACAATACCTCTGGAATTCCAGCTCTGTAGAAAATGAGGCTGAATGACCCTGGTTAGAATCGGTTGTAGTGGAGGGCAGAAGTCCTGCCTGACTACATTTCTGTCACAAATACCGCCAATTGGAATATCCAGCCTGTCTCCCATTCACCTTGACTGGCTGTGAGAATTGAGGCATCTTTTCTATGTCCAAAGCCAATATACAACCATGATGTGGAGATGCCGGTGATGGACTGGGGTTGACAATTGTAAACAATTTTACAACACCAAGTTATAGTCCAGCAATTTTATTTTAAATTCACAAGCTTTCGGAGGCTTCCTCCTTCCTCAGGTAAATGTTCAGGAGCTCCTGAACATTTACCTGAGGAAGGAGGAAGCCTCCGAAAGCTTGTGAATTTAAAATAAAATTGCTGGACTATAACTTGGTGTTGTAAAATTGTTTACAATATACAACCAGCATTTGGTCTTGACCGATTGCACGACAGACCCTCATAAACAACAACAGTTGCTGGCTTTGTGGCCCATACTGCCACATGCAAAACAGTGAGCCCTGTATTTTCTGATTGGTGTTTCTGTAATGCCACCTGTAACGCATTTGAAATATTACATCAGAAAATGTCTGTAAGCTCCCTGGAATTACCATCAGGAGGCTTAATGAGTGTCTCCCGAATGGACAACATGAGTCATCTGATTTCCCACCCACGCTGCAATCTTTCAGCACTTGCGAGGCCACAAAATGATTGTCAAGTTCACCCAACTGCTTCAGGGACTTGTATTCCTGTTAAAGCAATCATATCCTCAAATCTTCTTGACATGCTTGTAGAAAGCGATCCCTTGACATTAATTACCTTAGTCGCATATAGTCTGTCACTTTCTTTTCAACTAATCTCCAATTCCCAAATTTCCTCCAGCTGTATGACTAGTTCTCTAAATCCAATATGGAGTTTTCCATAAGTTACATTTTTGCCTGTATGATTAGGCATTAAGTTATAAGCAGTAAGAATAGCACACTTTAATGCATGTATTGAATGAAGTTGTAAAGTGTTGTGAGCGCTTGTGTCTAACCATGCTATAATTATCCTGGATGTTTTTCGATGTGGACACTGGGTGCCCAGTGCTAATATCTCTCACTTTAATGAGCTCACAAAATTGCAAGGAAATTTAAAAAAAAATGTATTTGCCTGTCACACAATTATGGAATATTTAGTTCAAAGCAGTGCAGAAGAAAACTATTGCTTACCACTCTAAATAAGCACAAATTGTACTTAAGAGACCATAAGAGATAGGAGCAGGAGTAGGCCATTTGGCCCCTTGAGCCTGCTCCGCCATTTAATGAGATCATGGCTGATCTGATTTTTACCTCAACTCCACTTTCCCGCCCTTTCCCCATATCCTTTGACTCTCTTGCTGGTCAAAAATTTGTCTTAACTCAGCCTTGAATGTATTCAATGACTCAGCTTCCACAGCTTTTTGGGGTAAAGAATTCCAAAGATTAACGACCCTCTGGGAGAAGAAACTTTTTCCTCCCAAAGTGGATGACTTCACATTTTCCCACATTATATTCCATCTGCCAAATTTTTGCCCATTCACTTAACCTGTCAATATCTCTTTGCAGACACTTTGGGCTCGATATTAGGAGGGCGTCGGGTTCGCGGTGGGAGGTCTATTGGGCGCGTGGGTAACACGCCCGGTGAAATCAGTCTGCCCCGCGCGCGATCGCAGGCTGATTGGAGCCACTTACCTGGTCTTCCGGGTTCCCCACTGGTAACCTGCGCGTCGGGCGGGCTGCGCATGCACAGTAAGGTCTGTCAGCTGGAGGAGCTCTATTTAAAGGGGCAGTCCTCCACTGACTGATGCTGCAAGAAATAGGAAAAATTACAGCATGGAGCAGCCTAGGGGGAAGGCTGCTCCCAGGTTTAATGATGCCTCACTCCATGTATCATTGGATGGGGTGAGGGGGAGGACAGAGATCTTCCCCCCGGCGGGCGGGAGGAAGCGACCTGCCTCTGCCACCAAGAAGGCCTGGCTCGAGGTGGCAGAGGAGGTCACCTGCACCACCAACATATCGCCCACCTGCATACAGTGCAGGAGGCACTGCAATGACCTAAGTAGGTCAGCTGAAGTGAGTACACTTACTCATTCCCCTACACTCCGTCTGCCACATCACTGCCCCCACCCCACATCTCCTTCTGCACTGCCAACACTACTCTGTCACATCACTCCTCACACCCACTCAAAGCTCATCCTCATCTTACCTGCACTTACTCACCTCGCCAGTACTCATCCCGCCACTACCACTCAAACCAATCCTCATACAATCTCATGGCTCTATCTCATACTCACCCTCTCATGCATCTCTTTCACGGTCAGCCTCACTCAACCTGCCACTACCTGTGCTGCAGCCACAGGGCATGCATCACATATGTGCAGTAGGCAGCGTAAGGCAAACGTGTTGTGAGCATGAAGGGGATGCACAAGGGTGTTTGAGGGTTTGTCATGGTTTTTACTTATATTTAATTTCTGATCAACTCACATCACATATTATATTGTCACCACTACTGCCACGTCTTTGCGAATCTTGTCTGGTTTGTGCAATAATGCCCTTTCCTGAGGATCACAATGAAGACCCACACCTGATGCCACCCATTGTGTCACTGCAGAGTGGGTGTAGGTGTATTTGCAGGGCTCTTTTGTGCAGACGACTGAGAGACGTCGGCAATGTCCCCGGTGGCACCCTGGAAGGATGCGGAGGAGAAGTTGTTGAGGGCAGTGGTGACTTTGACAGCAACAGGTAAGAAGATGGTGCTCGGGCCAGCCGGGAGCAGCTCGGCATGAAAGAGGCTGCAGATGTCCACGACTACATGTCGAGTGACTCTGAGCCTCCGTGTGCACTGCTGCTCAGAGAGGTCCAGGAAGCTGAGCCTCGGTCTGTGGACCCTGTGGCGAGGATAGTGCCCTCTGCGATGCATCTCTCTCTGCGGTAGCCCTCCCTCCTGCTGTGCAGGTGGATATGTCACAGCACTGTGTTGTGGAGATCCACGTGTCAGAGGTGGCCAGCGAGGCTGGTGATGCTGTTCGCCCTTCGAGGAGGTCATGACTGCAGCTACGGCGGCCCCCATCCGGACGATGTACATCCGAGGGGGTCTGCAAGGTAGGTACATGTCTCTGGACCCCGGGGTAAGTGTGCAAGTTGGTGAATTTGATTGTCAGGAGGAGGGTGGTGGAGGCCAAACTTTGTCCAAAGTGACAGAGTGGCCTCCTGCAATGCGTGAGGGTCTCCACCGCCCCCCTCTCCCCCCCACCACCTCCCACCTGTCAAATGGACCTTTGCAGCTGCCACAGGCTGATGGCTGCAACACGTCCATTTCAACTGGGAGTGTTTCCCCCAGTACGGGAAACAGTCCCAGTTTTTTGTAAAATATCTCCTTAATCAGGTCTCTAAACCTGAAATACCAGTATAAATACTTTTAAGTGGCACCCCGCTGGCTTTAATTGCCTGCGGGAGTCCCACATGCGGGGGCTGCGCGCACACATCAGCGCATCTGTGGGGAACCCGAAAGTGGGCGGGTTGGAGCCGGGCTCCCGACCCGCCCCGGGATTCCCCGATTTTTGGAGCCCCCCTGCCAGGAACGCACCCGAATGCGGGTGCTAATATCGAGCCCTTTGTGTCCTTGTCGCAACTTGCTTTTCCACCTATCTTTGTATCATCAGCAAATTTGGCTACAAGACACTCTGTTCCTTCATCCAAGTCATTGATATATATTGTAAATATTTGAGGCCCCAGCACTGATCCCTGCGGCACCCCACTAGTTACAGATTGCCGTTTTGAAAATGACCCTTTTATCCCGACTCTTTGTTTTCTGTTAGTTAGCCAATCCTCTATCCATGCCAGTATATTACCCCAACACCATGAGCTCTTATCTTGTGAGGTAATCTTTCATGTGGCACCTTATCGAATGCCTTTTGGAAATCCAAATATACTGCATCCATTGGTTCCCCTTTATCCACCCTGCCCGTTACTTCCTCAAAGAACTCTAATAAATTTGTCAGACATGATTTCCCCTTCATAAAACCATGTTGACTCTCCTTGATTGTATTATGAATCTCCAAATGTCCTGCTACTACTTCCTTAATAATGGATTCTAGCATTTTCCCAATGACAGATGTTAGGCTAATTGGTCTATAGTTACCTGCTTTCTGTCTCACTCCTTTCTTGAATAGGGGTGTTACGTTTGCGGTTTTCCAATTCGCTGGGACCTTTCCAGAATCTAGTGAATTCTGGAAGATTACAACCAATGCATCCACTATCTCTGTAACCACTTCCTTTAAGACCCTCTGATGCAAGCCATCAGGTCCAGGGGACTTGTCAGCCTTTAGACCCATTAGTTTACCATTACTTTTTCTCTCGTGATAGTGATTGTTTGTTTTTAGTTCCTCCCTCCCCTCTGCCCCTTGATTTTCTATTATTATTGGTATGTTATTAGTGTCTTCTACTGTGAAGACAGATACAAAATATCTGTTCAATTCCTCTGCCATTTCCTGGTTTTCCATTATTATTTCCCCAGTCTCATCCTCTAAGGGACCAACGTTTACTTTAGCTACCCTCTTCCTTTTTATATACTTGTAGAAGCTTTTACTGTCAGTTTTTATATTTCTTGCTAGTTTACTCTCATAATTTATTTTCTCCCTTTATTATTCTTTTAGTCATCCTTTGCTGGTTTTTAAAGTTTTCCCAATCTTCGGGCTTACCAGTAATCTTTGCCATGTTGTATGCTTTTTCTTTTAACCTGATTCCATCCTTGACTTCCTTAGTTAGCCATTTGTAAACAATTTTACAACACCAAGTTATAGTCCAGCAATTTTATTTTAAATTCACAAGCTTTCGGAGATTTCCTCCTTCCTCAGGCAAATGTTTCAAGAAACATTTGCCTGAGGAAGGAGGAAATCTCCGAAAGCTTGTGAATTTAAAATAAAATTGCTGGACTATAACTTGGTGTTGTAAAATTGTTTACAATTGTCAACCCCAGTCCATCACCGGCATCTCCACATCTTAGTTAGCCATGGTTGGTTCACCCTTTTTGTGGAGTCTTTCCTCCTCATAGGGATATATTTTTGTTGCGAGTCATAAAATATCTTTTTAAAATGTTTGCCACTGCTTATCGAACATCACACCACCTAATCTGTTTACCCAGTCCACTTTAGCCAATTCCACCCTCATTCCTTTATAATTGCCCTTATTTAAGTTTAATACAGTAGTTTCAGACCCAAGATCCTCGCTCTCAAACTGGATGTGAAATTCTATCATGTTATGATCACTGCTTCCCAAGGGATCCTTTACTTTGAGATCATTAATTAGTCCTGTTCCGTTACCCATTACCAGATCCAAAATGGCCTGTTCCCTGGTTGGTTCTCCAATGTATTAGTCTAAGAAACAGTCCCTAATACATTCAATGAACTCCACCTCAGGGCTATTTTTGCCAATTTGATTTGTCCAATCTATGTGAAAGTTAAAATCGCCCATGATTATTGCATTACCTTTTTTACAAGCCCCCCTTATTTCCTGATTAATATTTTGCCCTGCTGTGTAGCTACTGTTAGGGGGCCTATATACTACTCCCACCAGTGATTTCTTTCCTCCACCCAAATTGATTCGACATCTTGATCTTCTGAGCCAAGATAATTTCTCACTATTATACCAATTTCATCCTTTATTAAGAGAGCTACCCCACCACCTTTACCTTTTTTCCTATCCTTTCGAAATGTTAAATAATCCTGAATATTTAGCTCCCAACCTTGGTCACCTTGTAACCACGTCTCTGTAATGGTTACGAGATCATACCCATGTGTTTCTATTTGTGCCGTCAATTCATCTATCTTGTTACGAATGCTGCGTGCATTCAGATAAAGAACCTTTAATTTTGTCTTTTTACTATTCTTTCCTACCCCGGCCCCATTTGCTAGTGCACTCTTATGTTTGTATGCTCTGTCCCTTCCTGACACACTAATTATCATTACCCCCATCACTTTCCTTGTCTTTTCTCTTTATCAATCTAAACTTCGCCCCACCTGAGCCCTCACCCCAACCCTTTATTTAGTTTAAAGCCGTCTCTACTGCCCTAGTTATTTGGTTTGCCAGAACACTGGTCCCAGCATGGTTCAGGTGAAGCCCGTCCCAACGGAACAGCTCCCTCTTTCCCCAGTACTGGTGCCAGTGCCCCATGAATTGAAACCCACTTCTCCCACACCAGCCTTTGAGCCACGCATTCATCTCTCTGATCTGATTTACCCTGTGCCAATTTGCTCACGGCTCAGGTAATAATCCGGAGATTATCACCTTTGTGGTTCTGCTTTTTAATTTAGTCCCTAGCTGCTCAAACTCCCTCAGCAGAGCCTTTTTCTTAGGTACCAACGACATAGGTAGGACTATGTGGACCACGACAACTGGATCTTCCCCCTTCCACTCCAAGTTTCTCCAGCCCTGAGGAGATGTCCTTAACCCTGGCACCTGGTAGGCTCTTGCTCTTGACTGCAGAGAACAGTATCTATCCCTCTAACTATACTGCCGCCTACTACAACCACATTCCTTTTTACTCCCCCCACTTGAATGGCCCCCTGAACTACTGTGCCATGGCCAGTTTGCTCATCCTCCCTGCAGTCCCTGCACTCGTCCACAAGGGCTGCAAGAACCTCGTATCTATTGGACAAGTGCAGAGGCTGAGGCTCCTGCAATGCTACCTCCTGGATCCCTGTACCTGGCTCACTCGCAGTCACACCCTCCTGTCCCTGACCACGTGCCAATTCTACAGTATTTAGTCTAAGGGGCGTGACTGCCTCCTGGATCAAAGTGTCCAGGTAACTATCTCCCTCCTTGATGCCTCACGATGTTTGCAGCTCAGACTCCAGCTCCTCAACTCAGAGCCGAAGTTCCTCGAGCTGCAGACACTGACCGCAGATGTAGTCGCCCTGGACAAAACTCTCCAGTAGCTCCCACATATTGCAGCTGCAACACATCTCCTGCCCTGTCATAACTTTTGTTTATTTAATTGATTACTACAATGCCAATAAAATTATTTTTAGGTTGAACCAAGTACTGGCCTTGTTTAATTTATTAAATTGTTTAAAATACGGTTTTATGCTGTAAGTTACTTAGCCCACAGTCCTAAGAAAGAAGAAAACAAGAGATACTCACCACCAACCACCTACCTGCCTTACCTGTGACGTCACACTGCAGTTTTGTTTTGTTGCTGTGACCCGCTCTCGGTACGCTCCCCTCCGCTCTCGGTACGCTCCCCTCCGCTCTCGGTACGCTCCCCTCCGCTCTCGGTACGCTCCCCTCCGCTCTCGGTACGCTCCGCTCTGCTGACTAATCAAATGCACCTCACCCCTTACTGCACCGAATACCCTCACTCACCAAATTCCCATTTATAGACTCTGTTGAAACCAGACTCTATTGATAGCTGCTACTCCATGCGTTAGCAAAACCCTTCTGAATTTATGCTAGCTAGAATGCCAATCACCCGAGTCAGCCCCAGCTGACAGTAGATTACCAGTTCTAACCAGTCACCTAATTAACTAGGTGACCAACTGCCACTTCAGGCTGCTTATTTACCACTAACTGAAAACTGCAAGTTAAGATGAAATTTACGTTAAACACTTGATGCCAAACTTAGTCAAATTTTAGATAAAGATCAATCCTTTAAAAATCCCCTCACTCACCAAATTCCCAATTATAGACTCTGTCGAAACAGACTCCGTCGATAGCTGTTACTCCGTGCTCCCTCACAGATCATGATGTCAGTGAGTCTCCTATTTCTGCTGAAAGTACACTTGCCTGTTATTGGTTTCTTGCGTACGCTACTAACAAACGTTAGTTATCAATGTTCAGCTGATCAGTTTAAGGAGCACAATGCAGCCAAACTTTGGAAAAAATGGCTTATATTGTCTTTGCTAAAATAATCTGAGAACATTTCCGCATTAAGTTTCATTGTGCCAAAGGTTACTTATCAGAAGGAACAATACGGTTTCTTGTTTCCTGGACAAAGCTCAAAGCTCATTGTATGCTTTTACTTAGGACATCCGGGTTGTCATCATATACAGAAATGTTTCTTCTTCAAAGAATTATTATAAGTAAGAGTCATAGTACTGTGTGAAGCCAACTCCTTATTACATGGGGTAGGCATCAAAAAAATATTCTGTCGTCGCCTATATAATTTAGCCAAAGCTCTCAATGTAAACATACTGGCCCATAATCTCCTGGGAAAATAACAGTGAGTTTAATGCGCACACCATTATTAGTGTGTTTAAAAAACCCCAGCAATTTGAGGCAAAGAAGAGATACCCCATGAGTTGCGAATCGTTACAAATTGCTGGATGATTTGCTATTATTCTCTCAAAAACTGGAATTCGCCATCAACCTCCCAGTGAGTGATAAGAAATTGCTGCATTTGCGCCATAAATATGAATTAAACTCCCGGCAGAAAGTTTGGGCTGGTATTTGACAACATAAGGACCCTTTCAATAACGAGATCTACATTCCTGCAATGTCATTCAAGCTCGAAGGCCCAGAAAGGGAACAAGTGAATCTGCGGAGTCTCACTCCTGCACGTAGTAAATTGTTCTTAGAGGTTTTTAAAATTTAACATGTTTAAATTTTTAAAAAATGTCTCTTTTTTTCTTTCTCTGAATCCAATCTTTTCTCCCTCTCTCTTTATTTCTCTTTCTAATTTGACTCTAATTCACCCTATTTCCTTCTCTGTCATTCCTCTGTTTCTTTCTCTATCAAATTTCATTGATTAAGGAGATACATTGTTGTTGTTCACCAAGGTCCCAGATGCCCCGTTGACCTTACTGCGCCGTTATCAATTCGCACTTCCAGCAATTTGTGGTGCAAAAAGTTTTCAAGGTAACGGTAAAGGAAAAAAATCCAACTCACGGGCCACACTGCGACATGCCCCACTCCAGCAAATTCTGGTCTAATGTTTTAGCCATGGTTATAGACCCAAATTTAGAATTCCAAATCATTCAGGATGTAGAACAGTGCAGTGGTTTGTCCAATCTAAAACATTTCCAATCTAAAATGTTGCTGACATATGTGATGTCAATCTCCTCTTTTGAAGATACATTTTGGAGTTTGAATCTAGTTTCTAATGGGTTCAAATCACAAAATTGTCCAATTTAGCACTAATTGACACCAAGTTGACTGTCATTGTGAGAGATTGGTCGTATCATTTGTCACTAAGGGATTCCCATCTGAGGTTAGAGTTTGAAGTGCATTGTTGGGACAATGAAGAGAGAGGTTTATCCTGAATCTAGCCCATTGTTTTACTTGTGCTATATAATAGGTGCCAAAAGTGGAAAGGTATTGAATTCTTCAACACTGAAATTATTAACCTTTGATGGGCACACAAATTTGCCTACCAAGATTTTTTAAATCTCCCAAAAAATTCTTCTAGAGATTCCAAATCATTCACGTACAGTATAAAACCCGAAGGTCCACTTACCCAGTAATAACCAATGTGGGATCTAAGATCAAACATTTAAACTAGGTTCTAACATGTTTTGAAAATAACAAAAAGTTCAGCGTTGAACTTATCTCATGCATAATACATGAAACTCTACCTTGGTTCTAATGGATTACTTCCATTTCCTAGCCTCCCTCCCCCCGACCCCAATACCCACTGAATACTAATTCTAATAAATACATAGATTGTTGTCTCATTCTGGCATTGTAGCTAAACTTTCTAATTGTCCTGAACATGGGCAAGAAGAACCGCATTGGTTTTTTCTCAACTCTTCCAAAACATTCTGGTAAGGCAATAACTAGTCTCTCCCAAACAAGTAAACTTATTCACTGGAAACAAACACAGAGCAACCATTGTTCTCAATTGTCTATCAGTTAAGCACAAGCCTTATTTGTATAACAGATTATACCAGTCATTACCTTGTTGCAAAACTGCCTGAAGGAAGATTACAGGGAAAATACTGCAGCTACACAACCATCAGCTAGAAAAAATATATTTTCTTATCATTGCCCCGTCCATTGTATAATTCCTATGAGGCCCTTCTATTTCAATTCACATTCACTATTACATGCTGTTTTACTGCAACCCACAAAAGTTATGATATTGTTACTTTCATTTGTAATCACGGCTGTCAATAAATTGTAATTAACTTCTGCAATTAACCCATTAATTTTTTTTGGCAATTCATTTTTTTAATACGCATTAATCGGAGAAATAATTCTGGGTTTCAAAAATAACGCCAATGAGCTCAGATATTCATTACCTGCCTGTTTGTGGCACCAAGTCCAGCAGAGCTGGTGTCCTGCTCCCTCACTGTGAAGGGTAAGTCAATGGCTAAGTCTACAAGAGCTTATTTTGAGACAGACGTTAGTCCTATAGAATGAGCCAGGAGAGAAGGTTTCCATTCACTCAGTTTCTAACTACACACAGTTTTCAAGGTTTTTAATATACTTGCATCAATTTATTACTGCTCGTGATACATTTGTAGCAGTGCATTATTGGACTCTATTGGCTGTCACTTGGACTAAAGAGGAGAAGGACCTGGCAATGATGGAGGGCTTCATTTAGGGTGAGCCAAGAAGCCCACTCTATTATAGTGTTTAGGGGGTGCAGACCAGTTTATTGATCCGGGCCCTATCAAACTGTGGGGCAGCTGATGAGTATACTCTTTGCCAGTAATGCTATCAGTTGAGGAGCAGCATGGTAGTGTCAAAAGATTGACCTGGTTATGTTGGTGATACAAAGTTGTCAATCTTCACAATCTGGGATTTTGAGAGGCAAGAAACTGTTTTTTTTTAGTCAATTGTTTTTTAAAAAAACTTCCTCCCCTCCCACCTCCAAAATAGGTTGGGAGCAGGGTGCTTAAACAATAAAGGCAAATGAAAGACATTTAACTTCAAAAATTGAGGGGGACAAATAGTTAGAATCGAGCAATGTTAGCGAAAAGAGGATCATTCAATTTAAAATGTAAATAGAGAAGGAATAGGATGGGGGGAAAGTTACAATTAAGTGAACACAGGTAAAGTGGTGATCTTTTTCATTTTCTTATAAAATTGTTTTACTTTAGCAGCTTGGGGTTTATGTTATAGTAATGAATTTAATAAGTTTAGGAACAATTCGATTTTTTAAAAAACTGAATTGTTTGAGTCTGCTGAAAACAGACAAAACTGTTCGGGTTTTTACGCTGAGTTGTTTTTTGGATAATAGTATCAGTAATAAAACAAACTTGAAATGGATGCAGTAATTGTATCAATTAATTATAGTGTTACAACCAAGCTGAGAATTTTTAATCAGGAGAATAATCATGACTAATTTTTAAACATCGCTTGACACCCCTATTTATAATAAAAGCAGCATAATAATTCATTGGTAGTTTGATGTGGGTAATAATGTATATCTGCTCTGTAGCATCCTGTCTGGATGAGAAATGCAGGACACTGTCATTAACTGCAAACTTTTCTCATTTATTCTAATATCATTTTTAAATTCCCTGGCCACTGTCTGAGGTTGAACCAGACTGTTCACAACCTCAGCTCCCATTTGACCCTGAGTTGAGCTTCCCACTTCAAATCCTCTTCATCACCAAGACTGCCCACTTCCACCTCTAATATCGCCCGTCTCCGCTCCTGCCTCATCCGTCTACTTCTGAAACCCTCATCCATGCTTTTGTTACCTCTAGACTCGACTATTCCAATGCTCTCCTCGTCGGCCTCCTGCCTTCCTCCCTTCGTAAACTAGAGCTCATCCAAAACTCTGCTGCACGTATCCTAACTCGAGCCAAGTCCTATTCTCACATCACCTCTATGCTTGCTGACCTACATTGGCTCCCAGTCCAGCAACGCTTCAAATTTAGAATTCTCATCCTTGCGTTCAAATCACTCTACGGCCTCGCCACTCCCTATCTCTGTAACCTCCTCCAGCCCTACAACCCTCTGAGGTCTCTGCCCTCCTCCAATTCTTGCCTCTTGCACATCCCCAATTTCCTTCGCTCCACCATTGGTGGCCGTGCCTTCAACTGTCTAGGCCCCAAGCTCTTGAATTCCTTCCCTAAACCTCTCTGCCTCTCTAACTCTCTCTCCTCCTTTAAGATGCTCCATAAAACCTAGCTCTTTGAGCAAGCTTTTGGTCACCTGTCCTAACATCTCTTTATGTGGCTCAGTGTCAAATTTTGTCTGAAATACTCCTGCAAAGTGCCTTGGGGTGCCTTACTACATTAAAACCGCTATATAAATGGAAATTTTTGTTACAAAAAATAAATGATAGATAAAGAACTGTGTGCATAGACACTATAAATATGTGCCTGATGTGAGTGAAAAATAAAGTTAACTTGATGGGAAACATTTTATTTTAAAATGTGACATTTAAACAGTTTACTCAAAGAGCTAATTGTTTCAGTACATTTTGTTGGTCCAACACAAGAGGAAAGCACACAGGATTTTGGATAACAAATATCCCTTCATCAGGTGAACACAAAGGAGACTTATTGGCGTTTCATCATCCAAGTATATGCTGCGGAATTGTTCTGTTGCTATGGTTACCATTGTTGACTAAGAGTAGACAATTTTTGATAACTTATCTTTGTGTAAGCACCAAGAGCCTGAAGCCATTCAGTTTGAGATGCTTTGAGATATTTCTGAGACGTGATTAAAACACTATCTCTTTTGCTTTCAGTTCTAAACTTTTGTAATGCGCATTTTGTTCATTAATATTTAAAGAGCTAAACTGACAACAATATTTGGTTTTGCTGTCGGGATATGGACAAATCTGGCAAGGCTGCATTAATTGTCCATCCCTAGTTAGATAGATAGATAGAAAGAAAGAACTTGCATTTATATAGTGCCTTTCACGAAGTCAGGATGTCCCAAAACACTTTACAGCAAATGAAGCACTTATAAACTGTAGTCACTATTGCAGTGTAGGAAACAGAGCAACCAATTTGCACACAGCAAGTTCCCTCAACAACAATGAGATAATGACCAGATAATTTGCTTTAGTAATGTTGATTGAAGGATAATATTGGCCAGGGCACCAATAGCAGGGGAGAACTCCCCTGCTTGTCTTCAAAGTAGTGCCATGGGATCTTTTACATCCACCTGAGAGAGCAGATGGGGCCTCAGTTTAACCTCTCATCCGAAAGACAGCACTCCTTCAGTACTGCACTGAAATGAAAACAGAAAAATGCTGGAAATACTCAGCAAAGTCAGACAGCATTTGTGCAGAAAGCAACAGAGTTAATGTTTCAAGTTGATGACCCTTCGTCAGAACTGAACTGTCCGCTTAGATTTTGTCCGCAAGTCTCTGGAGTAGGACATGAACCCACAACCTTCCTACTCAGAGGTAAGAGTGCTACCACTGAGCTACGGTTGATACTGTTGCCCTTAAAAGGTGGTGGTGGACCTTCTTCTTGAACTGTTGCAGCCTTTCTGTGGATGGTGTTAGGTTAATAATTTCAGGATATTGGCCTAGAGATGATTAAATAATGGTGATATATGTCCAGGTCAGGATGATGTGTGACTGGAAGGGCATCTTGGAGGTGATGGTGTTCCTATGATATTGCTTCCTTCGTACTTCTAGGTGGTAGAGGTTGCACGGGAGGGAGACGCTGTCAAAGTAACATTGGCGAGTTGTTATAGTGCATCCTGTAGATCGTATGTACTGCAGCCACAGTGTACTGAAGATGGAGGGGGTGGATATTGAATCCAGTGGCAGAGATGCTGATCAAGTGGACTGTTCTGCCTTGGATGGTGTCAAGCTTCTTGAATGTTGTTGCGGCTGCACCTACCTAACCAGGTGAGTGGTGACTTGAACCTTGGAGAGAGATTTTGGAGGTGTCAGAATGTGAGCCACTCGTCACAGAGTACCCAGCTCTTTTCATAGTCATGGTGTTGATATGGCAAGTCCAGTTGAGCTTCTAGTCAATGGTGATCCCCAAAATGTTGATAGTGGTGCTGTTGAAGATTGGGAAGGTGGCTGGACTTTTTCTTGTTCAAGGTAGTCATTGCCTGGCACTAATGTTACCTGTTACTTTTCAATCCAAGCCTAGATGTTATCCACCTCCTGCTGTAGGCTGGCATGTGCTGCTTCATTAACAGAGGAGCTGTGAATGGAGTTGAACACTGTGGCATTATCAGCAAATAGCCCCACTCCTGACCTTACGATGGAGAGAAATTCATTGAAGTAGCTGAAAATGGTTAGGTTGAGGAACTCCTGCTGCAATACCTTGGGCTGCAATGATTGACCTCTAACTACCACAAACAGCTGCCTTTTCATCACGTATGACCCCAGTCACTGGATGCTTTTCCTTTTGACCCCATTGGTCTTAGTTTTGCTCTGGCTCCTTGCTGCCTTAATGTTGAGCGCAGCTATTCTCATCTGTCCTCCTAGTATTCAGCTCCTGCATCTGTATCTGGATCAAGGCTGTGATGAAGTCTGGAGCTGAGTGGTTTCGGTGGAACCCAAACTGAGCATCAGTGAGGAGGTTATTAGTGAGATGATGTCTTTTGATGGCAATGGTGATGACTCCTTCCATTGATTTGCTAATGCCTCAAATAATGAAGCAGTCCGAGCCCGCATGCAGCAAGACCTGGGACAACATCCAGGCTAGGGCTCATAAGTGGCAAGTAACATTCGCGCCAGACAAGTGCCAGGCAATGACCATCTCCAACAAGAGAGAGTCTAACCACCTCCCCTTGACATTCAACGGCATTACCATCGCCGAATCCCCCGTCGTCAACATCCTGGGGGTCACCATTGACCAGAAACTTAACTGGACCAGCCATATATATACTGTGGCTACAAGAGCAGATCAAAGGCTGGGTATTCTGCAGCTTGGATGAGTGCAGCTCCAACAACACTCAAGAAGCTCGACACCATCCAGGATAAAGCAGCCCGCTTGATTGGCACCCCATCCACCACCCGAAACATTCACTCCCTTCACCACTGGCGCACAGTGGCTGCAGTGTGTTCCATCCACAGGATGCACTGCAGCAACTCGCCAAGGCTTCTTCAACAGCACCCCCCAAGCCCGCGACCTCTTCCACCTAGAAGGACAAGAGCAGCAGGTACATGGGAGCAACACCACCTGCACGTTCCCCTCCAAGGCATATACAATCCTGACTTGGAAATATATCGCCGTTCCTTCATCGTCGCTGGGTCAAAATCCTGGAACTCCCTACCTAACAGCACTGTGGGAGAACCTTCACCACACGGACTGCAGTGGTTCAAGAAGGCGGCTCACCACCACCTTCTCAAGGGCAATTAGGGATGGGCAATAAATGCCGGCCTCACCAGCGACGCCCACATCCCATGAACGAATAAAAAAAAAATGATTGGGTGGTAATTGGCCAGGTTAGATTTAAAGAAAAAAAGAAAGACGTGGGCATTTAAACTGCGCCTTGCACGATCTCAGGATGTCCCAAAGCGCTTTACAGCCAGTTAAGTGCTTTTAAAGTGTAGTCATTGTTGTAATGTAGGAAACTTATCCTCCATTTTTCTTGTTTTTTGTGCAGAGGACAAATCCTGTTTTTTGTGCATAGGACGAATATGGGAAATCTTCCACATTGTCAGGTAGATGCCAATGCCAGATATACTGGAATAGCTTAGCTAGGGGAGTATCAGGTGTTCATCTGGCATGTAAGGACCGGAATTGGCTGGACACTGATATTTATGATATTGAGGACCTTGGTACAAAACCGAGTAGGATTGTCCAATTGGCACTTTTAGCTGAAGAAACTTTCAAACAGTTCAGCCTTGTCTCTTGCTAGTTTCATCATAGTTGAAGACAGGGATGTTCATGAGTCCACCACTTCGGGTAGTTGCTTGATTGTCCTGGATGTGGTAGGACTTTGCTCTGATGCATAGCCTAGTGGGATTTCCTAGCCCTGCCTGCTTTTAGTGTTTAGTATGCAGGTAGCCCTGGTGCTGCTCCTGGAATGCCCTTCTACACTCTGCATTAAACCACAGTTGATCTACTCAATCTGTGTCAGGCTGTTGCTTGACTGATGTGGGCAGACCAGTCCCCAGGTGTTTGTAAAGAGGATTAGAATCATAGAATCTTACAGCACGGAAGAAGGCCATTCAGCCTGTCATGCCTGTGCTGGCTCTTTGAAAGAGTTATCCAATTTAGTCCCACACCCCAGCTTTTCCCTATAATCCTGCAAATTAATCCTCTTCAAGTACATGTCCAATTGCCTTTTGAAAGTTCCTATGGAATCTGATTCTACCACCCTTTCAGGTCGTGAGTTCCAGATCTTAACACCCCTCTGTGTGGAAAGAATGTCTCCTCATTTCCCCTCTAGTTTTTTGCGAATTATTTTAAATCTCTGACCTCTGGCAACAATCACCAGACAGGAGGATTCCCTCCCAGTCGGGGAACACTTCAGCAGTCAAGGACATTCAGCCACCGATCTTCGGGTAAGCGTTCTCCAAGGCGGCCTTCGAGACACACGACAACGCAAAATCGTCGAGCAGAAATTGATAGCCAAGTTCTGCACCCATGAGGACGGCCTCAACCGCGATCTTGGGTTCATGTCACGCTACACGTAAACCCACCAGCTAAAAAAGAGTTATCTGTTTTTAGTACAATTGGTCATTCTCTCTCTTTCTCTTCCTTTCGGACGTTTCTCTCTCTCTCTCTCTCTCTCTCTGTCTTTGGGCTCTGACCGTTTGTATATTCAGTAGTCCTGTATGTAATGTGTCTCTGTCTGATTGCCTTGACAACGGGCAGTTGGAAAGATTATCTGTAATCACCAGGCATTGTTCTCTGACTATATATGCGGTAACCTTCATGGAATCCCACACTCACCTGCCGAAGGAGAAAGCCTCCGAAAGCTTGTGATTTTCAAATAAAACTGTTGCACTATAACCTGGTATTGTAAGATTTCTTACATGTGCCCAGAATTGGACACAATACTCCAGCTGAGGCCTAACCAGTGATTTGTAAAGGTTTAGCATGACTTCCTTGTTTTTGTATTCAATGCCCCTATTACAAAGCCAAGTATCCCATACGCTTTCTTCACCATATTATCCACATGCACTGCCACTTTCAAAGATTTGTGAATACGCACCTCCAGGTCCCTCTGCTCTTGCACCCGCCACAAAATAGTACCATTTTGATTATACTGCCTCTCCATGTTGTTCCTCCCAAAGTATATCACTTCACATTTATCCGCATTAAATTGCATCTGCCATGTGCCCGCCCATTTCACCAGTCTGCGTATGTCCTCCTGAAGTCTGCTAGTATCCTCGTCACTGTTTACTACATTGCCAAGTTTTTTACCATCTGCAAACTTCAAAATTGTACTCCCTATACCCAAGTCCAGGTCATTTATATATAACAAGAAAAGCAATGGTCCTAATACCGATCTCTGGGGAACCCCACTGCATACTTCTCTCAAGTCAGAAAAACATCCATTCACCACTACTCTCCGCCTCCTATCCCTTAGCCAATTACATACCCAAGGTACCACCATCCCTTTAATCCCACGTGCTTCTATTTTCCAAATAAGTTTGTTATGTGTACTTTATCAAATGCCATTTGAAAGTCCTTTTATACAAAATCTATTGCACTACCTTCAAGCGTCTAGCATGGTCTTCTCAGTCTTGTCCTATGCCTAGGTCTCTCTATTTGTCAGCTTTGTTCCTTATTTTTGAACTTGGTACAGCAAGGGCATTAAGAGTCAACCATGTATGGGACTAGAATCATGTGTAGGTCAGGCTGGGTGGCAGAACATTAGTGGGGTTTTCTGGTATTCTCATGGTCACTAGTCCAATACCATAACCACCAGTCTATCATATCTATTTAGGTATTGCCATATTAAAGAAACCTATAAACCCCCAAGTAATAAATGGAAATATATAGCAAAATTCCTGCCTATATCAGTTTGATGGTTGTCTGGTTGCAATATTGTAAATCTGGAGTCCTCCATAACTCCAGTGTCTGGCTGAAGGCACTTGGCAGAGGGTCAGCATTTGTATTTCAACAACTGAAACCTAAGATTTTAAAGTGTGTTTTAACTTGGGATCATTACTATTTTTATCTTTACAGGCTTGCAAGATTATTTTCACATCCTCCTCGAAAATTGTTTCTTGACTTCTAGCACTGCTTGTTACCAGAGAATGTCAGTAATGTAATTATAGTGTGAATCATAGAATGATCACAGCACAGAAGGAGGCCATTGGACCCATCAAGCCCATACCGGCTCTTCGTAAGAGCAGTACAGTTAGTCTCTTTCCCCGTAGCCCTGCAAACTTTTTCCTTTCATGTATTTATCCGATTCCTTTTTGAAGGCCACGATTGAATCTACTTCCACCACCCTTTCAGACAGCGCATTCCAGATCATAACTACTCGCTGCGTAAAAAAGTTTTTCTTCATGTCGCCTTTGGTTCTTTTGCCAATCACCTTAAATCTGCCTCTTCTGGTTCTCGAACCATCCACCAATAGGAACAGTTTCTCTTTATTTACTTTATCTCAACACTTCATGATTTTGAACACTTCTTTCAAATCTCCTCTTAACCTTCTCTGTTCTAAGAACAACAACCCCAGCTTCTCCAGTCTATCCACAGAGCTGAAGTCCCTCATCCCTGGAACCATTGCAGTAAATCTTTTCTGCCCCCTCTCTAAGGCCTTCGTATCCTTCCTAAAGTATGGTGCCCAGAATTGGACACAATATTCTAGGTGTGGCTGAACCAGTGTTTTATAAAGGTTCAACATAACTTCCTTGCTATTGTACTCTATGCCTCTATTTATAATGACCAGGATCTCGTATGCTTTTTTAACTGCTTTCTCAACCTGTCCTGCTGCCTTCAAAGATTTGTGCACATGGACCCTCAGGTATCTCTGTTCCTGCATCCCCTTTGGAATTGTACCATTTAGTTTATATTGCTTCTCCTCAATCTTCCTGCCAAAATGTATCACTTTGCACTTCTCTGCTTTAAATTTCATCTGCCATGTGTCCGCCCATTCCACCAGCCTATCTATGTCCTCTTGAAGTCTGTTACTATCCTCTTCACTTTACTGCACTTCCAAGTTTCGTGTCATCTGCAAATTTTGAAACTGTGCCGTGTACACCCAAGTCCAAGTCAATTAATATATATCAAAAAAAGCAGTGGTCCTAGTACCGACCCCTGGGGAACACCACTGTATACCTTTCTCCAGTCAGGAAACAACCGTTCAGCACTACTCCCTGTTTCCTGTCACTTACCTAATTTCGTATCCATGCTGTCACTGCACTTCAAAGAATAGGGCTTTGGATTTTCTCATTCAGTCCAGCTGATTATATGTATGATGAACACTCCACTGTGATGGCTGTGTGCAAAGTGACATTACTTTCATTAGTTTCAACCTAGATCCCAGAGCTCATAAGAACCGGTACTGGTAAGTAGCTGCAACCTATTTAAAGTCTATTTGGCACTTCATAATATAATATTTGTGAATATGTTCCTCAGATATGTTGAATGTCTCCTAGTTATTGTGTCGCAGTCAAATCAACAATCTTTATTGAGCATTGATTCTTCTTATTAACCTGTTAGTATTCCTTAAAAAGTAAGCAGAAAGAATAATGTTATGCAGAGTGAGGTGATGCAGGTTGAGGTTGAGACACATTGGCAGGGCAAGTGAGGAGAACCTTGACCATATCATATCTCTTTTAGACATTCTTAATGTCATCACTGGGTATTAAATGGTTACAAAAAATGCAACTCCTACTGTTATTCCCCCAGCATAATAATAAAAAAAAATTCTGCATAAGCATCCAGCTTTTTGTAAAGGGCACTGTCTTCATGAAAATGTGTTTGACCTTTTTTACAAACACACGTCACAATCTGTCATATTCGATTTTTCAATAATGGGGAAAAATAGGGTTGAGCTGGGCCAATAGGCAGTCTCGTTGTCCCTGTATCAAAGAGGCCTGGAATGGTTTACGTGTCCCATGGGAGCTCCTTCTTTTAATTTGTATAAGCTAAAGGCCCAATGATGAGCTAGCCCAGAGAGCTTGGCCTGTAGCATACTTGGCTGGGGATATTAAAATCTGAGCAAGGAGCAGCTCTTAAAGAGCTGCAGATAGGCATAGAGGGGGAAAGTTGGAGGGGGGACTGAAGAGTAGAGTAATTGATCACAATGACACAGCAGAGACGGTGGGCAGCATTGGTCCATTTGATGCCAAACAATTGGAGGTCCTGCTGCAGCAGACACACCACGACCTAATTTGTGCTGAGAAAATTGCCGGATTCGAATTTGGCCAGGTTGCTAGTTGGGTCCATGCGGCCACAGATCTCATTTCCCAACCTCAGCCCACTTTGCTCTGCCAGTAGAGCCTCATAAAATTAACCCTATTTTGTAGAAAGGCATCAACGTGTCAGATAGAAAGGACATCATCATCATGCTGAAAATGATGATCAGCTGTTCTGATTCTTCTTACTCAACAAACAAAAATAGGTTTACCAGAAACTACTTCATGAAGAGCTTTGAACAAAAAAGCTGCAAACGACACTGTAAAAGTTCAGATGCATTTTCTACTTTAATGTAAATTATATTAAACAACCTTGTACTAGGCTTTATACAAAGTATGATAAACTTTAAGTCTACAGTTGATGCATTTGTTTATTATCGAAGAGAGCTTTATTTGACTTTATTATGCAGGTTAACCTTCTAACTATTTAAATCTTAATAGTTGCGACAACTAACTTAATTGATGTCCATTCATTGATGCTGCATTTTTTTGTGAATGAATTGAGTTTGCACCAGTGTCAAACAGTGGGGTAAATGTTTACAAGGCTGTTTCACCATTGAGACCATTACAGAGGAGTCGGATCATGTCACGTCCTCACTCACTGCCCATACACTTGTTTTCCAGCAGGGGTCACTGGATAGCAATCAGATGCCGAAAGTCCGTTTGCATTTTTGTTCCCGAGCTCTGAGACTCTAGGAACTGTACTTGTTAAAATGGATTTCAATTTAACAAAAAAACGTTTTAAATTTAAAGCTCTTGTTAGCATAAGTGTGCTTTTAACAGTTTTGTTCTAATATCAAATGTATAGTTTGAGTAAAATTATTACAAACCAATAATGATCTATATACATTTTATTTAGTCTTTAAAATTGTGTATTATTTCTACATATGCTAAGAACACAAGTGGGGAACAAGAAAAGCTATTTTGACTCATCTAGCCTATTCCTTCCACCCATTTACAGTAAAACCTTAATTATCTGCCTCCTTGGCCATCTATTAGAATTTTCACAGGGCAAAGCCTTGCGGGAGATGTCACCTCATTGCAGAACTCGCTAAAACTGACCTCCTCTTACTGATGACCTCCTGAATAGACAGTGCAAGAAAATTTAAATTTGCTTGAATTTATTCATATTGTATGTGAGTTCATCCCAGTACTGGAGCATCACTGAACTGTGGGTAGAAGACCAGCAATTGGGTACTTTTGACTATCTGCTGATTTCCCACATTCACCAGATGGATTCCCCTCGATTATGGTGTATAATGGAGGTTGAACTATGATACAATTTAGCATTGTAAAGGACTCTCCCCAGCTTACCTTATCTTCTCAGGAGGCAGTAACCATTGATAAAACTCTGAGGTTTTTCCCTGACCAAATCTAATCAATCCAAAATTTCAGGATATTAAATATTTATTTGAAGGTACAGGTAGCCTTTCATTTATGGAAATATAAACTCTACCCCATCTCGGTTTCTTCCTTTTGGGCCTCTTTTCCTGAAAGTAATGAATCTTCGTGCACTAAGAGCATGCAATCTAAAAGTAGCTGATGACTGTAGCGGAATTACCATAAAACAATGATTTTTCCCCTCCTTATTGTTGATTGTAACACACCACCTCTGTGCAGCTAGAAAATAATGACTTTTAACTTAATTTCACTGATGTGATAAACTTACCCAATCCGTAATGAATTTATCAAGTTTTGAAAATTGGTAATGTTTAGATTTTGTTCCACTCTTGTCAATTTTCCTGGATCTGGTAGAATCAGCACCAGGGAAGCATTTCCTTTATATGGAACCATAATCACAGAACTGGAAAGTTCTTCATCGTAATTCATAGCATATCTTCCTTTCCTCTTCATCATTCGCACTTTAACTGTTGTTGTATCATCTACATGAAAGTCATCTTCATAAGTGTTCTGAGGATCAAAAGGTTTCACCCATTTACCTAAAAGAACCAAATAGATATAATTAGATAATATACTGAACTGTTTACTCACCTGTAAAAAGAAAGACTTGCATTTATATAGCACCTTTTATGACCTCAGGACATCCCAAAGCACTTTATAGCCAATGAAGCACTTTTTGAAGTGTAATCACTGTTGTAATGTAGGAAACACCAGCAGCCAATTTGCACACAGCAAGCTCCCATACACAGCAATGTGATAATGACCAGGTAATCTGTTTGTTATCTTTGGTGTCCTGGCCAATATTTACCTCTCAACCAACACCACTAAATCACTCCCCTGCTCTTCTTTGAAATAGCACCTATGGGATCATTTACATCCTCCTGAGAGGGTATACAGGGCCTTGATTTAACTGCACCTCCAACAGTGCAGCACTCATGTGTCAGCCTGGATTTTGTACTCAAGTCTCTTGTGTGGGACTATGAACCCACAACCTTCTTGACTCAGATGCAAGAGTGCTACTAACTGAGCCACAGCTGACACTGAATGAATATCTAAGGGCATTCTTCCTCTCATTAATTAAACAATTTCCTATTATTCACTAAACCCTGTAGAAATTCCTTAAAATCTTATGGCAAAATTATTTTGACGAAAGATCTTCGACCTGAAACGTTAACTCTGTTTCTTTCTACACAGATGCTGCAGGACTTGCTGATCTTCTCCAGCATTTTCTGTTTTGGTTCTTTATTAAAATAGTTTTATTCAACCTGTACTTCCCCTATGGGTAGATTTGAAAAATCCTCTCCTTCTGTAGGAGAACTGGCTAGGTTCAGTGAGGTACTGAGCTCTGTATAGGCTCAATACTTTATATCAGGTGGAGACACTAATTCCTGCTCAGCTGATGTCAGTGATGAGCTTCATCATCGGAGAGCGGCTGGCCTGAAAGAACAGAAATTGTCATCTCTTTTTCTTCCTGAGTGGAGTGGAATTCATCCTGCAATTGAATGCTCGCTGAGTATTGCTGTGTGCTACAATTCTGGTTTAACATCCTTTTATTTTTTCTGTTTATATAATGATTATTGATGAAACCTGCTTACATTATCTAGGCTAGGGTTAAGTAACATAGTTGAAAGGTGATTGGTAAAGTATCCTGGATATTCAATGATATTAATTCAGCCTCTCCACATTGTCAACAGTTCTTCAATAATTCCTCCAATCCAATTCTCTTTAGTTGAATCATCAGTCTTTACTGCTAAAACAAAAATAATTGCAAAAGCTACAGAAGGAGATAAATAAAACAAACAGAACCATAGGCTTCAAGGGGATATAGACAGGCTAAGTGAGTGGGCAAGAACATGGCAGATAGAATATAATGTGGAAAAATGTGAAGTTATCCACTTTGGTAGGAAAAACAGAAATGCAGAGTATTTTTTAAATGGTGAGAGATTGGGAAATGTTGATATTCAAAGGAACCTGGTGGTGTCCTTGTACATGAGTCACTGAAAATTAACACGCAGGTGCAGTGTGCAATTAGGAAAGCAAATGGTATGTTGGCCTTCATTACAGGAGGATTTGAGTAAAGATGTCTTAATGCAATTATATAGGGCCTTGTTGAGACCGCACCTGGAGTCTTGTGTACAATTTTGGTCTCCTTACCTAAGAAAGGATATTCTTGCCATAGATGCAGTGCCACGAAGGTTCACCAGACTGATTCCTGGGATGGTGGGGTTGTCTTATGAGGAGAGATTGAGTAGACTAGGCCTGTATTCTCTAGAGTTTAGAAGAATGAGAGGTGGTCTCATTGAAACATACAAAATTCTTATAGGGCTCGACAGGGTAGATGCAAGGAGGATGTTTCCCCTGGCTCGGGAGTCTAGAACCAGGGGTCACAGTCTCAGAATAAGGGATAGGCCATTTAGGACTGATGAGGAGAAATTTCTTCACTCAGAGGGTGGTGAATCTTTGAAATTTTCTACCCCAGAGGGCTGTGGAGGTTCAGTCATTGAGTACATTCAAAACAGAGATCGATAGATTTCTAGATATTAAAGGCATCAAGGGATATGGGGATGGTGCAGGAAAATGGTGTTGAGGTAGAAGATCAGCCATGATCAAGTTGAATGGTGGAGCAGGCTCGAGGGGCCGAATGGCCTACTCCTGCTCCTATTTCTTATGTTCTTATAACTGGTACAATGGGTTACAACATCCTTTCGTCTGTGGGACCTGGGCATGAATCCAGCTGAAACTGGTGAGATGAAAGTCTTTTCTCTCTGTTGGCTGCAAGTGAAATTAAAGTGGTCAGTTTCAACTCTATTAGAGGACATGAGTACACGGCATTAAATGTTCCGAATTAAGCATTAGTGGGCATTAACACTGCAATCTCACTCGGAAAAGGCAACAGATGGCTAATGAGTGAAGTACAAAATTCCCATTGATGCTGGAGGGGGGTCTCTTTTGAGGCAGAATGCAAAATGTTTTGCTCTGCTTCCATCTATCTGACCTCAGATTGCTTGAGATGACACCAACTGGAAAAACAAGATGGAAAAAATGTTCCATTCCCCACCATTGACAACTGTGCACCTTTTCACCAACATTTTGAAATGAACAAGAGTATCAAGAATTTTTAATTTCTCAAAACATCTATTCTTGGCCTGTCTAAGTGAAATTGCCAACTCAGTAGCAAGTTGTGCTGAATGATGGGCAGATTTGTGCTGTAGACATGCACTTTCTAAGAATGAAGTCAAGACTGGCCAAATTCATTTCACTCTGGATCTTTATACTCAATGGACAGATGAGACTTTCATCATAACCCCTCTTTGTTAATTTTTAAAAGGGTATTGGTGAAACTCCACATTATGTTAAATATGTGCTTCATTACTTCACATTTTAGAGAACCCACATTGCCAGGTACAGGCAACTTGAATCAATAATAACCTGATACTAGATCATCATCTAGAGGACTACTTCTTTAACTATTATTTTAAAGATATCAGGAAAGAAATTCTGATGAAATATATATCTGTTAATAAAATGTGAAATATAAGATGATAATTACTTGGATTTAAATTTTTAAAATTAGTATGTTGTTGATACAAATTTAGGGTCTGCCTTAGATATTGTCTTCAGTTAGCATCACGGTCTTTCCAGCAGGCGAACCCGCATCCATCAAAATCAGGAGTTTACTTTTGCTAGCCAATATCTAGTTGTATTATAGCGTGACGTGGGGGTGTAACAATGTTATAAGAATTGGATATAGTGATCCTTGCAAATGTCCTCATTTGTCTTTCAGCAATTTTCTGGAAGGCAGACTTTAATAAGAAGAGGCTGGATGCAAATCTATGAAGGAGTTTATTTTGCAATTGTTAACTCAACAAATAGATAAATATGTGAAACAATTCCCATCACAATATGAACTTGATGTTTTATCTCTTCTCCTAAATAAAATAATAACTTATGCTGCAACGGCCCTTTTAGCTGCCTAAAAACACTTACTTTTCTTGGTCAGTGTTTTTATTCTGAAACTTGACCAGTTTTCTAAGCCGAAGTTTTTTTTTAAATGAGCCACCATTGTCTGATGCCATCTGGCTGTCCTGAGAATCTAACCCCTTGAATGCAAACTTTAAGTTTAAGCACATTGTAATCTAAATTACACCAAGCCCCCACTTTAGTGGGCAATTAGTTGACAATCCCAAAGCTGGCACTCATTGACTCATCTCTGTATTCATTTATTAACCATATTTTGCAGCACTAAAGTTCATAAAATAGTTTTGATGGAAAAAAAATGCAGTTTGCTCAGGTTCAAGCTTTTAGATGTCTAATTAATCCTCCCAAAGATTAATATCTCATCAATACAATTTAATGTAGCTTAAATTTCCTTTGTATTACAATCCTCAAATTACAGTATTATGAAATTAACCTTCTACCCCCAAAGCAAGTAAATTGAAAAAAAATTAAGAAATTTTCCTACTCAAGATGTAGGAGGTATGCCTTCCTTTTTACAAATTATTTAAGATATGTGTGTATAACTTTAAAAACGTCTTACCTTTGAATAAGACATAATTAATAAGTATCATCACAGTGTTCTGATCAAGGTTTTTAATAAATTCTTGGATTTTGCCATTCGTTTGCCGGCTCACATAGGTGTTGATCATTTTTTTTTGCTCTGTCTATTGCTCTGAAGTCAACCATCACTGCCTCTGCCGTATAAAATTGCCAATGTCCTCAAGGAATTTCTTTTGAAGAACTAATCCCTGCTGTACGTACAGAGAGTTCCCCATTATCAAATGCAGTTCACTATGTTCACCGGTTATCTCTTTCAGGAGGTATCTGAACGTCTCATGCACTTCTGTTGCATCGTTGTGTGTCATATTGCTGTACCCGAGAACCCGTACAAGCTGATCTCGAGTGTTATGTTTTGCGCCCAGAGACAGCATCGTTAGGGCGGCAGAGATGCTTATTGGAGAGAAGAAAATATTCTTGGAAGTTGAGCTTGGTTGAGAGGCAATCTGTCTGTAGAGACGCAAGGCAAAATCTGTATTTGCAGCTGAAAGTTTGAATGCAGGCAAATGAAAATTTGGATTGTTTTTATTTTTTGAATGGGTGGAAACTTGCTGAGTTGTAGCCTTCAGTGTAGAATGTTTTCAATTAACACTAACTATTCCACTGTAGAGCATTGTGAGCAGTAACAAAGCAACAGGAATCAGTTTCCCCATCTTTAACCTGCAAAACAAAGAACAAACTTGTATTGCGGTGTTTTGAGATTGTTCAGATTCCAAGCTGCCCTCGTCTAAGTCACACTTCGTTTCTGTACAACCTTAATAATGATGTTTTATTACATGCAGTAAGCTAACTCTGAGTTCTAAAGAAGTTCAAATATTGCCAACTTAATTTCTAAAACAAGTCAATTTAGTAAGCAGTTCCTTACTTGAAGTTCGATCTTAGTTTGAGTCCTCTACCTAATATGAGGCAGGCCGTTCTTACAGTGATGTTTTTCTCCCTTCTGCATGGTCCTTGGTGTTTAATGCCAATTTATACTGCAGCAAATGTAAACAGATCAGTTATGCATTAATCAGTAAAGTGACATTCAGTAAACTAACTCCATATACCTGCCTTTGACCCATATCCCTTAATACCTTTGGTTGCCAAAAAGCTATCTATCTCAGATTTAAATTGAGCTAGTATCAATTGCCGTTTGCAGAAGAGAGTTCCAAACTTCTACCACCTTTTGTGTGTAGAAATGTTTTCTAATCTCGCTCCTGAAAGGTCTGGCTCTAATTTTTAGACTGTGCCCCCTACTCCTAAAATCCCCAACCAGCGGAAATAGTTTTTCTCTATCCACCCTATCTGTTCCCCTTAATATCTTATAAACTTCGATCAGATCACCCCTTAACCTTCGAAACTCCAGAGACTACAACCCCAATTTGTGTAATCTCTCCTCGTAACTTAACCTTTGAAGTCCGGGTATCATTCTAGTAAACCTACGCTGCACTCCCTCCAAGGCCAATATGTCCTTCCGAAGGTACGGTGCCCAGAACTGCTCACAGTACTCCAGGTGCAGTCTAACCAGGGTTTTGTATAGCTGCAGCATAACTTCTGCCCCCTTGTACTCTAGTCCTCTAGATATAAAGGCCAGCATTCCATTAGCCTGCTTGATTATTTTCTGCACCTGTTCATGACGCTTCAATGATCTATGTACCTGAACCCCTAAGTCCCTTTGGACATCCACTGTTTTTAACTTTTTACCATTTAGAAAGTACCCTGTTCTATCCTTTTTTGATCCAAAGTAGATGACCTCACATTTGTCTACATTGAATTCCATTTGCCACAGTTTTGCCCATTCACCTAATCTATCAATATCCCTTTGTAATTTTATGTTTTCATTTACACTGCTTACAATGCCACCAATCTTTGTGTCATCGGCAAACTTAGATATGAGACTTTCTATGCCTTCATCTAAGTCGTTAATAAATATTGTGAATAACTGAGGCCCCAAGACAGATCCCTGCGGGACTCCACTTGTAACATCCTGCCAATGTGAGTACCTTCTCTCTGTCGCCTTTCACTCAGCCAACTTCCTAACCAAGTCCGTACTTTTCCCTCGATTCCATGGGCTTCTATCTTAGCGAACAGTCTCTTATGTGGGACTTTATCAAATGCCTTCTGGAAGTCCATATAAATAACATCCATTGACATTCCCCTGTCCACTACTTTAGTCACCTCTTCAAAAAATTCAATCAGGTTTGTCAGGCACGACCTACCTTTCACAAATCCATGCTGGCTCTCTCTGATTAACTGAAAATTCTCGAGGTGTTCGGTCACCCTATCCTTAATTATAGACTCCAGCAATTTCCCCACAACAGATGTTAGGCTAACTGGTCTATAATTCCCTGGTTTCCCTCTCTCTCCTTTCTTAAAAAATGGAGGGACATGTGCAATTTTCCAATCTAGAGGGACAGTTCCTGAATCTAGAGAACTTTGAAAGATTATAGTTAGGGCATCTGCAATGTGCTCACCTACTTCCTTTAAAACCGTGGGATGGAAACCATCTGGTCCTGGGGATTTGTCACTCTTTAATGCTATTATTTTCTTCATTACTGTTGCTTTACTTATGTTAATTTTATCGAGTCCCTGTCCCCGATTCAATATTAGTTTTCTTGGGATTTCTGGCATGCTATCCTCTTTTTCTACTGTAAATACTGACACAAAATAATTGTTCAACATGTCCGCCATTTCCCCATTGTCAATGACAATATCCCCACTTTCAGTTTTTAAGGGGCCAACACTGCTCCTGACCACCCTCTTTTTCCTAATATAACTATAGAAGTTGTTTGTATTGGTTTTGAGATCCCTTGCGAGTTTCTTTTCATACTCTCTTTTTGTAGCTCTTACTATCTGTTTTGTGACCCTTTGTTGTTCTTTGTATCTTTCACATTCGCCAGGATCGGTGCCATTTTTTGCCTTTTTGTATGCCCTTTCCTTATGTCTTATACTGACCCTTACCTCTTTAGTTGTCCATGGCTGTTTTCTTTGGCAAGTAGAGTTCTTGCCCCTCAGGGGTATAAACCGATTCTGTATCACATTAAATGTTTCTTTAAACATTTCCCACTGATCATCAGTCGTTTTACCCATGAACAGATTTGCCCAGTTTACTGTGGACAGTCACTGTCTCATCCCATTGAAGTCGGTCTTGCCCAAGTCTAGAATCTTAGCAGCTGATTCACTTTTTTCCCTTTCAAACACTACATTGAACTCGATCATGTTATGATCACTATTGGATAGATGTTCACGCACAGTTAAGCTGTTAACTAAATCTGGTTCATTACTCATTACTAAATCTACTATGGCTTATCCCCTTGTTGCCTCTGGGACATACTGCTGTAGAAAACTATCCCGGACACACTCAAGAAATTCACGACCTTTCTGACAGTTGCTCGTCTGCTTTTCCCAATCTATGTGAAGGTTAAAGTCCCCCATTAAGATCACTATGCCTTTCTTACACGCTTGTCTAATCTCTGCATTTATGCAATCTAGCACTTCAGAGCTGCTGCCAGGGCTCCTATATACAACTCCCACTATAGTCTTAGATCCTTTCCTATTTCTCAATTCAACCCGTAAGGTCTCTGTTGGCTGCTTACCTCTCATTATATCCCTCTTTATCATTGAAGTGATTTCATCTCTAATCATTAAGGCTACTCCTCCCCCTCTTCCATTTTCCCTATCTCTCCTGTAGACCTTATAACCTGGTATATTTAGTTCCCAATCCTGACCATCTTGCAGCCATGTCTCTGTAATAGCTATCATGTCATACCCTCCAATTTGAATTTGAACCTGTAGTTCATTTAATTTATTCCTTTTACTCCGTGCATTTGTATATAGAACTCTTAGTTGGCCACAAACCCTAGCCTGACCTTCAGCTTTGATACTGGGTTAATCGCCTTACGCCTTTTAGTTTTTACTTTATCTGTAGTGCCTAAAGTACACTTTCTTTCCGCTGCTCTACGCTTTTCCCTTTCATTTGTTCTTGAACAACTGTTTGTACTATTTGTATTGTAAATTTCCCCTGGGTCTTCCCCTCTCTTGCTGCTCTCAACTTTACTCCCTTCTGACGCCCACTCAGGTTCCCATCCCCCTGCCATTCTAGTTTAAACCTTCCCCAACAGCACTAGCAAACACCCCTGCAAGGACATTGGTCCCGGTCCTGCTCAGGTGTAACCCGTCCCGTTTGCACAGGTCCCACCTTCCCCAGAACCGGTCCCAATGTCCCAGGAATCTAAATCCCTCCCTCCTACACCATCCCTGCAGCCACACATTCATCCGGTCTATTCTCCTGTTGCTATACTCACTAGCACGTGGCACTGGTAGTAATCCTGAGAACACTACATTTGAAGTCCTGCTTTTTAATTTATCTCCTAACTCTATATTGGTATATATATATTTTTACTTACATATTGGCACTCCAACGTGAGGTATGAGGTATTGCTTTGGGGGTCAAGGGCAACCTGTTTTCCAGCGGCGGTGCCAAAGTGGGTTGTTTACCCATGATTGTGAGTTGTTAACATGCTGATCAGACGGATTCACGGTGGGCTGGTATGCCCATGGTATTTGAGGTGTGCTGTTGTGCTCATGGGTTTTTGGAATTTTAATGTAGCCATGGTAGAAACGATCGATAATTGCACTAAAGTTGGAGAGCCACGAGTAAAAACTGCCCATTTATCAGGACTCTGGGGGGTGCACACTACGAGGTGCTTGTTCGGTAGATAAGACAAAGGAATGTAATTGCGCAAAAGTTCGAGAGCTGCCAGTAAAAGCAGTTCTTGTAGATAAGTCAAAGAAATATATTCAGGAGAATATAGGAACTTGTACTGTATTAGTTAAAACCTATTTTTTCATTCGTTCATGGGATGTGGGCGTCGCTGGCGAGGCCAGCATTTATTGCCCATCCCTAATTGCCCTTGAGAAGGTGGTGGTGAGCCGCCTTCTTGAACCACTGCAGTCCATGTGGTGAAGGTTCTCCCGCAGTGCTGTTCGGTAAGGAATTCCAGAATTTTGTCCTAGCGACGATTAAGGAACGGCGATATATTTCCAAGTCGGATGGTGCGTGACTTGGAGAGGAACATAAAAGTGGTGTTGTGCCCATGTGCCTACTGCCCTTGTCCTTCTAAGTGGTAGAGGTCGCGGGTTTGGGAAGTGCTGTCGAAGAAGCCTTGGCGAGTTGCTGCAGTGCAGCCTGTGGATGGTACACACTGCAGCCACAGTGCGCCGGTGGTGAAGGGAGTGAATGTTTAGGGTGGTGGATGGGGTGCCAATCAAGCGGGCTGCTTTGTCCTGGATGGTGTCAAGCTTCTTGAGTGTTGTTGGAGCTGCACTCATCCAGGCAAGTGGAGAGTATTCCATCACACTCCTGACTTGTGCCTTGTAGATGGTGGAAAGGCTTTGGGGAGTCAGGAGTTGAGTCACTCGCTGCAGAATACCCAGCCTCTGACCTGCTCTTGTAGCCACAGTATTTATATGGGTGGTTCAGTTAAGTTTCTGGTCAATGGTGACCTCCAGGATGTTGATGGTGGGGGATTCGGTGATGGTAATGCCGTTGAATGGGAGGTGAGGTCAAGGGGAGGTGGTTAGACTCTCTCTTGTTGGAGATGGTCATTGCCTGGCACTTGTCTGGCGCAAATGTTACTTGCCACTTATCAGCCCAAGCCTGGATGTTGTCCAGGTCTTGCTGCATGTGGGCATGGACAGCTTCATTATTTGAGGGGTTGTGAATGGAACTGAACACTGTGCAATCATCAGCGAACATTCCCATTTCTGACATTATGATGGAGGGAAGGTCATTGATAAAGCAGCTGAAGATGGCTGGGCCTAAGACACTGCACCGAGGAACTCCTATAGCAATATCCTGGGGCTGAGATGATTGGCCTCCAACAACCACTACCATCATCCTTTGTGCTAGGTATGACTCCAACCACTGGAGAGTTTTCCCCCTGATTCCCATTGACTTCAATTTTACTAGGGCTCCTTGGTGCCACACTCGGTCAAATGCTGCCTTGATGTCAAGGGCAGTCACTCTCACCTCACCTCCGGAATTCAGCTCTTTTGTCCATGTTTGGACCAAGGCTGTAATGAGGTCTGAAACCGGGTGGTCCTGGCGGAATCCAAACTGAGCATCGGTGAACAGGTGATTGGTGAGTAAGTGCCGCTTGATTGCACTGTTGACGACACCTTCCATCACTTTGCTGATTGAGAGTAGACTGATGGGGCGGTAATTGGCCGGATTGATAGTGGGAACGGAGGTATAGACTGGAAAGGGGAGGACAACCGAGATCAATATTATGATCCAGGTCTGAGGGACTCGATACCTAGAATGGCCCCTAAATGTACGGTCAAACGAGAGGTCGGGAGAGTGTAGGGGGTGGCCTGTGGGTCAGATTGGCCTCTGACTGTCTGAATGGGTCGAATCGTTCCCACGCCCCTGAGGTTCCAGAGTCCGGACTTAGATACAGGCTGCGATACAAAATTGGAGTGGACAACTGGTTTGGTGCAAGAAAAAATAACTGTGTTTATTAAAGTCACAAATGAACTTATAACATTAGGATTACACTGAGATTATACAGACATACAAAAGTACACTTAGTTAAGAATGGGGAACACACGGCATAACGAGGGAAAATCACGCCACTAATCCCCTTACCCTTGTCCCACCCCCAAAAACTAACTAAATTGAACTAGGAGAGGTCAGGGATCATGCTCACCAACAAGGGTTCCTTGACAGTTCGAAATCCAGTCAGGTAAGCCAGTTGCAGTTTTGGGGTACGCTCTGTGTCCTCTGGGACCTGCCGTCCCCACGTGGTCCTGGTCTGTGGAATCTGCGAAGGTTCTTCAGTTGGGTGGAGTCTGCTGATGCGGTAAGGCACGGTTGTGGGTGGTCGATCTTCGTGGAGGGCTGCGGTTGCGGCCTTGTTGCCTTCGGTTGAACCTGCCACACCACGCCCCTCGCCGTGATGTTGCCTGTGAACCTCCGGATCTCCTTCCTCCGCTTAGCTCAGCTATCTCTCCCTGCTTAAACTCTGCTTAAACTGCCCCCTTCATAACTGGTAGCCCAGTTATACTGTTTTTCGAATTTCTTATCTGAGCGCCAAATCAAGGTTAGTTCTTTGTCTGACTTTGGTGGGCTTCTTAAGGTGATTATAGTTTTTCGCCTTAACTGGTTTTGGGGCGGTTGTCTCGTTTTTAATGGGCTTGCATAATGTTTATTGTTGCCTTCCTGCCCCCATAACTAGTCTTGAACTGAAAGCCATTGTATATGTGAAGTCTTGGTGGGCTTGCATAATTGCTTCATTGCTGCCTTCCTGCCTTAGTAGCTAGCAGTGATTATTTATGCAAGATTTTAACATAAGAAATAGGAGCAGGAGTAGGCCAATCGGCCCCTTGAGCCTACTCCGCCATTCAACAAGATCATGGCTGATCTGATCCTAACCTCAAATTTAAATTCATGTCCAATTTCCTGCCCGCTCCCCGTAACCCCTAATTCCCCTTACTTCTAGTTTGGGCTTTAGTTTCATGTTAGATGAAGTTTTTCTCTGGGTTGATTGTTTTAAAGGGAAGAATGCGTATTCTGTCTCCTCTCGTTGTCTGGTTTCAGGCAACAATCCACACTGCACTCAACACGCCCGGGCATGTCAAGTCCCAGGCCCTCATGGGCCTAGCATCCTGTCTGCAGGGTTCTACACTTAACCCAGCAGTTGGGTCCTCTGCCATAAAAGTCCAAAAGTCATATCCTCGTTGACGATAAGAAAAATGTGGGAATTTTGAGAACCCTTCAAGAGTTAGAGTCAAAGAGAAAGCTCAGCTACCAGAGGATGAAACTGCAGATGTTGAAAACGCTGCAGAGAATATGACACAGGCCAGGGAGATCCCCAGTATTCCTGAAATAAAAGTCAGGAAAGACCCAGAAGCCTTAATAGCAGTGATAGATCAAGCTGCTAAATTGAGTGACTGTGATGATAGAGAGAAGGTGCGAATGATACTATATGCTTGTAGCCCCAAGATATTCAAGTGTTTGCCAGCAGGGATACGACCAAGCAGGCAGGGGTGTGTGGATACGATAGCTGCAGTCTGGGAAGCAGTGGGGATAGGGGATAGCAAAGATCAGGCCGCTTTACAAGCTTTAAAGCAAGAGAAAGATGGAGGGACCATCACCACACCAGACTTGGGTGATATATGAAATCAAAAGCACAAAACATTTTCTTAATATGGTTATATCTTGAAAACACAAAGAGAAGGACTTGGAGTTGGAAATTCCAAAGTCAGCAGTCCTACGTACATTTATGTGTGGGAGAGACAGGGTTAATTTCAGACAGGCTGCAAGAGAGAAAGAGACAGAGAGAGCAGCTAGGCAGTCTCTCTCTCCTGTTTTGTGGATTTGTTTTGGGTAAAGTGATTATTCCTTGGACAACAAAAAGTGATAAATGATTATTTGACAATTAACTCCTTGGGCTCTCAAGAAGAGCCACAATGGATTTTATGTGTTTCTTTTAAAACCATGGTTTTCAGGACCACATGAGTTTTGATGGCGCAGGATTATCAAGAGTAGTTCCTTGACATAAACTGGCTTCACAAAGTTATGGAGCAACCTTTGATGGAGAAATTTGGTGCTGGATATGATCCAGTGGTGTTAAAAGTTTAAGAGGTGTATAAAATCATGAGGGGCCTAGATAGAGTGGATAGGAAGGACCTATTTCATTTAATAGAGAGGTCAATAACCAAGGGGCATAGATTTAAAGTGATTGGTAGAAGGATTAGAGAGGAGCTGAGGAAAAGATTTTTCACCCAGAGGGTGGTGTGGGTCTGGAACTCACTGCCTGAAAGGGTGGTAGAGGCAGAAACCCTCATCACATTTAAAAAGTACTTGGATATGCACTTGAAATGCCATCACCTACAGGGCTACGGACCAAGTGCTGGAAAGTGGGATTAGGCTGGGTGGCTCATTTTCGGCCGGCACAGACATGATGGGCTGAATGGGCTCCTTCTGTGCGGTAAATTTTCTATGATTCTATGAAGACCTTATTTGCAGACATTGGCAGATATCAAATGTTCCAGCATGGTGGTGTTTTGGATTAAGACTTGGATTTCTATAATTCAAAAATTACATAGAGAAGGAAAAGCAATCTTCAGCCTTGATCCAAGCTGCTTTTCTTCTTTTGATTTATTTTGCTTCAACCCATTTACTGTCTTTCAAGACAGAGTGCTCGAGTGGCGGGGAGATATGGGAGTTACATCCAAAAGTAATTACCAGACTTCTGTCTCTACTGTAGAACCACAAAGCCTGGACATAATTTGTTTCTGAAATTGGAATTGATAAGAAAAATTGATATGAGTTGCTGATCAAACACTTGAATTGGGAAAATTTACCTGTAGTTTAAGGGGATAATCAAATTATATTTTAAAATAAAACAAGTCCAGTCTAAATGGTTCCTATCCAATGCTGTGTATCAAGGAAGAATTCTTTTGGGGAGGGAATAAAATTGTACATTGACAAGTCCTGTCAGCCGAACAATACTGCTCTCGGAATGGGATAATTTTGAATTAATGGAGTGGACTTAGAATCATAGAAAGGTTACAGCACGGAAGGAGGCCATTTGGCCCATCGAATCCGTGCCAGCTCTACGCAAGAGCAAACTAGCTAGTCCCACTCCCTCGCCCTGTCCCCGTAGCCCTGCAAATTTTTTTTCTTTCAAGTACTTATCCAGTTCCCTTTTGAAGGCCGTGATTGAATTTGCCTTCACCATGCCCTCGGACAGTGCACTCCAGATCACAACCATTTGCTGTGTAAAATGTTTTTCCTCGTGTTACCGTTGGTTCTTTTGCCAATCACTTTAAATCTATGTCATCTGGTTCTTGACCCTTCTTGATTTTGAATATCAATTCTCCTCTCAACCTTCTCTGTTCCAAGGAGAACAACCCAAGCTTCTCCAGTCTATCCACGTAACTAAGTCCCTCGTCCCTGGAATCACTCTAGTAAATCTCATCTGCACCCTCTTTAAGGCCTTCACATCTTTCCTAAAGTGCGGTGCCCAGAACTGGACACAATATTCCAGTTGTGGCAAAACCAGTGTTTTTTAAAGTTCATCGTGACTTCCTTGCTTTTGTATTCTGTGCCTCTATTTATAAAGCCCAGGATCCCGTAAGGTTTTTTTAACCACTTTCTCAACCTGCCCTACCACCTTCAACGATTTGTGCACATATACCCCTGGATCTCTCTGTTCCTGTACCCCTTTTAGAATTGTCCCCTCGAGTTTATATTGCCTCTCCTCATTCTTCCTACCGAAATGTATTATTTCGCATTTTTTGGCGTTAAATTTCATCTGCCACGTTTCCGCCCATTTCACCAGCCTGTCTATGTCCTCTTGAAGTCCATCACTATCCTCCTTGCTGTTCATTACACTTCCAAGTTTTATGTTATCTGCAAATTTTGAAATTGTGCCCTATACACCCAAATCCAAGTTATTAATATATATCAAGAAAATCAGTGGTCCTAGTACTGACCCCTGGGGAGCACCGCTGTACATCTCTCCCTCAAGTCCGAAAAACAGCCGTTCACCACTACTCTCTGCTTCCTGTTACTTAGCCGATTCTGTATCCATGCTGATCTGCCCCTTTTACTCCATGGGCTTCAATCTTGATGACAAGCCTATTATGCAGCACTTTATCAAACGCCTTTTGAAAGTCCATATACACCACATCAATCGCTTTGCCCTCATCAACCCTCTCTGTTACCTCATCAAAAAACTCTATCAATTTAGTTAAACACGATGTTAGGCACAATGTAGTGGGATATTTTGGGAAATGAAAAGCGGTTCTAGAAGAATTTAAGTAAAGTAAATTTAAAAAAATGTCTTGGGACATTTACTCGACTGTAAATATTCCTCCAGGGCTCATGATTGGGAATATAATGGGATGGGTAAAATTGGATGAGAGGAAGTGATTGAGAATTAAAGATAGAAACAGGGAAATTACACCACCAAATGGGAATTTCTCTAAGTCATTGACCTGGGCATGATTTAATAAAGCTATAAATCTGGTATAAATGTAAAAACTAGCGAAAGTCAAGAAAGTGTAGATGAGAATAGTAAATTGATACCTTTCTCTTGGCGATGTTGTGTCCTTGCCTACACTGAACAATGAGAAAAACTGTATTTGATAGCCTGGCCACTACCTGAGACATGGGACCACGCAGGGGGAGATAAGCCAAGACCTCCAGACACCCCTGATCCTTTTGATAAGATAACCTGAAAGCCCAAGAATGGCTACATTGGACATGAAAGATACAAATGTATGTTGCCATCATCAGAAATGGAGACCAGGATGAGGAACATGATTCCAAAGGCCTATGGCCTGGTGAGCCATTGGAACCACTCTTCAAACAAACCAATTGCTCTTACAGGGTTGAATCTTACTGGACATATGACGTGTGCCATGGAAAACACGTTTGGAAATACCATAAGGAAAATGACTCTAGTCAGCAGAAAGTTAATATCCAAGAACCTTACCTATGATATGTTGCTAGTATGCGGAAATACATGAAGAAGATGCACTGAAGAACGGGTCTCAGACAGGCTCAGTTACTTTACAACAGCATGGCATGAAATGGTTAATGTGACCCAGGAGAGTGAGAAAACCTTTTAAGCAAGGCACTGACACATGCTCCATAGAGAAACCGACTAATTAATGAAACAACCAGGAAACACTGGTACCAATCAGAGGGATTGAAATTAAAGTAAAGAGGGACATGTTAATTTGGATTTCCAAAATTTGGGGTTAGGTTCCTTTCAGTTAACAATGAAATTGGGGGAAATAATACTTAGAAAATATCTACAAGATGGATATTAGCAAAAGGAAAGCTGGAAAATCTTTGAAGTCCATGATTTATTGGTATTATGATACACTGTAGGTTTCTGCATTAACCAAATGAAACTTAGAAGCAATATGTGTGTTTATGTTAATAAAATACAACTCAAGATGATCTTAGCCAAGACCAAGAAGAAAGCTATGGGGTAAGGTGAAAATTGACACAAAGTGGTTTCATTCAGGTTCAAAGGTTGGAGATGTAAGAATATGATTTAAATCTAAACCTTGTCAATTATCCCAACTTGCTTGGCGACTAAGCATTTAGCAAGAGGGCGGTGTCAAGAAGTGATGAGGTCTTGTCTCTGTGTGAGGAAAAACACTTGTCCCTGTGTGTGTGTGTAAATGAACAGCAGGGTAAAGGATGGGGCGATCATATGACACGGACCAGCTAAAGTTGTTTGACACAGAGTCAGCACGGGGTGGGGGGCGGTTGGGGGAGTGTGGTGGGATAATTTACAACTAGAAGATAAGACCAGAGATGCGTACATGCAGCTCCAACAGCCGAATAGCTTAAAGATAGGGGACTCTGCACCCAAAATTAGAATCATTGGGACAGTCGGAAGTCCACAGCCCACTTAGACCAGAAGAGCAAATGGCTCAGATAGGCATCTGATGCCGACAAGATGAGAATGTTAGATAAGGCCATGTGAGGTTACCTGGGGTGGTTAGAGGTTAAGATTGAAAGACTGAAATGAAACAATGACATTGAAAAGGGGACAACTACCCTGTCCAATCATGCATGGTGGGACATAACATAGAACATAGGATAACATCCTGGGGCTAGAATTCTATCACACGTTTAAATCCTTGCTTTATCATAATGCTTTGCACAGTATCCTCAATGTGTAAAAAGCTGAATAAACAAATGGATGTGGTGCGCAGCCTAGCTATAAACCAAAGATGGGAAAGAGGTATGAACCTAAAGGATTTATCCCTTTAGATTCAATAGGACGGAATGTAAGAGAAACACTATACAAGCTTTCTATATTATTATAAATCTTATGTTAAAGTAAAATACATATTAGTCAGCTGTGAACAATGGGGCTTGCTGTCTGTATCAAAACAAGTTTCTTACGACCTTGTGAGGGAGAAAGCCCTTTTGGTGAGCAACCACCTGGCCATCCTAATGGCCTTGCTTGTGGAAAGGGAGGTGGTAGTTCCATTGAAGGAATGCAAAAGTTAGGATAGGCCTGTGAGAATTAATGTTGGGAGGAAGACTGTTAGCATCCCTTTTGAGATAGAGGAGATGATTGATCGGCAGCTCAGACATACAGAGTTGTTTGTCTTTAAAACATATATAAGTGAGCTGTTTTTTGGTAACGAGCCAGGACGTTCTCGGGGGCATGGCTGGACTGCCTATTGATTAGGACTCTGTGGGGTGCACACTACGAGGTGCTTGTTTCGTGAACAATCAGCCAGGTTGTACCAATCTAACCAGCATATTTAATTGTACTATTGTATTTTAAAGATCTTTGCTACTTGTTATAACTTCTTAATAAAGGTATTATACCTTGGCACCAACAGCCTCACTGCCTTTATTCGGGGCTCTCCAATCCCGACCCAGGACGAGTTGATAGTAATAGATTTGGTAAATGAGCTTTCATGAGCCATTGAAATGGCCAGGCTAATATTAAATCTTGAGAGTCAAGTGCTGAGGGAAACCAAAGAACTGGGGATAATTAATGGACTAAGGTTGGGAAAAGAAGCAAGAATGATAAGGAAGCCTGTGAAGATACTCATGAGATTACAATAACAAACAGATTCCAGGCACGAGTCAATGTTGCAGAAGGATACAAGGTCCCAAAAGGAAAGGCAGCTAGAATACTAAAAAGGACAGGTTGGACAAAGACGTAGTTTGCAGGTCAGAAAATCAGTAAAGTGGATAGCCACGTGTATCACAAAGATAAGGCCTACAGAATGGTGAGCTGTCAACCTGGAGCTAGAGCAATACACAATGAGGAAAAGTTAGAATGGATATTGAAGGAGTCAGGACCAGGCCCTGTGGTGGTAATCTATCTATGGATAAATGACTCAAGGAGAAATAATATAGGGGCCTTAAATGGCACATACATGAGGATTAACTCAAAAGTGGGGAAGCAATGTAATGCTCTCTGGCATTCTTCTGGTACTTGGTAAAGATGAGTTCGCCAATTTAACTGAGGATATAAATGAGTGATTGGCAACCTGGCATCAAAAGAACAATTCTAGCATAAATAACTGGGAGCATGTTCAGAATGAAGAGGATTGGTACAGGAGAGATGGGTTGCAGGTAAATCAAATAGGAACAAAGAGACTTGCGAGGGTCATTGGGCAGCAATCAAAAATCATTTAAATTGGATAGGTGGGTGGGGGTGGGGGGGATGTGCAGGGAGATAACTGGATTCCCAAATGGGATAGATCATAGGTAGAATGTAGTTAACAGGTGTATTCAGATACAGGAATCCCAGAGAAACGTATACATGTACTGAAACCCAGGAAAAAGCAAACACTAGGAGACACAGAAGGAGGCAAATCTACAATAAGATGTTATACATGAATGCCAAGAGCATTAGAAATAAGAGGCTGGAACTGAAAGCTGTTGTGACAGTGGGGAATTATGATGTGCTGGGAATATCAGAAACAAGGCTAGACCCAGAGGGTGGAAATGAATTTAGCATTCAGGAGTATAGAGTGTTCAGAAAGAGCTGTGTGTACAGGAAAGAAAGTGGTATAGCCATGTATATCAGGGGCAACTGGGGGATTACTGAAGTTGATCCTGTGGGAGGGCCTAAACTACATAATGAATGGCTTTGGATAGACATCTCTCATGAAACAATCCAAGCTAACACTAATGTTCAATCAATATAAAATCACAATTTCCAAAGTAGTTATTTATTGTACTTCAGTACACTTTGTACTTTCTAACTATATAAAAATTGTGAAAAGTCAGGTACACAGTAAGGAAGAATGTATTGTACAATTTTAGCCAAGTTATTTTTATTTAAGATTAAATTAGCTGCTCCTGAATACTCAGAATATATTCACAATGATCAATAATTAATTCAACCTGAAATAGGATGGAAATTGCCAATCCATGTTAATGGCAATGAAGTGGAACTGGAGTCTACTTAAAGTCAACTTTGATCAGATTTGATTTATCAGTTGTGGTCCAACACCACCTCAAGTAGGCAGTCTCCCACTGCAACCGGTACAAAACAAATGTTCCCAGGTGGTCTTCTGCACTGCCTTTACATTTTTAGTCTTAACGTACAAAGATCTAACAGGACAGTTTGCACTTCAAGTAACATTTTTATTTTTATCTTTATTTTTGTCTTAATTCTCGGGATATGGGCGTCACTAGCAAGGCCAGCATTTATTGACCATCACTAGTTGTCCTTGAGAAGGTGGTGGTGAGCTGCCTTCTTGAACTGCTGCAGTTGATGTGATGAAGGTACTCCCACAATGCTGTTGGTTAAGGATGCACAGGATTTTGACCCAGCGATGATGAAGGAATGACGATATATGTCCAAGTTGGGATGGTGTGTGACATGGAGGGGTCCTTGGAGGTGACGTTGTTCCCACACATCTGCTGTCATTGTTCTTCTAGGTGGTGGTGGTCGCGGGTTTGGAAGGTACAGAGTGGGACGTATATCTCAGTGTTGCTCGTATACAAAGACAGGAAGAACTTGTATTTATATAGTCTCTTTCACATCTCAGGATGTCCCAAACTGCTTCGCAGTCAATGACGTAATTTAGAAGTATGGTCACTATTTATTACATAGGTAAATGTAACAGCCGATTTGTGCACAGCAAGGTCCCACAAACAGCAATGAGATAACTGTTTAGATAACTGGTGGTGTTTGCCAGGAGACTTCACCTGCACTCTCTCAAAACAGTTACTGGTGTAAACGGTATCTATAATATAATGGCATCACAATAAATATTGGGAAACAAACCCTTTCTTCACTGAGAAAAAAGGCACAGCACTATCTTACCAGAAACTGTACGCTCTCACTCAGCTGGCCAACAAGGATCGGGTGTCCTCGCACTACACACCAGATTGGGGTGACAAGAACAGAAATCCCAATATGTTGCTAAGTCAACAGCCACAGACACATTTTGTTCCTTTACATATAGTTAAATAAAAAGGCATACATATCAGTATTTAGGTTAAAGGGATGGGCACAAGCAGAGGGCTTGACAGTAGATGCTGAGAGGCTGTTTCCCCTGGTTGGAGAGTCTAGAGCTGGGGGTCCATGGGCTATAAATTGGGCCGCGCAGCGCCTGTTTTGTAGACGCTACGTGGCCTCCTAAGGATTTAAAATTGCATCTGGAATGCGCGCGCATGCTTCTAGCGTAACGTGTGCCAGACGCCTTCTTGGCAAGGGCGTTTGTGCCAGGGAAAATAACAAATGCCGGCAGCATGTAAAGTAAGGAGAATATGTGTTCAATCAGTGTGCTATGCTGATTTAAAGGGACAGATACTCAAAGCTCCAGCCAACACACTCTTAACCTCGCACAGCTGAACAGATCTTAAACAGCATGGAGACCCCCCCCCCCCCCACCCCCCTGTCTATCAGTGCTATTTAAAGGGATCATGCAGGATATAGAGGTTAGTTGCTGGTTTATTGCTTCTAGCTGCAGATGCATTTTTACCTGTTTTTGGAGGTCTCCTATAGTAGAATATTGGGACTAGGGGACATAGCCTAAAAATTAGAGCCAGGACTTGCAGGAGTGAAGTTAGGAAATGCTTCTACATGCAAAGGGTGGTAGAAGTTTGGAATGCTCTTCTGCAAACGGCAGTTGATGCTAACTCAATTGTTAATTTTAAATCTGAGATTGATAGATTTTTGTTAACGAAAGGCATTAAGGGATATGGGGCTAAGGCGGGTATATGGAGTTAGGTCATAGATCAACCATGATCTCATTGAATAGCGGAACAGGCTTGAGGGGCTAAATGGCCTACTCTTGTTCCTACCTTCCTATGTTCCTATAATAAAGTTGCAATACTTTACAGGGAGTGGGCTGGCTAGCTGACAGACAACAGCAAGGGCACTGGCAGAGTGGCAGGGGTGGGACAGGAATGCTGTCATCCTGAGAGGGGACAGTAGGTTCACATTCCATGGAGCCACTGCCACTTGCTGCCTCCTGTTATGCACCACCTTCTCCTGCAAGAAATAATTAACTTAACCCATAATAGAATGGAAATTGCCAGCGCATGGAGCAGTGGATGCAGCTAGTGGTGCAGTTGGTAGAAGATTCCACTTGACAGTTGACCTCACTCACGTTGACCACTCATGTCAAAGCATTGAACTTCTTCCTGCACTGCATCCATGTTCGTGGTGCTATGCGCCTGGCATTGACTTCGTCTCCTACTGCTGCCCACAGGCTCTTGAGCATACGTCTGGAGGGCCTCTTGCTCCCCTGCGGATATAGGATGCCTTTCCTTCTGTCCACCTCAAGGCCTCCAGTGCATCTGCAGAGAACCTTGGTGCACGCTGTCACGCAGGCCTGGTACAAACTCAGATCAGCAGAGTGGAGAGGTCTGGCGTGCAGATTGGAGGATGTGGGATTTAAAGTGCTCAACCTTCATTCAATATTTTAACATAACTCAACAGTTTGTAAACATAGGGATGGGACCTGCATCTGTGTTTAACGTGTGTGATGTCTGATCTCTATTCAGACTCCAGGCGGACCCGTGTCTTATATTTTGCAAATAAGAAGTGCAGGCTGCCTTTAAGATGGAGGCTGCCTCTCCATGGTGCTTGCTAACCCCTGCTAGTGAGCAGCCACTCAACAGCGTAGCTAGGCTTGGCTGCTCGCAGATATCAGGTAAATAACCAGGCAGCACGAATCTCACATGCTGCCTGCCTCAATGACTGGGTGCAGGTTAATCATGCACTGCAACCCCCGCGCCCGGATTCGGGGTTTATCCGATTTAACCACGATAGTCTCAAGATAAGGGGTCGGCCACTTAGGACCGAGATGAGGAAAAATTTCTTCACTCAGAGGGTTGTGAATCTTTGGAATTCTCTACCCCAGAGGTCTGTGGATGATCAGTCATTGAGATCGATAGATTTTTGGACACTAAGGGAATCAAGGGATATGGGGATAGGGCAGGAAAGTGGAGCTGAGGTAGAAGATCAGCCATGATCTTATTGACTGTCGGAGCAGGCTCGAGGGGCCGCGTGGCCTACTCCTGCTCCTATTTCATATGTTCTTACTCCGTGGTCCAAGTTCACACACACATGAGCATTTCTCAATAAACCTGGAATCTCGGTAATCTAAAGTTGCAAATTCAGTTCAGTTGCTATCATAAGTAAAATGCAAGGAGGGGGAGTTGCGTTCTTGATTAGGGAGAACATCACGGCAGTAGTGAGAGGGGATATATCCGAGGGTTCGCCCACTGAGTCCATATGGGTAGAACTGAAAAATAAGAAGGGAGAGATCACTTTGATAGGATTGTACTACAGACCCCCAAATAGTCAACGGGAAATTGAGGAGCAAATATGTAAGGAGATTACAGACAGCTGCAAGAAAAATAGGGTGGTAATAGTAGGGGACTTTAACTTTCCCAACATTGACTGGGACAGCCATAGCATTAGGGGCTTGGATGGAGAGAAATTTGTTGAGTGTATTCAGGAGGAATTTCTCATTCAGTATGTGGATGGCCCGACTAGAGAGGGGGCAAAACTTGACCTCCTCTTGGGAAATAAGGAAGGGCAGGTGACAGAAGTGTTAGTGAGGGATCACTTTGGGACCAGTGATCATAATTCCATTAGTTTTAAGATAGCTATGGAGAAGGATAGGTCTGGCCCAAAAGTTAAAATTCTAAATTGGGGAAAGGCCAATTTTGATGGTATTAGACAGGAACTTTCAGAAGTTGATTGGGAGAGTCTGTTGGCAGGCAAAGGGACGTCTGGTAAGTGGGAGGCTTTCAAAAGTGTGTTAACCAGGGTTCAGTGTAAGCACATTCCTTATAAAGTGAAGGGCAAGGCTGGTAGAAGTAGGGAACCTTGGATGACTCGGGAGATTGAGGCACTAGTCAAAAATAAGAAGGAGGCATATGACATGCATAGGCAGCTGGGATCAAGTGGATCCCTTGAAGAGTATAGAGATTGCCGGAGTAGAGTTAAGAGAGAAATCAGGAGGGCAAAAAGGGGATATGAGATTGCTTTGGCAGATCAGGCAAAGGTGAATCCAAAGAGCTTCTACAAATACATAAAGGGCAAAAGGGTAACAAGGGAGAGAGTAGGGCCTCTTAAGGATCAACAAGGTCATCTATGTGCGGAACCACAAGAGATGGGTGAGATCCTGAATGAATATTTCACATCGGTATTTACGGTTGAGAAAGGCATGGATGTTAGGGAACTTGGGGAAATAAATAGTGATGTCTTGAGGAGTGTACATATTACAGAGAGGGAGGTGCTGGAAGTCTTAACGCGCATCAAGGTAGATAAATCTCCGGGACCTGATGAAATGTATCCCAGGACGTTATGGGAGGTTAGGGAGGAAATTGCGGGTCCCCTAGCAGAGATATTTGAATCATCCACCGCTACAGGTGAGGTGCCTGAAGATTGGAGGGTAGCAAATGTTGTGCCTTTGTTTAAGAAGGGCGGCAGGGAAAAGCCTGGGAACTACAGACCAGTGAGCCTGACATCTGTAGTGGGTAAGTTGTTAGAGGGTATTCTGAGGGACAGAATCTACAGGCATTTGGAGAGGCAGGGACTAATTAGGAACAGTCAGCATGGTTTTGTGAGAGGAAAATCATGTCTCACGAATTTGATTGAGTTTTTTGAAGGGGTAACCAAGAAGATAGATGAGGGCTGTGCAGTAGACGTGGTCTACATGGACTTCAGCAAAGCATTTGACAAGGTACCGCATGGTAGGTTGTTACATAAGGTTAAATCTCATGGGATCCAAGGTGAGGTAGCCAATTGGATACAAAATTGGCTTGACGACAGAAGACAGAGGGTGGTTGTCGAGGGTTGTTTTTCAAACTGGATGCCTGTGTCCAGCGGTGTGCCTCAGGGATCGGTGCTGGGTCCGCTGTTATTTGTTATTTATATTAATGATTTGGATGAGAATTTAGGAGGCATGGTTAGTAAGTTTGCAGATGACACCAAGATTGGTGGCATTGTGGACAGTGAAGAAGGTTATCTAGGATTGCAACGGGATCTTGATAAATTGGGCCAGTGGGCCGATGAATGGCAGATGGAGTTTAATTTAGATAAATGTGAGGTGATGCATTTTGGTAGATCGAATCGGGCCAGGACCTACTCCGTTAATGGTAGGGCGTTGGGGAGAGTTATAGAACAAAGAGATCTAGGAGTACAGATTCATAGCTCCTTGAAAGTGGAGTCACAGGTGGATAGGGTGGTGAAGAAGGCATTCAGCATGCTTGGTTTCATTGGTCAGAACATTGAATGCAGGAGTTGGGATGTCTTGTTGAAGTTGTACAGGGCATTGGTGAGGCCACACTTGGAGTACTGTGTACAGTTCTGGTCACCCTATTATAGAAAGGATATTATTAAACTAGAAAGAGTGCAGAAAAGATTTACTAGGATGCTACCGGGACTTGATGGTTTGACTTACAGGGAGAGGTTAGACAGACTGGGACTTTATTCCCTGGAGAGTAGGAGGTTAAGGGGTGATCTTATAGAAGTCTATAAAATAATGAGGGGCATAGATAAGGTCGATAGTCAAAATCTTTTCCCAAAGGTAGGGGAGTCTATAACGAGGGGGCACAGATTTAAGGTGAGAGGGGAGAGATACAAAAGGATCCAGAGGGGCAATTTTTTCACTCAAAGGGTGGTGAGTGTCTGGAACGAGCTGCCAGAGGCAGTAGTAGAGGCGGGTACAATTTTGTCTTTTAAAAAGCATTTGGACAGTTACATGGGGAAGATGGGTATCGAGGGATATGGGCCAAGTGCAGGCAATTGGGACTAGCTTAGTGGTATAAACTGGGCGACATGGACATGTTGGGCCGAAGGGCCTGTTTCCATGTTGTAACTTCTATGATTCTATGATTCTATAATGTAATCAGAACACTGTACAGTAGTTTTCTTATAAGTACAATGTTCGGACTTGTTAAAAAAAATTGATCTTGAAAAAGTTGAAAATTGATCTTGAATAACATATGTGCCATACTTAAAATAGTTGCCATGGAGCAGCAGGTTTGCACCTATAATGCCTCATGTGGTGAATTTCCATTCCAGCCAGAAAATCAGGGAAAACACTTGAGTACAGTTAAATTGAAGTGCAGCATCAACCTTCATGACTCATGTGTACTTCCCAGCAGACAGACATAGACAGTATTGGGAGCTACGAGGAAACAGAGCACTTGCCCATCCACTTGTGAATGTTATTAAGCACAAAGAGCTGGAAAGAAAGAAAATATTGGCATTCTTGTGTTGACCATTGGGATGTCACACAAGCAACAACTAACCAGAATGCAGTGTCCTTGCTGTCTGCAACAAAATAGTCCCAATTTCCTCCGTCTCAGTAACACTGGTAATCCGAGTTATAGCGTAATTCTAAATACTTTGTGTTCAGTAAATAACAAATACAGGGCAAGCTTGTAAAACCCAATGCCAGATGTTTTAGTAGTTCATTTATCTGACTGTCCCCCAATTTAAAGAAAAAGCTATTTACAGTATTGCACAAAGCCCCGTCTTTGATCCTGGCTCAGTTACATAAAACCTCAACTCTATTAAAATACACAACTTTTTTTTGCATATCTCAGTCCTGTGAAATTTGGATGTTATACTTCACTGAATACAAAGCAACTCGAGCAACTCTCACTTATCACAAAGTAACACCAAGTATTTTTTACACGAAAAGTAGATTACACAACAAAACTTTTAACCAAACATTTTAATCCTCTGTTAAATCCTCTGGCAGAAGGATTGGTAACTGGATGACACAGATTTCAGATAATTGGCAAAAAAGTCAGAGGGGAGATGAGGAGAATTTGCTTTGCACGGAGAGTTATTATGATCCAGATAGAACTGCCTGAAAGGGTTGTGGAAGTAGATTCAACAGTAAGTTTCAAAAGGGAATTGGATAAATACTTGAAGGGGAGAAAATTTCAGGTCCACGGGGAAAGAGCAGAGGTGTGGGACTATTTGGATAGCCTTCACACAATAATGCAAAATAATGAATATGCTATGCTTCCCCACATTACTGGGTTGGCGTGCTATGTTTAAACAAAATTAACTTCCAATTACCCTTACACACTCCAACCTCGAGTGTGGTGAAATCTTGCCTTGAAACTACAGTAACTGCATGTCTTGCCAATTTCATTCAACACCATGGCAATCATCATCCTTAAGTCAATATGAAATGATGTCGAGTAATGAAACCACATCAAAGTGTTTACAAACTCATTTTTCTTTGCCTTGAAAAACAGGCTCATCCATTATTTAGTCTCCTAATTTACTAATTTGTCTGGTTCAGGTCTGCACTCTTTACAAGTAGTAATGGATAATTACAGAAACATATTGCATATACCTTAAACTATTACTGAAAAACTGAGGATGAATATGCTGAAAGATGTTGCAAAATCTGAGTTGCCACCAGTTTACTGCTGGTGAATGCCAAGATGGAATGATAGGTTACTGAAGATAGTTGCAAAGAAGATTATGGTAATTATCAATTTTAGTTAGTGATATAAAACAGAAAATTGGTGACCCTTAAAATTTATTTTAGTGCAATATTTGTAGATGTAATAACTTTTAAATATCTATGCAAGAAATGCATTAAAATGCAACTTCTGTTGTGGACTTCATGTGAAAGCAAATGAAATTGATACAAATCCTAATGCTGCTGGGAACAGTGCTTTCAAATAATTATTCAATCTTGCATGCAAGAAGCTTGTATTTATAAAGCATTTTAATCAGATCTCAAAATATTTCACGTACAATGAATTACTTCAATGTGCAATAACTTACTTATCAGGCGCAGCAGCCTTTTAAATGCACAGCAAGGTCCCACAAATGCAATAAACTGAATAATCTGGTTTTCTTTCACTGCTGCTGGTTGAAGGAGAAATGTTGTCCATGACTCTCTGCTCTTCTTTAAACAGAATTTTTAATATCCACCAGAACAAGCAGACGGGCCCTCAGATTAATATCGCTCTTGAAATATGGCACCTCCAACAATTAAGCAGTCCTTCAGTATTGCATGGGAGTGTCAGCCTAGAGTACGTGCTCAAGTCTTCTCGCTCTCATTTTCTTTTGAGATGTCAGGTGGTGGGTGGCAGGAAAAAGAGCCAAAAGACTGCAGGCTGGCTTTGTAGTGGGGATTGTGGGAAAAATGTGGCCTTCAACAGCTCCTTTCCAACCCCCTCCTCTAAACACTTGTATTTTCCCTACCCCTCACTCTCATCACGTCCACAACTCATTTTCAATATTCATTCCACTTCTTACCAGCTCCTCAGTCCCATCACCATCCCTTCCTCTTTCCTTCTAAACTACCCGCTCCATCCCTTTATCCCCCCCCCACCTTGTCACTCACCTCACCTTTAACCGTCCACCCAATGTCCTCCCTTGCACTTGCTCCTTCAAAGGGCTGGTGGGAAGAGGCCTCTTAATTCTCAACCAGTTTCCCCCTGCCCCTCCCACCCTACCTTCCCTCTAGGAGGCTGTTTGCTTTCAAAACTCAACTTTGAAAAATATTTATAAAAGAATGAGGAAAGAAAGTGTCTGTTTGCCTTTCCCTCCATCTCAAAGGTTCTAGAAATTAGAATCTCAGGCCTGGAAATTCCAGATACACCAGTGTAAGTACAAGTAAAACTTCAACCTGTCCTTGCCCAAGTTAAAAGATGCCATCCCAAGTCATGGTGCTGGCTTGTTTGCAACCCACCCAAAGCTCACAACATTACAGCTCAGGACAAAAATATCAACTTTTGGGAGAAACTGAGGCCTCAAATAAAAACTTTAATGAAGGCATTAGAAGACACAAATGACAATTCAATTGATAAATTTAATCATGTTATTGTGAAATATGTAACTTTGTGAATTTTTTTTCATTTTCTGAAATTTCAGTTTCTGAGGAAAAAATGACAAAAGAAATTACAGAAAGCATTTTGAAAATTGTGAAAACCCAGTGACCAGATTGTGCAATCTAGCCGTTGAGTTGCACAGTGAAGTGTTTGCATAGTTGTTTTCCCAAGTGTGGTCATAGAAATTTCCAAAAAAAACAACAAAAATGTAACAGAATGTAACAGACAGAAAGTGCATACAGATATAAGATAGATATAGATTCAAACCCCAGAAATATGATTCTTCATCTGTTAAATTTACAAAAATAGGTTAGTCATGTCCTTGTGCCATGTTTCACAAACTCTCTTTCCAAGTAAGGAATTTGTGTGGACTAATATATTGCCATGGGTTTTTAAATCATCCAATCCTGATATCAACTAAAACGTATCCAATTATTTGTAACTCTTTTATTCTGGGTGCACCACAAACAGATGATGGAACATTTTGAAATATATTGATTAAATGCTAAATAACCTTGCTCTTTTAGTTAAACATTGATGTGAAATGATGTCTGTATTTCTTCCATTTTGCAACAGAGCCATAGATCATGAAGGAAAGTAGTCATCTACAATTACAATAAAAATACATTTTCCAAAAATCTCTAAAAAGGTAAAATACACAAGATTTACTTTCCCTCCGCCCCCTCACCCCTTCTCTCTTTCACGCAACACACCTTTCCCTAACTAAGAGAGGAATTAGATGGCCTGCTCCTAGGTCCCTCAATGTCACTTAGGCCCTGCGAATACACAGGATCTGCTCAGACGAGGAGGAACGCGATGGACACCTACAGACGCTGAAAGACGCCCTCGTAAGAATGGGATATGACGCTCGACTTGTCGATCGACAGTTCCGACGGGCCACAGCGAAAAATCGCATAGACCTCCTCAGAAGACTAACATGGGACGCAACCAACAGAGCACCCTTCATCGTCCAGTACTTCCCCGGAGCGGAGAAACTACGCCATGTTCTCCGCAGCCTTCAACATGTCATCGATGATGACGAACACCTTGCTAAGGCCATCCCCGCACCTCCACTACTCGCCTTCAAACAGCCACCCAACCTCAAACAGACCGTCGTTCACAGCAAATTACCCAGCTTTCAGGAGAACAGCGTCCACGACACCACACAACCCTGCCATGGTAACCTCTGCAAGACATGCCATATCATCGACACAGATACCACCATCACACGAGAGGACACCACCCACCAGGTACATGTTTCATACTCCTGAGACTCGGCCAACGTTGTCTACCTCATACATTGCAGGAAAAGATGCCCCGGAGCATGGTACATTGGCGAGACCATGCAGACACTGAGACAACGGATGAACGGACACTGCGCAACAATCGCCAGACTGGAGGGTTCCCTCCCAGTTGGGGAACACTTCAGCAGTCAAGGACATTCAGCCACCAATCTTCGGGTAAGCGTTCTCCAAGGCGGCCTTCGAGACACACAACAACGCAAAATCGTCGAGCAGAAATTGATAGCCAAGTTCTGCACCCATGAGGACGGCCTCAACCGGGATCTTGGGTTCATGTCACGCTACACGTAACCCCACCAGCGAAAAAAGAGTTATCTGTTTTTAATACAACTGGTCATTCTCTCTCTTTCTCTTCCTTTCGGATGTTTTTCTCTCTCTCTCTCTGTCTTTTGTTCTGGCCGTTTGTATATTCGGTGGTCCTGTATGTAATGTCTCTCTGTCTGAAGACTTTGATTGCCTTGACAACGGGCAGTTGGAAAGATTATCTGTAATCACCAGGCATTGTTCTCTGACTATATATGCGATAACCTTCATGGAATCCTACACTTCACCTGACGAAGGAGAAAGCCTCCGAAAGCTTGTGATTTTCAAATAAAACTGTTAGACTATAACCTGGTGTTGTAAGATTCCTTATAATAGTTTTATTCACAGTAATTCAATATGGCTCTTTATACCATTTCTGGTTCTTTATAAAGTATATTGCTAATAAATTTAAAATCAAAATTTATTAAAAATGAGTAAACTGGGAGCAGGATCCCTCAAAAACATTTACATTTTTATTTAATCTTAAAAAACATTATGATTTATTTCCTGCAAAAACAGCTCCAGATTTCTCAACTATTTGTGTCTCATTTTCATTGAACTATTATGGCACAGCAGCAGAAAAGCTCAGCAAAAGTAAATGAACAAATAGCCACAGAATAAAAGAAAGTCTAGAACTGCTCAACTGCTTTGACCAGATAGGTACAAAGGAGGAAAAACAGGAGTGACAACTCATTTATAATTGGTTGCTAGGTTTCAATCAGCAATTGCTTGCTTGATCCTGAAGAAATATTTTTTGGATGTGCTACTAAGAGAAAATAAATCACATTAAAAAAACTCCATTCTATTTGACCCTCTCTCTTCCTCTCTATGTAATATGTGAATTACATGAGAAAATTGTGCAAAAATCAACAAATTAAAAAGATATTGTGGGTGATAGCAACCATGCAAAGAGAGCAAAATCACAGGTGTTCCCTTAAAGATGATTAAACTTGGCTGCTTGGAAATATTTAAGCCTTAATGTACTACATTGTAAATGTAACTTTTGGTATTAGATTATAATCCCTTAGTTTAAAAGCAGAGCAACAATTATAGTGATGTCCGTGTTGAGAGAGAAATAAACTAACAATTTAAGGTTGCTTTATGAAGGTAAATCACCTCCGCAAAGATCAGAATGCCAAACATATGAGCCTCAGGTTACTAAGATTCGGCAAACGTTGCAAGACAATTCTTCCATGTGATTGGAGAACTGAAAAATTAATCAGTATTCTGCTCATCAGCCAGCCATCAGAAATTCCTCCTTGTTTCATTTTCCTTTGATGTGGAGATGCCGGTGATGGACTGGGGTGGACAAATATAAGGAGTCTTACAACACCAGGTTATAGTCCAACAGCTTTATTTGAAATCACAAGCTTTCGGAGCTTTCCTCCTTCGTCAGGTGAGTGTAGGATTCCATAATGGCGCAGCATATATAGTCAGAGAACAATGCCTGGTGATTACAGATAATCTTTCCAACTGCCCGTTATCACACCTCGGCAGAGATATAATCAAAGAAATCAAAGGAGTGGATGGTGTTCAGACAGAGAAACATTACATCCCAGACTACTGAATACACAAGCGGTCATAACACAAAGACAGAGAGAGAATTACTGAAAGCATGTAGCGCTCTCTCTTGAATTGCCAACTATCAGTTCCAATTCAGTCTCCAGACAGTTCTGAGACAAGCTTTTCTGAAAAAGTTTCTTGTTTTTATTTTAAAATAAATATTGCTCACAGAAATGGCTTTCAATATTTGGGGTGAAAATCCTTTGAATGAAAAGGGAAGAATGTCCATTTTCTCTTCACTAAAGGTCAGTGATTACAATCGCATGTTTCAAAGAGGTTTCGTTCCCATGATTTTTTTCAGTGGGTCACTGATAATGAAGGTGAGAAAAAAGCCACGGAAGACGTTTCCCTAGAATGTGATGTCTTGGTTTTATGAGATCTTGTTTTTTTCTGAAGAAAACAGGAGACAGAAAGCTCATGCAAAGAAACAAGAAAACAGTCCTTTCTATCCTAAGTGAACTTTATAGATGGATACCAACAACATTTAAAAATCAGGAAAATCATACTGTCTTTCAAAAACTAGCATGGTTGGCAAAACTGGATGAAACAGTTCCTATATGGATTCCATTAATGCTTCTAAATTTAGGCCCCCTTTGCAGGGTCACAAGGGGGCCTAAATTTAGAAGCATTAATGGAATCATAGTCAATGCACTTAGAACTACAGGAGTGATTTTTCTCCTCAAGCTAGGTAATGTTCCTCAATGTCTCATCATTTGCTTTGACTGATGATGGCTGATACAGACAACCTATAAAGCGTTCAGGCTAGAATCTGTCGACTCCACATAGACACCAGGGCTAACCGACTCACAGTCTCTCAGGTAATCATGATATCTCACAAACTGAGCCAAGTTCAATGCTCCTTTAAAGTTTCTTGGAAACAAGGGCTCCTTTACTGACTTATAGTGTCCCAGCAATTTTGTCTCAATATGCTGAATATCAGTGTTCACACAACCAGGGAACAAGGAAGAATATTTAAGAAAGGTCCGTCTTATGCATCAGCTGAGATGCTTTTAGAGGAAGAACTAACTCAATACCCACTCTTAGTTAATATTGCTGAAGTAGTTGGTCAGATGTTGGCCTGCTTAAGGTTTGTAGTGACCATCAGATAATAATTTGTCAATAATAAAGAATATGATAGGATTGTTGCTATAGAATGACTTTCATCTTCTACACTCAATTTTCAGTTTAATCCAAACCATTTATACTTAGATTTTATAGAGACTCTAGACTCAGATATCAAAAGCAAAATACTGTGAATGCTCAACAGACTCAGATGTCATTGGTTCGTGCAAGATTGAATGATACCATCCTTTCTTTCAAGATCACTTTCTAGCAATTCAAGCATTCACATTGAGCCCTGGAACAAGTACAGATTATGGACCTGTCGCCGAAAAAGGCCAAGAGCAGAATGTAGATGCCCAGCTGCTATCATTAACTAACATCAAAAAGATCTTAGGCTTTACATTAATATGGCAAGTCCAGTTGAGCTTCTAGTCAATGGTAATCCCCAAAATGTTGATAGTGGGGCACTCAGCAATAGTGCTGCTGTTGAAGATTGGGAGAGATGGCTGGGCTTTTTCTTGTTCAAGGTGGTCATTGCCTGGCACTTATGTGGTGCATATGTTACCTGTCACTTTTCAATCCAAGCCTAAATGTTATCCACTTCCTGCTATAGGCTGGCATGTGCTGCTTCATTATCAGAGCAGCTGTGAATGGAGTTGAACACTGTGGCATTATCAGCAAATAGCCCCACTCCTGACCTTACGATGGAGAGAAATTCATTGAAGTAGCTGAAAATGGTTAGGTTGAGGAACTCCTGCTTCAATAACTTGGGCTGCAATGATTGACCTCTAACTACCACAAGCAGCTGCCTTTTCATCACGAATGACCCCAGTCACTGGATGCTTTTCTTTTTGACTCCATTGGTCTTAGTTTTGCTCGGGCTCTTTGCTGCCTTAATGTTGACAGATTCTCATCTGTCCTCGAGTATTCAGCTCTTGCGTCTGTATCTGGATCAAGGCTGTGATGAGGTCTGGAGCTGAGTGGTTTTGGTGGAACCCAAACTGAGCATCAGTGAGGAGGTTATTAGTGAGACGATGTCTTTTGATGGCAATGGTGATGACTCCTTCCATTGATTTGCTAATGATTGGGTGGTAATTGGCCAGGTTAGATTTAAAGAAAAAAGAAAGACGTGGGCATTTATAATGTACCTTGCACGATCTCAGGATGTTCCAAAGGGCTTTACATGCAATTAAGTACTTTTAAAGTGTAGTCATTGTTGTAATGTAGGAAACTTATCCTCCATTTTTCTTGTTTTTTGTGCATAGGACAAATCCTGTTTTTTGTGCATAGGACGAATATGGGAAATCTTCCACATTGTCAGGTAGATGCCAATGCCAGATATACTGGAATAGCTTAGCTAGGGGAGTATCAGGTGTTCATCTGGGATGTTAGGACCGGAATTGGCTGGACACTGACATTTATGATATTGAGGACCTTGGTACAAAACCGAGTAGGATTGTCCAATTGGCACTTTTAGCTGAAGAGACTTTCAAACAGTTCAGCCTTGTCTCTTGCTAGTTTCATCATAGTTGAAGACAGGGATGTTCATGAGGCCACCAATTCGGGTTAGTTGCTTGATTGTCCTGGATGTGGTAGGACTTTGCTCTGATGCATAGCCTAGTGGGATTTCCTAGCCCTGCCTGCTTTTAGTGTTTAGTATGCAGGTAGCCCTGGTGCTGCTCCTGGAATGCCCTTCTACACTCTGCATTAAACCACAGTTGATCTACTCAATCTGTGTCAGGCTGTTGCTTGACTAATGTGGGCAGACCAGTCCCCAGGTGTTTGTAAAGAGGATTAGAATCATAGAATCTTACAGCATGGAAGAAGGCCATTCAGCCTGTCGTGCTTGTGCTGGCTCTTTGAAAGAGTTATCCAATTTAGTCCCACACCCCAGCTTTTTCCCTATAATCCTGCAAATTAATCCTCTTCGAGTACATGTCCAATTGCTTTTTAAAAGTTCCTATGGAATCTGATTCCACCACCCTTTAAGGTTGTGAGTTCCAGATCTTAACAACCCTCTGTGAGGAAAAAATGTCTCCTCATTTCCCCTCTAGTTTTTTTGCCAATTATTTTAAATCTATGACCTTCGGTTACTGACCCACTTGCCAGAGGACACAGTTTCTCCCTACTTACACTATCAAAATCCCTCATAATTTTGAATATCTCTATTAGGTTTCCCCTTAATCTTCACTGCTCTAAGGAAAACAATCCCCGTTTCTCCAATCTCTCCAAATAACTGATGTCCCTCATCAATGGCATCATCCTGGTAAACCTCCTCTGTATCCCCTCCAAGACCTTAACATCCTTTCTAAAGTGTGTTGCCCAGAATTGTACACAATGGGCTAGAAATTGGGCCATCTAGCGTCCATGTTATCGGCGCTTCGCGGCCTCCCAGAGTGCCAAGATGGCATCTTGGATGCGCACGCACGTTTCTAGCATGACGTACGCTGGACACCATCTCGGTATAGGTATTAGTGCTTGCGCAGAGACTGAACGCCGGAAGCATGTAAAGTAGGGAGAAAATGCTTACAATCAGTGTGGATCGCTGATTTAAAGTGATAGACACCATTTTGGAACTTTATGCTCAACTCAACACACAATCTTAACCATGCACACTTGAGCATGTCTTAGATGGCATGGAGGACTCCCCCCCACCACCACAGTGCTATTTAAAGGGACCATGCAGGTGTTGCAGGTTAGTTGCTGGATTATTGCTTCTGGCTGCTGGTAGAATTGGAAGTGGTGACCCCCAGGACGTTGATGGTGGGGATTCGGCAATGGTAATGTCGTTGAATGTCAAGGGGAGGTGGTTAAACTCACTCTTGATGGAGATATCATTGTCTGGCACTTGTCTGGTGCGAATGTTACTTGTCGCTTATCAGCCCAAGCCTGAATGTTGTTCAGGTTTTGCTGCATGTCAGCACGGACTTCATTATTTGAGGGGTTGCAAATGGAACTGAATAGTTGGTTGAATGGCTGCCAGTGTGTGTGACCTGTGAGTGGTGGTTGTGTGACCTGCAAGTGTGGTACTATGTGTGGGTGAGATGCAGCACGCCAAGTGCAACATTGCGTACGGATGGGCAATGTTTGTTGGTGGACGGTTGACGGGGAGTGTGATGCATGGAGCAATGGTGCAATTGGTAGGATGTGCCACTTGTCACTTGCATTCACTCACCTTGACCACTCGTGTTAAATCGTTGAACTTCTTTTGGCACTGCACCCACATGCGTGGTGCCATGCTTCTGGCGTTCACTTCCTGGTCCACAGCCTCCCAATGCCTGTGGAGCTGAAGTCTGGAGGGTCTCCAGCCACTCTGTAGATACAGATTGGCCCTCCTTTCATCCACCCCCTCCACCAGGGCCTCCAGTGCATCATCAGAGAAGTGTAGGGCGTGCTCTCGCTCCAGTTCCGCCATCCTTCCTGCCACCTTTCCCTCCTGCCAATGGACTGTGCACCTGCCATTTAAAATGTGGACCTGCCTGTGATGTGCGCTGGCCACGGCCCATTTCAGGCTTCCTGATTCTCCGTGCAGCCTCTTAACAGCACGGAGCAACTCGCCAAGGCTTCTTCGACAGCACCTCCCAAACCCGCGACCTCTACCACCTAGAAGGACAAGAGCAGCAGGCGCATGGGAACAACACCACCTGCACGTTCCCCTCCAAGTCACACACCATCCCAACTTGGAAATATATCGCCGTTCCTTCATTGTCGCTGGGTCAAAATCCTGGAACTCCCTTCCTAACAGCACTGTGGGAGAACCGTCACCACACGGACTGCAGCGGTTCAAGAAAGCGGCTCACCATCACCTTCTCGAGGGCAATTAGGGATGGGCAATAAATGCCGGCCTTGCCAGCGACGCCCACATCCCGTGAACGAATAAAAAAAAAAAAATTTACTTTATCTGAACCCTTCATGATTTTGAACAGTTCTTTCAAATCTCCTCTTAACCTTCTCTGCTGTCAGGAGAACAACTCCAGCTTCTCCAGTCTAGCCACATAACTGAACTCCCTCATTTCCGGAACCAGTCTAGTAAATCTTTTCTGCACCCTCTCTAAGGCCTTCACATCCGTCCTAAAGTGTGGTGCCCAGAATTGGACACAATATTCCAGTTGTGGCCGAAGCAGTGTTTTATAAAGGTTCAACATAACTTCCTTGCTTTTGTACTCTATGAGGTGATTTTGAATCCCAAGAATGGGTGGGAGTTGAAAATAGTTGTTTTTTGGGTCGCGACCACAACGGGTTTAACGTCAGCGTGTAAAAGTACAGGCTTCCCACTGGGAATGCAAAGTCCCAAAATTTTGCGATTGCGACCCAAAAAAACTATTTTCAACTCCCACCGCCCCCAACCCATCCGTTCTTGGGGTTTAAAATCGCTCCCTATGTCTCTATTTATAAAGCCCAAGATCCTTTTTTAACTGCTTTCTCAACCTGTCCTGCTACCTTCAAAGATTTGTGCACGTACACCCCCAGGTCTCTCTGTTCCTGCACCCCCTTTAGAATTGTACCATTTAGTTTATATTGCCTCTCCTCATTCTTCCTGCCAAAATGTATCACTTCGCACTTCTCTGCGTTAAATTTCATCTGCCATGTGTCCGCCCATTCCACTAGCCTGTCTACGTCCTCTTGAAGTCTATTACTATCCTCCTCACTGTCTACTGCACTTCCAAGTTTTGTGGCATTTGCAAATTTTGAAATTGTGCCCTGTACACCCAAGTCTAAGTCATTAATATATATTAAGAAAAGATGGTCCTAGTACTGACCCCTGGAGAACACCATTGTATACTTTCCTCCAGTCCGAAAAACAACCGTTCACCACTACTCTCTGTTTCCTGTCACAGAGCCAGTTTCGTATCCATGCTGTCACTGCACTTCAATGAATAGGGCTTTGAATTTTCTCATTCAGTCCAGCTGATTATATGTATGATGAACGCTCCACTGCGATGGCTGTGTGCAAAGTGACATTACTTTCATTAGTTTTAACCTAGATTCCAGAGCTCACAAGGACCAGTGCTTTCCATTTAATCGTGAGTAGCTGCAAACTATTTAAAGTTTATTTGACTCTTCATAATATATTTGTGACCATGTTCCTCAGATACGTTGAAGGTCATCTAGTTATAGAATCACAGTCAAATCAATAATCTTTATTTAGCACTGATTCTTATCATTAACCTGTTAGTATTCTTTGAAAAGTAAGCAGAAAGAATAATGTTATGCAGAATGAGGTGATGCAGGTTGAGGTTGAGGCACATTGGCAGGGCGAGTGAGGAGTACCTTTGTTGGAAATATGCTATTATTAATGCTACCGAGGGTTGTTAATCCTTCTTAATAATAACTTCCACAATGATTTGGGCCCGAGTCTGACTGAACATGCAAGCTTTATTATAGACACAAGAATAACATTCTAATGCGGTTATACCAAACAACAAATATTTATATAACGACGTTCTAATATAGTTCTATCAAATAAACAAGGATGGTGCAACCTGTCCCTAGGAAGTTTCAAGCTGATCAGGCTTGGTTTGTAGGGTGTGTGGACCTCTGACGTCCTGGGAAGCTGCTTCTCACTGTAGTGGGACAGTGCCTCAGTTTAAATATCTTTCTGAAGCATATTTGCTTCTCGTAGCTTAACAACATTAGTCCCATGATGTGGTCTGTCCCGGACATCTCCCCACCCCCCAGGGTGTCCATTGTTCCAGACATCTTTACCCATTCTATGGTGTTAACTGTTGTCCATTCTATCTATCTTATGAGGGGGGGGGGGACACATTCCCTTATCTTTCTGTGTATTTTGATTGTTCGGATGCAGACATTTAAGATGTCTCATCCTGTATATGCCAATCATGAAAGTTACCTAATGATCTGAACAAACCTCCTGCAATTAACATAACGGGATTAGTCTGTGTCCAGGCCCTGAGTCTTTGATTATGCCTTGGGACATTTTGTTATCTGTTTCTGACAATTGGTCTTCAATGTGTCTGTTTCACAGTTTTATTCTCAATCACTTTACCTGATGATGTGGAGATGCCGGTGATGGACTGGGGTTGACAATTGTAAACAATTTTACAACACCAAGTTATAGTCCAGCAATTTTATTTTAAATTCACAAGCTTTTGGAGGCTTCCTCCTTCGTCAGGTGAACGATGTGAAAAAAAAAACCTGACGAAGGAGGAAGCCTCCGAAAGCTTGTGAATTTAAAATAAAATTGCTGGACTATAACTTGGTGTTGAAAAATACTTTACCTGATGTCAGGCACATTATTTCCTGTGGGATGCTGGTTCCCTTTGTATTCTCACAGATGCAAGACCTGCGCTTCGCTTTTTAGTCAAGTGTCTGAAGCTTTGCAGGATGGGATACATGACTATGACTTGGTCTAGAAATCGTATATCTTAGTACCTTGACCACATCATATCTCTTTTAGACATTTTTAATGTCATCACTGGGTATAATGTGGTTACAAAAAATACAACTCCTACTGTTATTCCCCATTTTGGTATGCACACAGCATAATGATAAAAAAATTCTGCATAAAGCATCTAGCTTTTTGTAAAGGGCACTGACTTCATGAAAAAGTGTGAATTTGCAAAAAAAAGGTCAAACAACACAATGATGTATCATATTTGATTTTTCAATAATGGGGATAAATAGGGTTGAGCTTGGCCAACAGGCAGGCTCGTTATACCTCCAGCATAGAGGCTTGGCATGGTTTAAGTGGCCCATGGGAGCCCCTTCATTTAATTTGAATAAGCTACAGGCCCAATGATGAGCTAGCCCAGAGAGCTTGGCCTGTAACAAACTTGGCTGGGGATATTAAAATCTAGGTAAGGTGCAGCTCTTAAAGAGCTGCAGATAGTCACTGAGGTGGAAAGTTGGAGGGGGGACTGAAGAGTAGAGTAATTTATCACAATGGCACAGCAGAGATGGTGGGCAGCATTGGTCCATTTGATGCCAAACAATTGGAAGTCCTGCTGCAGCAGACACACCACGACCTAATTTGTGCCGAGAAAATTGCCGGATTCGAATTCGGCCAGTTTGCGAGTTGGGCCTATATGGCCACAGATCTCATTTCCCAACCCCAGCCCATTTTGCTCTGCCAGTAGAGCCTTGTAAATTGACCATATTGTGTAAAAAGGTATCAATGTGTCAGATAGAAAGGACATCATCATCCTGCTGAAAATGATGATCAGCTCTTCTGATCCCTCTTACTAGAAACTACTTCATGAAGAGCTTTGAACAAAAAAGCTGCAAACAACACTGTAAAAGTTCAGATGCATTTTCTACTTTAATTTTCTACTTTAATGTAAATTATATTAAACAACCTTGAACTAGGCTTTATACAAAGCATGATAAACTATAAGTTTACATTCGATGCATTTGGTTATTACTGAAGAGAGCTTTATTTGGCTTTATTATACAGGCTAACCTACAAACTATTTAATTCGTAATACTGCTACAACTAACTTAATTGTTTTCCATTCATTGATGCTGCATTTTTTTGTGAATGAATTGAGTTTGCACCAGTGTCAAACAGTGGGGTTCACCACTCTTCCTGCAAAGAGGACACTCTTGGTGTTGTGTTCAGCAATTAACAGTAAGAAGGGTCTGTTAAATTTAAGCTGAGGAGGTATTGACATTGGCATTAAACTAACTCCTGTAACTGCTGTAGCTTCTGTTCCTCTTTCATCAACATCGAGCATTGCCTCATGAACCACCTAAAAGAACAAGGAACCAGGAAATCTGATTAATAGAAATAATATCCCTTTTAATAATTTAAGGTGCATTTTCAATACTTACTTTAATATTAAATCAGTGCTTATAATCCAGCAATAAAAATAACCCAGCTGGTATGAATAACAATTTTATCATTCCTTAGGTTTTTTCAGACCTGTCATGCATTGAATCGTCCAATCATACACCACTGAATTCTGTGCAGGTGTTACGCCAGTCCAAGAAATGGGATAAAATATTGAATATTTGGATAGACCATAATGATTGATATAAATGTCAATAATGTATCAATCGTAGTTAAAAAATCGAACCTCCCTCCTTTGCTTCATTCTGCTCTACCAGCGTGTCAGACATCAGGGCCGGGAATTCCTCAGAGCTGTTCCCGCTCCACCAGCGTTACTTCGCCGGAAGAGCGGCTGAAACCCCGTTTACACAGCTCTTAACTCTATGAACACCGAGTCTGTCCAAGATTCAGGGGCTGCTCCCGTGTCTGTGGAGGCTCTTCTAGAACCTCTCGTGAATTCCCTAACAGAAAACAACAAAAGTTTTTTTGCTCAATAAGTGATCATTCTCTCACCTGTAGCTCCCAAACGTCTCTCTCTTCATTGTGACTGTTATTACCCTCTGCTTTATTGATGCTAATAGGGCCAGCACTGCTTTGAACTTGCCTTTCTTCTAAGTTGCGAATACATCATCCTATGCCCTCTGCTTGCTTGCTGTATCTTTATTGTGTTGAGATCAAGATTCAAAGCAAAGTCTCCTCCTGTAACTCACTGGAAGTGAATTTTCTTGGAGCTAGTCCTGCTCTGCTGCTGTAACTGATGGAAGTGAGCTGGAAACCCCGTTTATGCACATAATCTCAGTCTCAGCTGAACTTCAGCAGTGGAGGGGAAGCAGCTTTGAGGAAATTTCTAGGCATTCTTTCCCAGAACCTCAAAACTGTAGAACTCCTTATCCCCCTCAGTATTTTGTACTACCTACATTGTACAGGTTTTTAAAACCCAAGTTTGGCATCTCTAAGCTACTTCATCTTCAGGCATCTCATCTTGGGGTTGAAATTGCTTTATGTCAAATTTCCTGTTTTTCATACTGTAACAATATTACTAGATAAACTAGTTAATAACATTGCTAAAAGAGCATACTATCGTCAATCGATGGAATCATGTTCAAACCCTTTACCTCTTACTCTATTCACCAAACTGGTGTCTTGAACTACGGACCTCTGTCCTTCACCTTCGTTCCCAATAATTAATTTACATCTTGTTGAAGTTACATTGCACTCAGATACAAGAATCATAGAGCCATGCAGCACAGAAGGTTCAACCCAGGCCATTCAACCCATCATGCAGTCTCTTTAAAAGAGCTATCCAATTTGTCCCACTCCCCTGCTCTTTCCCCATAGCCCTGCATTTCTTTTCCTGGCGAAAGATATTCCTCCTGTGTCATTCTTTTGTGAATCTGTTCTAATTCTTAGGTTATTGTTTGATCAGTAGTTGCAATAATTGTGATTAACTCCTGCTTGGAAATCAGATGCCTATTTATGTTGAATCATGGATTCCAGAGTATTGTCAACAACGTGGAAACAACTGATCATGTGTACGCTTGTCACAGTTGCAAATTGTTATTTTCTGACAATGGGTCCACCCTGGTTTTAGGGCAAGATTTGCACAAGTTTCCTTTAGGTAGGGCAGAGTAAAATATTTCTTGAGGTGGTACTCCAAAAAGATGATGTGCAAGAGAGAAAGATCACAAAAAAGCTTAAAGATATATTAGTGTCTTCCACTGATGATTATTGAAATGTTATATGCGAATTTTAACATCTGAAATATTCCAATAATCTGGCCAGTGTTTCCATGATCTTTTGTTAATTTACAAAATACAAATTCAATATTATGTGCTTTTCAGTTAAACATGAAAGTGTTTTACCTTTGATACTTTTAGCTGTACAGATTTAGTTATTCTGGAGAGGTTCGCATTATTAGTAAAGACGTCTATGATACCCATTGCCATCAGTAGGTGTTTGAGCTGGTAGGAGGACTTCAATGACAACTTTGGAAGGCGCAGATCCACAGACCTATTACAAACATAATGTCAAAAAGATATTACTTCACTCATTATTCTCTCCAAAATTGTACACTTGCCTTATTATGTTTGTAATTTCTTAATTTTGCCATATTTAGCAATACGTTGATTAGACAAACAAAAATTAAAGATGATGGATAGTTTATATATAATATATTCCCAGTTTTCATCCTTTGACTCTCCTCTTTGCATAGCGATGGTGATTCCTGCTGGAACATGGTTCCAGGTGCCATTGGTATTTTCTCAAATAACCAATGTTCATGTGTGAACAATCTCTGCAAATGTTTACGAGGCTGTTTCACCACTGAGTCGTCGGATCATGTCACGTCCTCACTCACTGCCCATACACTTGTTTTCCAGCAGGGGTCACTGGATAGCAATCAGGTGCAGAAAGTCCGTTTGCATTTTTGTTCCCGAGCTCTGAGACTCTAGGAACTGTACTTGTTAAAATGGATTTCAATTTAACAAAAAAACGTTTTAAATGTAAAGCTCTTGTTAGCATAAGTGTGCTTTTAACAGTTTTGTTCTAATATCAAATGTATAGTTTAAGTAAAATTATTACAAACCAATAATGATCTATATACACTTTATTTAGTCTTTAAAATTGTGTATTATTTCTCCATGTGCTAAGAACACAAGTGGGGAACAAGAAAAGCTACTTTGACTCATCTAGCCTATTCCTTCCACCCATTTACAGTAAAACCTTAATTATCTGCCTCCTTGGCCATCTATTAGAATTTTCACAGGGCAAAGCCTTGCGGGAGATGTCACCTCATTGCAGAACTCGCTAAAACTGACCTCCTCTTACTGATGACCTCCTGAATAGACAGTGCAAGAAAATTTAAATTTGCTTGAATTTATTCATATTGTATGTGAGTTCATCCCAGTACTGGAGCATCACTGAACTGTGGGTAGAAGACCAGCAATTGGGTACTTTTGACTATCTGCTGATTTCCCACATTCACCAGATGGATTCCCCTCGATTATGGTGTATAATGGAGGTTGAACTATGATACAATTTAGCATTGTAAAGGACTCTCCCCAGCTTACCTTATCTTCTCAGGAGGCAGTAACCATTGATAAAACTCTGAGGTTTTTCCCTGACCAAATCTAATCAATCCAAAATTCCAGAATATTAAATATTCATTTGAAGGTACAGGTAGCCTTTCATTTATGGAAATATAAACTCTACCCCCTCTCAGTTTCTTCCTTTCGGGCCTCTTTTCCCGAAAGTAATGAATCTTCGTGCACTAAGAGCATGCAATCTAAAAGAAGCTGATGACTGTAGCGGAATTACCATAAAACAATGATTTTCCCCCTCCTTATTGTTGATTGTAACACACCACCTCTGTGCAGCTAGAAAATAATGACTTTTAACTTAATTTCACTGATGTGATAAACTTACCCAATCCGTAATGAATTTATCAAGTTTTGAAAATTGGTAATGTTTAGATTTTGTTCCACTCTTGTCAATTTTCCTGGATCTGGTAGAATCAGCACCAGGGAAGCATTTCCTTTATATGGAACCATAATCACAGAACTGGAAAGTTCTTCATCGTAATTCATAGCATATCTTCCTTTCCTCTTCATCATTCGCACTTTAACTGTTGTTGTATCATCTACATGAAAGTCATCTTCATAAGTGTTCTGAGGATCAAAAGGTTTCACCCATTTACCTAAAAGAACCAAATAGATATAATTAGATAATATACTGAACTGTTTACTCACCTGTAAAAAGAAAGTCTTGCATTTATATAGCACCTTTTATGACCTCAGGACATCCCAAAGCACTTTATAGCCAATGAAGCACTTTTTGAAGTGTAATCACTGTTGTAATGTAGGAAACACAGCAGCCAATTTGCACACAGCAAGCTCCCATACACAGCAATGTGATAATGACCAGGTAATCTGTTTTCTATTTAGTGGTGTTGGTTGAGAGATAAATATTGGCCAGGACACTGAGGATAACTCCCCTGCTCTTCTTCGAAATAGCACCATGGGATCTTTTACATCCTCCTGAGAGGGCACACAGGGCCTCGGTTTAACGGCACCTCCGACAGCGCAGCACTCCCTCAGTATTGCACTCGAGTGTCAGCCTGGATTTTATGTTCAAGTCTCTGGCATGGGCCTTGAACCCAAAACCTTCTGACTCAGTGGTGAGATTGCAACCAACTGAGGCACTGCTGACACTGTAAGAATATATAAGGGCATTTTCTCCTCTCCGATAATTAAAAGATTTCCTATTATTCACTAAACCCCATAGAAATTCCTTAAAATCGCATGGAAAATTATTTTTTGCCAATCCTACTAATTTAGGTACGATAGTAAAAAAGTCATTGCTTTTTTCCTCTTTTTCTCTCGGATCTCATTACAAGCTGAGTGTGAGCGGGTGGGAGCCCTGCTTTCAGGTCTACCAAAGAGCCATTCCAAGACTGGTCAACAGGACATGCACAAACGATCAGCCCATGGAGGATTTTTCCTTCCTTGTTGAGAGGAAACAACTTGCCTCCACTGAACATTTTCACATGGTGATGAGGCTGAGATCAGGAGTTCAGCAGCGACTGTGGCTGCATATCCCATCACATTGCTATGACTCTTTTAATGCACTGCATCACTGAATTGTCACCTCACTGGTTCTTTATTAAAATACCCGTTCTATACAAGTTATATATCAGTACAAAAAAAAATTCTATTTCCTGCTTAGCATTGCTTTTCCTTTCATTCTGAAAGTCTCTCATAACATACCACTCATAAAATCTAGAACTGAACAGAATAGGATTGGAGTAATGATTCTTTGCCTTTATTGCTACATATTGTTTCAGAGAGTTTCACCATAATTTGAGCAACGACAAAGAATTACTGTAAAATTGTGTTTGTTTTTCACACTGTTTTACACCTACCTGCAGGGTGTCCCATTACCTCACAGCAGTATTTAAAGCAGGCCCCTGGGTGCACAGGCAATAGAAACCTGTATAAATGCATGACGAATGCACAAACTTACAGCCAATTTAAAACAAATAGTTTTGTTCAACCCCTACTTTCCCAATGGATAGATTTGAAAAATCCCCTCCTTCTGTAGGAGAACTGGCTAGGTTCAGTAGGGAACTGAGCTCTGTATAGGCTCAATACTTTATATCAGGTGGAGACACTAATTCCTGCTCAGCTGATGTCAGTGATGAGCTTTGTCATGAAAGAACATGGCCTGAAAGAACAGAAATTGTCATCCATTTTTCTTCTTGAGTGGAGTGGAATTCATCCTGCAATTGAATGCTTGCTGAGTATTGCTGTGTGCTACAATTATGGTTTAACATTTTTTTTTCTGTTTATATAATGATTATTGAAACAGTTAGCCTGACAGCAGCGGGAGGGGCTAGGGTTAAGTAACGCAGTTGAAAGGTGATTAATAATAGTACCCTGGATATTCAATGATATTAATTCAGCCTCCCCACATTGTCAACAGTTCCTCAATAATTCCTCCAATCCAATTCGCTAAAACAAAAATAATTGCAAAATCTACAGAAGGAGATAAATAAAACAAACAGAACCATAACTGGTGCAATAAGAACATAACAAATAGGAGCAGGAGTAGGCCGTACGGCCCCTCGAGCCTGTTCCGCCATTCAATCAGATCATGGCTGATCTTCAACCTCAACTCCACTTTCCCGCCCTATCCCCATATCCCTTGATTCTCTGAGAGTCCAAAAATCTATCCATCTCAGCCTTGAATATATTCAAAAACACAGAATCCACAGCCCAATGGGTTACAACATCCATTCATCTGTGGGATCTGGGCATGAATCCAGCTGAAACTGGCGAGATGAAAGCCTTTTCTCTCTGTTGGCTGTAAGTGAAATTAATGTGGTCAGTTTCAACTCTATTAGCGGACATGAGTACACGGCATTAAATGTTCTGAATTAAGCATTAGTGGGCATTAACACTGCAATCTCACTCAGAAAAGGCAACAGATGGCTAATGAGTGAAGTACAAAATTCCCATTGATGCTGGAGGGGGGTCTCTTTTGAGGCAGAATGCAAAATGTTTTGCTCTGCTTCCATCTATCTGACCTCAGATTGCTTGAGATGACACCAACTGGAAAAACAAGATGGAAAAAATGTTCCATTCCCCACCATTGACAACTGTGCACCTTTTCACCAACATTTTGAAATGAACAAGAATGTCAAGAATTTTTAATTTCCCAAAATATCTATTCTTGGCCTAAGTGAAACATGCCAACTCAGTAGCAAGTTGTGCTGAATGATGGGCAGATTTGTGCTGTAGACATGCACTTTCTAAGAATGAAGTTAAGACTGGCCAAATTCATTTCACTCTGATCTTTATACTCAATGGACAGATGAGACTTTCATCATAACCCCTCTTTGTTAATTTTTAAAAGGGTATTGGTGAAACTCCACATTATGTTAAATATGTGCTTCATTACTTCACATTTTAGAGAACCCACATTGCCAGGTACAGGCAACTTGAAGCAATAATAACCTGATACTAGATCATCATCTAGAGGACTACTTCTTTAACTATTATTTTAAAGATATCAGGAAAGAAATTCTGATGAAATATATCTGTTAACAAAATGTGAAATAAACAATGATAATTACATGGATTTAATTTTTTAAAATTAGTATGTTGTTGATAAAAATTTAGGGTCTGCCTTAGATATTGTCTTCAGTTAGCATCACGGTCTTTCCAGCAGGCGAACCCGCATCCATCAAAATCAGGAGTTTACTTTTGCTAGCCAATATCTAGTTGTATTATAGCGTGACGTGGGGGTGTAACAATGTTATAAGAATTGGATATAGTGATCCTTGCACATGTCCTCATTTGTCTTTCAGCAATTTTCTGGAAGGCAGACTTTAATAAGAGGCTGGATGCAAATCTATGAAGGAGTTTATTTTGCAATTGTTAACTCAACAAATAGATAAATATGTGAAACAATTCCCATCACAATATGAACTTGATGTTTTATCTCTTCTCCTAAATAAAATAATAACTTATGCTGTAATGGCCTTTTTAGCTGCCTAAAAACACTTACTTTTCTTGGATAGTATTTTTATTCTGAAACTTGACCAGCTGTCTAAGCCTAGGCAGTTTTTCTTTTTAAAGTAGACATGCCCCCTGTTGAAAATATGCTATTATTAATGCTACCAAGGGTTGTTAATCCTTCTTAATAATAACTTCCACAATGATTCGGGCCCGAGTGTGACTGAACATGCAAGCTTTATTATAGACACAAGAATAACATTCTAATGCGGTTATACCAAACAACAAGTATTTATATAACAACTTTCTAATATAGTTATATCAAATTAACAAGGATGGTACAACTTGTCCCTAGGAAGTTTCAAGCTGATCAGGCCTGGTTTGTAGGGTGTGTGGACCTCTGCCGTCCTGGGAAGCTGCTTCTCACTGTAGTGGGACAGTGCCTCAGTTTAACCTGGTGTTGTAAGATTCCTTACATTTGTCCACCCCAGTCCATCACCGGCATCTCCACATCATATTTGCTTCTCGTAGCTTAACAACATTAGTCCCATGATGTCGGCTGTCCCAAACATCTCCCCACCCCCCAGGGTGTCCATTGTTCCAGACATCTTTATCTATTCTATGGTGTTAACTGTTGTCCATTCTATCTACCTTAGCGGGGGGAAGGGACATGCCCTTATCTTTCTGTGTATTTTGATTGTTCGGATGCAGACATTTAAGATGTCTCATCCTGTATATACCAATCACGAAAGTTGTAAATAAAATTGCTGGACTATAACTTGGTGTTGTAAAATTGTTTACAATCATCTGAACAAAGCTCCTGCAATTAACATAACGGGATTAGTCTGTGTCCAGGCCCTGAGTCTTTGATTATGCCTTGGGACATTTTGTTATCTGTTTCTGACAATTGGTCGTCAATGTGTTTGTTTCACAGTTTTATTTTCTCTGCAATATTCTCAATCACTTTGCCTGATGTCAGGCATATCATTTCTTGGCTCCCTTTGTATTCTCACAGACACAAGGCCTGCGCTTCGCTTTTTAGCCAGGTATCTGAGGCTTTGCAGGATGGGATACATGACTATGATTTGATCTAGAAATTGTATATCTTACACCCCCTTCCTCGCTCACTAACACTCTTAATGGAACTAATCTTGAAGATAAGTTTCATTTTCCTATTGTCCACAGGAAGCTTCACTTCCGACCACTCCCCTCTGCAGCTGATTGGTCAGTAGAGCTGTTAGTTACACTGCCTCCTCCCCCCACCCCGCCCACTTCCTCATTCAGTTTGGGTCCCTTTGAAACTAGCTAGTGCGAAGCCTCCAAAAATACAACTTCCAATCCTGAAGGTGTGCCTGCTGGTTTAGAAGATTTTTTTAAAAATGAGTCACCATTGTCTGATGCCATCTGGCTGTCCTTAGAATCTAACCTCTTGAAAGCAAACGTTAAGTTTAAGCTCATTTTAATCTAAAATACACCAAGCCCCCCCCCCCCTTCTGTGGTCAATTGATTGCCAGGTTTGGGATTGTCAGTCATTAACTCATCTCTGTATTCATTTATTAACCATATTTTGCAGCACTAAAGTTCATAAAATAGCTTTGATGGAAAAAATTGCGTCTTGCTCAGGTTCAAGCTTTTAGATGTCTAATTAATCCTCCCAAAGATTAATATCTCATCAATACAACTTAATGTAGCTTAAATTTCCTTTGTATTACCAATCCTCAGGCTACAGTATTATGAAATTAACCTTCTACCCCCAAAGCAAGTAAATTGAAAACAAAATTAAGAAATTTTCCTACTCAAGATGTAGGAGGTATGCCTTCCTTTTTACAAATGCTTTAAGATATGTGTGTATAACTTACAAAAAACTTCTTACCTTTGAATAAGACATAATTAATAAGTATCATCACAGTGTTCTGATCAAGGTTTTTAATAAATTCTTGGATTTTGCCATTCGTTTGCCGGCTCACATAGGTGTTGATCTTTTTTTTTGCTCTGTCTTTTGCTCTGAAGTCAACCATCACTGCCTCTGCCGTATAAAATTGCCTAATGTCCTCAAAGAATTTCTTTTGAAGAACTAATCCCTGCTGTACGTACAGAGAGTTCCCCATTATCAAATGCAGTTCACTATGTTCACCGGTTATCTCTTTCAGGAGGTATCTGAACGTCTCATGCACTTCTGTTGCATCGTTGTGTGTCATATTACTGTACCCGAGAACCCGTACAAGCTGATCTCGAGTGTTATGTTTTGCGCCCAGAGACAGCATCGTTAGGGCGGCAGAGATGCTTATTGGAGAGAAGAAAATATTCTTGGAAGTTGAGCTTGGTTGAGAGGCAATCTGTCTGTAGAGACGCAAGGCAAAATCTACATTTGCAGCTGAAAGTTTGAATGCAGATAAATGAAAATTTGGATGGTTTTTATTTTTTGAATGGGTGGAAACTTGCTGAGTTGTAGCCTTCAGTGTAGAATGTTTTCCATTAACACTAACTATTCCACTGTAGAACATTGTGAGCAGTAACAAAGCAACAGGAATCAGTTTCCCCATCTTTAGCCTGCAAAGCAAAGAACAAACTTGTATTGCGGTATTTTGAGATTGTTCAAATTCCGAGCTGTCGTCGTCTAAGTCACACTTAGTTTCTGTACAACCTTAAAATTGATGTTTTATTACATCCAGTAAGCTAACTCTGAGTTCTAAAGAAGTTCAAATATTGCCAACTTAATTTCTAAAACAAGTCCATTTAGTAAACAGTTCCTTACTTGAAGTTTGATCGTAGTTTGAGTCCTTCTACCTAATATGAAGCAGGCCGTTCTTACAGTGGCTTTTTTCTCCCTTCTGCATCGTCCTTGGTGTTTAATGCCAATTTATACTGCAGCAAATGTAAACAGATCAGTTATGCATTAATCAGTAAAGTGACCTTCAATCTGATAGTAAACATTGCTATACAATGGCGTTTGCATTGCAAATATGATTCATGCATCTTCTATAAGCTTCAAAATCGAAGACAAAAAGGGTTTTGTAACATTTATTTTATCTATTACATTTTTCATTCACAAGAGGTGCATATCAGTCCTTTCATAGAGTCATAGAAAGGTTACATCACGGAAGGAGGCCATTCGGCCCGTCTCCATGCAAGAGCAATCCAGAAAGTCCCACTTGCCCACCCTTTCCCTGTAGCCCGGCAAATTTTTTCCTTTCAAGTACTTATCCAGTTCCCTTTTGAAGTCCAAGATTGAATCTGCCGCCACCACCCCCTTGGGCAGTGCATTCCAGATCTTAACCACTTGCTGTGTAAAAAAGTTTTTTCTCATGTCACCTTTGGTTCTTTTGCCAATCACCTTAAATCTATGTCCTCTGGTCCTTGATCCTTCCGCCAATGGGAACAGTTTCTCTCAATCTATTCTGTCTAGACCCTTCATGATTTTATTACCTCCTTTCTGTAACTTCCCCAATCGGCAGTTGTTCGAAGTAAATTTCAATTAAATCATTACCAAATAATGTCTCGGCTCAATTGTTAATTCCCACCTTCCTACACAAGCTTATACTTATCAATAAATATGCAGCATTATAGTTGCAATTCATTCTACACCGATAACTCTCATCTGGATATGCTACAGAATTAAAAACAGCAGTGACTTTCGGAAAATAGACCAACTGTTTTAATTAAGTTACAAAATTCATTCATATCAAAAATGTGAGAAAAGCTGCTTCCTTTCTGATTACATATTAAATATACACCCACATTAATATATATAACACACGCACTCACACATATATAAACACAAACACATATGTTTTTGTTTTTTTGTTGTGTCTCTTCCTTTGTCTGTCATTAGAAATTAAAATCTTTATCTCTGTCTTAGCATTGATCTTTTCTAACTGTCAGCAGAATACAGGTGAAATAATTAGTTGGCCTCAAAATTCAACTTTTTTGAAACTTGGAATAATGTGACATGAAAAAAACTCTTTGGCCCAGAAATTGGGCTGTCAGGCACCTGTATTTCAGACGCTATGCGGCCTCCTAAGTCCCCAAAATGGTGGGCAGGAAGCACATGTGCACACTTCCAACTGGAAGTGCGCAGCCCACCATATTGAGTAGGGAAAAACAAGAGGTGTCCTTTACCCATGCCTGAACCAGGCGTTAAGCCCTTTACACGTGCAAATAAAAGGCCTAATGCCTGTTTGCGGACCCTACTTTAGAAGTTGGTCGTCTTCTCTGTCTAAATTCTAGAATTGTAAACAATTTTACAACACCAAGTTATAGTCCAACAATTTTATTTTTAATCCCACAAGCTTTCGGAGGCTTCCTCCTTCCTCAGGTGAACGGTGTGGAAATAACATTTTTGAATCCTTCGCATTTAAAATCACAGAACAATGCCTGGTGATTACTGCCCGTTGCCAAGGCAATCACAGTGAGCAGACAGAAAGGTGTCACTTAAAAGGCCACCGAATATACAAACCCCCAAAAACAAAAAAAGAGAGATAAGGAAGACAGTCAATGACCCGTTATATTAAAAACAGATAACATTTGTTCGCTGGTGGGGTTACGTGTAGTGTGACATGAACCCAAGATCCCGGTTGAGGCCGTCCTCATGGGTGCGGAACTTGGCTATCAATTTCTGCTCGACGATTTTGCGTTGTCGTGTGTCTCGAAGGCCGCCTTGGAGTATGCTTACCCGAAGGTCGGTGGCTGAATGTCCATGACTGCTGAAGTGTTCCCCGACAGGGAGAGAACCCTCCTGTTTGGCGATTGTTGCGCGGTGTCCGTTCATCCGTTGTCGCAGCGTCTGCATGGTCTCGCCAATGTACCATGCTCTGGGGCATCCTTTCCTGCAACGTATGAGGTAGACAACGTTGGCCGAGTCACAGGAGTATGAACCGTGCACCTGGTGGGTGGTGTCCTCTCGTGTGATGGTGGTATCTGTGTCGATGATCTGGCATGTCTTGCAGAGGTTACCGTGGCAGGGTTGTGTGGTGTCGTGGACGCTGTTCTCCTGAAGGCTGGGTAATTTGCTGCGAACGATGGTTTGTTTGAGGTTGGGTGGCTGTTTAAAGGCGAGTAGTGGAGGTGTGGGGATGGCCATAGCGAGGTGTTCGTCATCATTGATGACATGTTGAAGGCTGCGGAGAACATGGCGTAGTTTCTCCGCTCCGGGGAAGTACTGGACGACGAAGGGTACTCTGTTGGTTGCGTCCCGTGTTAGTCTTCTGAGGAGGTCTACGCGATTTTTCGCTGTGGCCCGTCGGAACTGTCGATCGATGAGTCGAGCATCATATCCCGTTCTTACTAGGGCGTCTTTCAGCGTCTGTAGGTGTCCATCGCGTTCCTCCTCGTCTGAGCCATGGGGACCAAATTCGCACCCCAATACGCCAACATTTTCATGCACAAGTTTGAGCAGGACTTCTTCACTGCACAGGACCGCCAACCAACACTATACACCAGATACATCGACGACATTTTCTTTCTATGGACCCACGGTGAGGAATCACTAAAGAGACTACACGATAACATCAACAAGTTCCATCCCACCATCAAGCTCACCATGGACTACTCCTTAGAATCAGTTTCTTTCTTGGACACACGAATCTCCATCAAAGACGGGCACCTCAGCACCTCACTCTACCGCAAGCCCACGGACAACCTCATGATGCTCCACTTTTCCAGCTTCCACCCTAACCACGTCAAAGAGGCCATCCCCTATGGACAGGCCCTGCGAATACACAGGGTCTGCTCAGACAAGGAGGAACGCGATGGACACCTACAGACGCTGAAAGACGCCCTAGTAAGAACGGGATATGATGCTCGACTCATCGATCGACAGTTCCAACGGGCCACAGCGAAAAATCGCGTAGACCTCCTCAGAAGACTAACACGGGACGCAACCAACAGAGTACCCTTCGTCGTCCAGTACTTCCCCGGAGCGGAGAAACTATGCCATGTTCTCCGCAGCCTTCAACATGTCATCAATGATGACGAACACCTCGCTATAGCCATCCCCACACCTCCACTACTCGCCTTTAAACAGCCACCCAACCTCAAACAAACCATCGTTCGCAGCAAATTACCCAGCCTCCACGACACCACACAACCCTGCCACGGTAACCTCTGCAAGACATGCCAGATCATCGACACAGATACCACCATCACACGAGAGGACACCACCCACCAGGTGCACGGTTCATACTCCTGTGACTCGGCCAACGTTGTCTACCTCATACGTTGCAGGAAAGGATGCCCCAGAGCATGGTACATTGGCGAGACCATGCAGACGCTGCGACAACGGATGAACGGACACCGCGCAACAATCGCCAAACAGGAGGGTTCTCTCCCTGTCGGGGAACACTTCAGCAGTCATGGACATTCAGCCACCGACCTTCGGGTAAGCATACTCCAAGGCGGCCTTCGAGACACACGACAACGCAAAATCGTCGAGCAGAAATTGATAGCCAAGTTCCGCACCCATGAGGACGGCCTCAACCGGGATCTTGGGTTCATGTCACACTACACGTAACCCCACCAGCGAACAAATGGTATCTGTTTTTAATAAAACGGGTCATAGACTGTCTTCCTTATCTCTCTCTCTTTTTTTGTTTTTGGGGGTTTGTATATTCGGTGGCCTTTTTAGGTGACACCTTTCTGTCTGCTCACTGTGATTGCCTTGGCAACGGGCAGTAATCACCAGGCATTGTTCTGTGATTTTAAAATGCGAAGGATTCGAAAATGTTATTTCCACACCGTTCACCTGAGGAAGGAGGAAGCCTCCGAAAGCTTGTGGGATTAAAAATAAAATTGTTGGACTACAACTTGGTGTTGTAAAATTGTTTACAATTGTCAACCCCAGTCCATCACCGGCATCTCCACATTATAAATTCTAGAAGCTGGTGGATACCAACCACAACGAGTAAACCAAGACCAATCAGGAACACGCACATGAAGATTGTTTCTCCAGATTGTTACTTACCCCTTATTGTGGAGCCGGGACCCGACCCTACATTAAACCACTCCCCTGATCGCTGCCGCTCCCGGCTCCCCCCTTGCCCCGAGATCCCTGACCTCCAGGCTCCCCGACCCCAACCCAGGACGAGTTGATGGTAATAGATTTGGTAAGTGAGCTTTCACAAGTCATTGAAATGGCCAGGCTAATATTAAACCTTGACAGTGAACAATCAAAGAGAAGGCTGGAGAGCAGCATAGCCAGAAACAGAGTTGTCTTGATACGAAGACAAGTGCTGAGGGAAACCAAAGAACTGGGGATAATTAATTGCCTACGATTGGGAAAAGAAGCAAGAATGATAAGGAAGCCTGTGAAGATACTCATGAGATTACAATAACAAACAGATTCCAGGCACTATTCAATATTGCAGAAGGATACAAGGTCCCAAAAGGAAAGGCAGCTAGAATACTAAAAAGAACAGGTTGGACAAAGACGTAGTTTGCAGGTCAGAAAATCAATAAAGTAGATAGCCACGTGTATCATAAAGATAAGGCCTACAGGATGGTGAGCTGTCAACCTGGAGCTAGAGCAATACACAATGAGGAAAAGTTAGAATGGATATTGAAGGAGTCAGGACCAGGCCCTGTGGTGGTAATCTATCTATGGATAAATGACACAAGGAGAAATAATATAGGGGCCTTAAATGGCACATACATGAGGATTAACTCAAAAATGGGGAAGCAATGTAATGCTCTCTGGCATTCTTCTGGTACTTGGTAAAGATGAGTTCGCCAATATAACTGAGGATATAAATGAGTGATTGGCAACCTGGCATCAAAAGAACAATTCTAGCATAAATAACTGGGAGCATGTTCAGAATGAAGAGGATTGGTACAGGAGAGATGGGTTGCAGGTAAATCAAATAGGAACAAAGAGACTTGCGAGGGACATTGGGTAGCAATCAATAATCGTTTAAATTGGATAGGTGGGTGGGGGTGGGGGGGATGTGCAGGGAGATAACTGGATTCCCAAATGGGATAGATCATAGAGTAGAATGTAGTTAACAGGTGTATTCGGATACAAGAATCCCAGAGAAACGTATACATGTACTGAAACCCAGGAAAAAGCAGACACTAGGAGACACAGAAGGAGGCAAATCTACAATAAGATGTTATACATGAATGCCAAGAGCATTAGAAATAAAAGGCTGGAACTGAAAGCTGTTGTGACAGTGGGGAATTATGATGTGCTGGGAATATCAGAAACAAGGCTAGACCCAGAGGGTGGAAATGAATTTAGCATTCAGGAATATAGAGTGTTCAGAAAGAGCTGTGTGTACAGGAAAGAAAGTGGTATAGCCATGTATATCAGGGGCAACTGGGGGATTACTGAAGTTGATCCTGTGGGAGGGCCTAAACTACATAATGAATGGCTTTGGATAGACATCTCTCGTGAAACAATCCAAGCTAACACTAATGTTCAATTAATATAAAATCACAATTTCCAAAGTAGTTATTTATTGTACTACAGTACACTTTGTATTTTCTAACTATATAAAAATTGTGAAAAGTCAGGTCCCCCACAGTAAGGAAGAATGTATTGTACAATTTTAGCTAAGTTATTTTTATTTATGATTAAATTAGTTGCTCCTGAATACTCAGAATATATTCACAATGATCAATAATTAATTCAACCTGAAATAGGATAGAAATTGCCAATCCATGTTAATGGCAATGAAGTGGAACTGGAGTCTACTTAAAGTCAACTTTGATCAGATTTGATTTATCAGTTGTGGTCCAACACCACCTCAAGTAGGCAGTCTCACACTGCAACCGGTACAAAACAAATGTTCCCAGGTGGTCTTCTGCACTGCCTTTACATTTTTAGTCTTAACGTACAAAGATCTAACAGGACAGTTTGCTCTTCAAGTAACATTTTTATCTTCATTTTTGTTTTACTTCTTGGGATATGGGCTTCACTAGCAAGGCCAGCATTTATTGACCATCCCTAGATGCCCTTTAGAAGGTGGTGGTGAGCTGCCTTCGTGAACCACTGCAGTCCATGTGGTGAAGGATCTCCCACAATGCTGTTAGTTAGGGAGGTACAGGATTTTGACCCAGCGATGAAAGAACGGCGATATATGTCCAAGTTGGGATGGTGTGTGATTTGGAGGAGACCAAAGAAAGGAAGAACTTGCATTTATATAGTATCTTTCTCAGGATGTCCCACATTGCTTCACAGCCAATGACGTACTTTAGAAATGACGTCACTATTTATTACATAGGTAAATGTGACAGCCAATTTGCGCACAGCAAGATTCCACAAACAGCAATGAGATAACTGTTTAGATAATTAGTGGTGTTGATTGAGGGATAAATGTTTGCCAGGAGACTAGAAGAATTCACCTGCATCTCTCAAAACAGTTACCGGTGTAAATGGTATCTATAATATAATGGCAGCACAATAATGCTGTGAAACAAACCCTTTCTTCACTGAGATAAAAGACACAGCACTATCTTGCCAGAAACTGTACGCTCTCACTCAGCTGGCCAACAAGGATCGGGTGTCCTCGCACTACACCACCAGATTGGGGTAACAAGAACAGAAATCCCAATATGTTGCTGAGTCAACAGCCACAGACATATTTTGTTCCTTTACATATAGTTAAATAAAAAGGCATGCATATCAGTATTTAGGTTAAAGGGATGGGCACAAGCAGAGGGCTTGACAGTAGATGCTGAGAAGTTGTTTCCCCTGGCTGGAGAGTCTAGAGCTGGGGGCCCATGGGCTATAAATTGGGCTGTGTAGCTCCCATTTTGTAGGTGCTACGCATCCTCCCAGGGATCCAAAATGGCATCCGGTATGCGAGCGCCGCTTCCATCGTGACATGAGCCGGATTGAATCTTGGCAAAGGTGCTTGCACAGGGATAACGAATGCTGGAAGCACGTAAGGAGAATATGCGTTCGATCAGTGTGCAACGCTGATTTAAAGGGACAGAGACGATTTTGGAACTCAATGCTCCAGCCAACGCACTCTTAACCTTGCACAGCTGAACAGGTCTTAAACACAAGGAGGACTCCCCAACAGTGCTACTTAAAGGGATCATGCAGGATTTAAAGGTTGGTTGCTGGATTATTGCTTTTGGCTGCTGAAGCATTTGTACCTGTTTTTGGAGGTCTCCTATACTTGAATAGTGGGACGAGGGGACATAGCCTAAAAATTAGAACCAGAACTTGCAGGAGTGAAGTTAGGAAATGCTTCTACGCGCAGAGGGTGGTAGAAGTTTGGAACGCTCTTTTGCAAACAGCAATCGATGCTAGCTCAATTTTAAATCTGAGATTGCTAGATTTTTGTTAACCAAAGGTATTACAGGATATGGGGCTAAGGTGGGTACATGGAGTTAGGTCACAGATCAACCATGATCTCACTGAATGGTGGAACAGGCTGAAGGGGCTAAAAGGCCTATTCCTGTTTCTATCTTCCTATAATAAAGTTTCAATACTCTACAGGGAGTGGGCTGGCTAGCTGACAGGCAAGAGCACTGGCGGAGTGGCAGGGATGGGACAGGAATGCTGTCATCCTGAGAGAGGACATCAGGTTCATGTCCAATGGATTCACTGCCAGTTGCTGCCTCCTGTTATGCGCCACCTTCTCCTGCAAGAAAGCGAGATATGTATCGGTGAGTGTCCTGAAGAATGTTTGGGTGATGTTCCTGAATAGCTGCCAGTGTGTGTGACCTGTGAGTTGTGGGTGTGCAGCTTGCAATAGTGGTAATGCGTGAGGGTGAGAGGAAACATCTGATTGGAAGAGTTGAGTACTGATTGAAAGAGTTTGTTGGTATGTGGGTGATGGGGGGCGTAGTGTGTGGAGCAGTGGATGTGGCTAGTGGTGCAGGTAGTAGGAGATGCCACTTGACAATTGACCTCACTTACCTTGACCACTCGTGTCGAAGCATTGAACTTCTTCCTGCACTGCATCCATGTTCATGGTGCTATGCGCCTGGCATTGACTTCGTCCCATACTGCCTCTTGAGTATATGTCTGGAGGGTCTCTTGCCCCCCCCCCCCCCCTGCAGATATAGGATGACCCTCCTTCTGTCATTGGCAGTGCTATCGAGCAGCACTTACCAATAATCTGCACATCAATGCTCAGTTCAGTTCCACCAGGTGAGGTGAGAGTGACTGCCCTTGACATCAAGAAAGCATTTGACCGAGTGTGGCATCAAGGAACCCTGGTAAAATTGAAGTCAATGGGAATCTGGAGGAAAACTCTCCAGTGGCTGGAGGCATACCTAATGCAAAGGAAGATGGTAGTGGTTGTTAGAGGCCAATCATCTCAGCCCCAGGACATTGCTGCAGGAGTTCCTCAAGGCAGTGTCCTACGCCCAACCATCTTCAGTTGCTTCATCAATGACCTTAGAGGTCCTCAAGGAAGTGGGTACAGAGATAGTGGATGCATTGGTTGTAATCTTCCAGAATTCACTAGATTCTGGAGAGGTCCCAGCGGATTGGAAAACCACAAACGTAACACCCCTATTCAAGAAGGGAGTGAGACAGAAAGCAGGTAACCATAGACCAGTTAGCCTAACATCTGTCATTGGGAAAATGCTAGAATCCATTATTAAGGAAGTAGTAGCAGGACATTTGGAGAGTCAACATGGTTTTATGAGGGGGAAATCATGTCTGACAAATTTATTAGAGTTCTTTGAGGAAGTAACGGGCAGGGTGGATAAAGGGGAACCAATGGATGCAGTATATTTGGATTTCCAAAAGGCATTCGATAAGGTGCCACATAAAAGATTACCGCACAAGATAACAGCCCATGGTGTTGGGGGTAATATACTGGCATGGATAGAGGATTGGCCAACTAACAGAAAACAAAGAGTCGGGATAAAAAGGTCATTTTCAAAATGGCAATCTGTAACTCGTGGGGTGCCACAGGGCTCAGTATTGGGGCCTCAACTATTTACAATATTTATCAATGACTTGGATGAAGGAACAGAGTGTCTTGTGGCCAAATTTGCTGATGATACAAAGATAGGTGGAAAAGCAAGTTGCGATGAGGACATAAAGTGTCTGCAAAGGGATATTGACAGGTTAAGCGAATGGGCAAAAATTTGGCAGATGGAATGTGGGAAAATGTGAAGTCATCCACTTTGGGAGGAAAAATAAAAAAGCAAAATATTATTTGAATGAAGAAATACTACAAAATGCTGCGGTACAGTGGGATCTGGGTGTCCTCGTACATGAAACACAAAAAGTCAACATACAGGTGCAGCAGATAATCCGGAAGGCAAATGGAATATTGGCCTTTATTTCTAGGGGGATGGAGTATAAAAGCAGGGAAGTTATGCTACAACTGTACAGGGTGCTGGTGAGACGACACCTGGAGTACTGCGTACAGTTCTGGTGCCCTTATTTAAGGAAGGACATACTTGCATTGGAGGCAGTTCAGAGAAGGTTCACTAAGTTGATTCCAGGTATGGAAGAGTTGTCTTACGAGGAAAGATTGAACAGGTTGGGTCTATACTCATTGGAGTTTAGAAGAATGAGAGATCTTATTGAAACATACAAGATTCTGAGGGGACTCGATAGGGTCGATGCTGAGAGGATGTTACCCCTCATGGGGGAATCTAAAACTAGGGAGCATAGTCTCAGAATAAGGGGTCACCCGTTTAAGACGGAAATGAGGAGGAATTTCTTCTCCCAGCGGGTCGTGAATCTTTGGAATTCTTTACCCCAAAAAGCTGTGGAGGCTGAGTCATTGAATACATTCAAGGCTGAGTTAGACAAATCTTTAATCAGCAAGGGAGTCAAAGGATATGGGGAAAGGGCAGGAAAGTGGAGTCAAGGTAAAAATCAGATCAGCCATGATCTCATTAAATGGCGAAGCAGGCTCGAGGGACCGAATGGCCTATTCCTGCTCCTGTCTCTTATGGACCTTCCCTCCATCATAAAGGTCAGAAGTGGGGATGTTCGCTGATGATTGCACAGTGTTCAGTTCCATTCATGACCCCTCAGATAATGAAGAAGTCTGTGCCCACATGCAACAAGACCTGGACAACACCTAGGCTTGGTCTGAAACGTGGCAAGTAACATTTGTGCCAGACAAGTGCCAGGCAATGACCATCTCCAACAAGAGTCTAACCACCACCCCTTGATATGCAATGGCACTACCATCGCTAAATCCCCCACCATGAACATCCTGGGGCTCACCATTGACCAAAAACTTAACTGGACCAGCCACATAAACACTGTGGATACAAGAGCAGGTCAGAGGCTGGGTATTCTGCGGCGAGTGACTCACCTCCTGACTCCCCAAAGCCTTTCCACCATCTACAAGGCACAAGTCAGGAGTGTGATGAAATACTGTCCACTTTCCTGGATGAGTACAGCTCCAACAACACTCGAGAAGCTCAACACCATCCAGGACAAAGCAGCCTGCTTCATTGGCACCCCATCCACCGCCTTAAACATTCACTCCCTGCATCACCGGCGCACCGTGGCTGCAGTGTACATCATCTACAAGATGCACTGCAGCATCTCCCAAACCCGCAACCTCTACTACCTAGAAGGACAAGGGCAGCAGGCACATGGGTATGCCACCACCTGCACGGTCCCCTTCAAGTCACACTCCTGACTTGTGCCTTGTAGATGGTGGAAAGGGTTTGGGGAATCAGGAGCTGAGTAACTCGCCCCAGGATACCCAGCCTCTGACCTGCTCTTGTAGTCACAGTGTTTATATGGCTGGTCCAGTTAAGTTTTTGGAAATATATTGCTGTTCCTTCATCGTCACTGGGTCAAAATCCAGGAATTCCCTTGCGGGTATCTTCACCATATGGACTGCAACAGTTCAAGGCGGCGGCTCAGCATCACCTTCTCAAGTGCAATTAGGGATGGGCAATAAATGCTGGCCTTGCCAGCGATGCCCACATCCTATGAATGAATTAAAAAAAATGTTAGGACTGCTAAAAAAAAAATTGATCTTGAATAACATATGTGCCATACTTAAAATAGTTGCCATGGAGCAGCAGGTTTGCACCTATAATGCCTCATGTGGTGAATTTCCATTCCAGCCAGAAAATCAGGGAAAACACTTGAGTACAGTTAAATTGAAGTGCAGCATCAACCTTCATGACTCATGTGTACTTCCCAGCAGACAGACATAGATAGTATTGGGAGCTACGAGGAAACAGAGCACTTGCCCATCCACTTGTGAATGTTATTAAGCACAAAGAGCTGGAAAGAAAGAAAATATTGGCATTCTTGTGTTGACCATTGGGATGTCACACAAGCAACAACTAACCAGAATGCAGTGTCCTTGCTGTCTGCAACAAAATAGTCCCAATTTCCTCCGTCTCAGTAACACTGGTAATCCGAGTTATAGCATAATTCTAAATACTTTGTGTTCAGTAAATAACAAATACAGGGCAAGCTTGTAAAACCCAATGCCAGATGTTTTTGTAGTTCATTTATCTGACTGTCCCCCAATTAAAAAAAACTATTACACCACAGTACTGCACAAAGCCGTGTCTTTGATTCTTGCTCAGTTACATAAAACCTCAACTCTATTAAAATACACAATTTTTTTTGCATATCTCAGTCCTGTGAAATTTGGATGTTAAAACTAACTGCATACAAAACAACTCGAGCAACTCTCACTTATCACAAAATAACACCAAGTACTTTTTAACATGTACAGTAGATTACACAACAAAACTGTTAACCAAACATTTTAATCCTCTGTTAAATTATAAATTTGTTTAAAGCCATTGAGTCAATGTAATATTAAAAGAAACAATTGGGCTACAACATTCGCCTCCGTGCAGATTTAGAAACAAAAAATGCCTTAGAACACAAAGAAAATTCTCAGTAGAATATGTGCAAAACTTGCATTGGCATCTCCATACCCACCTGTGTTAGTAGAGGAATATTTAAACTATCTATAAATCAGATAAAGTGAATACTAAAGGATAAACCTGTAATCTGACAAATGCAAGAGGCTGAAAATGGCAGTGTGAAGTTGAAAGCACTTAAAACATTTCACACAGGAAATGGACTCTTTATCCAAAGAAAGATGTCACCTTTTGGAACAAAAAGACTTGTATTTATATAGTGCCTTATCATGTCTGAGAAACATTTCCAAATGTATCACACAAATTACTGATTAAAATTTAATTTAGGCGGTGTTGTTATGTAATCTTGGAAATCTCTATCCAATCTCCCAGATGGAATTATTCTAGATAGATGCTAGAACTGTTAAGATTGTGGGATAATAGTGGTTTGATTGGCCATTGATTCCTAAGCATATATTTTTGCACAGTGGAATGTGTTGGTGCACAAATGTCTACATTAAATAGTTCATGGATCCAGCCTTCGAATTATGCAGAGGAAAGGATGGTACAGTTCACTTCATTGCAGGAGAAAATTAGTTGGAAAAAAATCTGAATTTTTTTGTCATCATTATAGGAAAACATCAGGTCAGATTATAATTAAAGGGCAGATAATCACCATATTGGGCAGTTCTTTAGGAAGTATATCAAGGCCTTGGAGAGGGTGCAGGGTGCCAGGGCTGAGGGGCTTCAGTTACGTGGAGAAACACCTGGGATTGTTCTCCTTAGAGCAAAGAAGGGTATGGGGAGATTTAATAGAGGCATTCAAAATTATGAAGGGTTTTGATAGAGTAAATAAGGAGAATCTGTTTCCATTGGCAGAAGGATTGGTAACTGGAAGACACAGATTTAAGATAATTAGCAAAAAAGAGAATTTGCTTTGCACGGAGAGTTATGATGATCTGGAATGCATTGCATGGTGGTGGAAGTAGATTCAATAGTAACTTTCAAAAGGGAATTAGATAAATACTTGAAGGGGAGAAAATTGCAGGGCTATGGGGAAAAAGCAGGGGAGTGGGTCTATTTGGATAGCTCTTTCAAAGAGCCAGTACAGGCACGATGGGCCAAATAGCCTTCTTCTGTGCTGTAAGATTCGATGATTCTCAGGCAGAGACTACCTAGAACAATGAGAAGTATCCATTCCAGATATGGCAAAATGTTGGTTACTGGAATAAGTTAGGTTCTGTCAGGGATAATCTATCTGCTGAAGTGCAAAATGTCATCTTTCCTTTATCCCCTACAAGTTTTTATTTACACTTATCAGGACTTGCAAAAGGTAATCATCCATTTCTACTTGATCATTCTGTCATGCTGCTGTACCCTAGACCCTTAAGAAGCTGCTGTCAAGATTTTTTCATCCAGGTGCTCAGAGAAAAGTATTTTAGAAACTGGATTTGTCTAATTCACAACCTGTCTGTAGAGAAGCCAAGGGTCTTTGATTTGACCTTGCTGAAGAGTGGAGGCCATTTCTGAGAACGTACTTGAGCGAATTACATTAATAGACCTTGTGCTTGCAGTAAATAAACTGCTTCATTCTTCTAGACTGTCATCCAAATCAGTGTCACTACACCAAAGAAACCCTTTGTAATCCACCAAGCCTATCCCTCTAAGGGCCTTTTTGCAGATGTATTTCTTGGATAACAGTGATATTGGCCCTGCAAATTTACTTTTAATTGCTGCTTTCATATGGACCATTTCTGCTATAACTGGCTAAATTATTTAGAAAACTAAATATGGATGGTTTAAGATTTTGTATTTTTCCCATCAAGCTATTTCTTTTCTGCATAGTCTGTTGATTAAAGTTTTATGTGTAGAAATACTCACATCTTATCTGCTAAATACACAACTAATATAAATAAATTATTTAGGGTTAATATAGGTGTTTATAATAATCTTTTTGTGATCTACTTTGTTTATAAAACCCAGATAGAAAATCTCTATTTAAAAAGTGAAGACAGCTTCATTTTTTTTGAAGATATTAATTTACTTGTGGTAGAAGACAGGTTGAATGGATGTTAAAATAGAAAGATATAAAAATATTTTTGCCATTAATTGCCAACAGACACTATTTAGCTTGAGCATACTAGTTTCAGTTGCTCACCAGTTTTACTATCAAACAAAACGCTTACTCCATAAACCATGACAAAGTCCATGAAAAAAAAGGTCAAATATTAACTAAAAACAATCACTGGAATGTGTTTGCAATCTCTGTTTGTTAGAAATGATCAGTGCAACACAAAAATATTTAGCAAATGGCATATCTAGATAGGAAATTTTGAACATTAGGATAACTTGCAGAAAGAGTTTGCTGTGATTGAAATTAATATCCTGTTTTGGGAAAGTTGCATAATTACAAGAACGATTATGCAGGCACTCATTCTTTTATAAGTAATCTTTCATAGGCTATAATTCATTCCCTACATTGTCAAAGTAATAATAACTCACATTTTTATGTCTAACATAAAATATCTCAGCGCTTCACAAAGACAACAGACACCAAGCAGAAATGTATAAAAAGGTTATGGGAAGTAACATGATCAAAGTAGGTTTTGAGGAGGCTTTTGGAGGGGAGAAAAGCAGACAGAGTGTTCCAGAGCATGGAACTGAGGCAGCTGAAGGATTTGTGAACATAGATAAGGTGGAGTGGGGTGCAAAAGAGGCAGGACTCAGCAAGAATGGCATGTAGGCCTGGAGAAGTTTGCAGAAGGGAGAGGACATAAATGGACTTGCAGATGAGGACAAGAATTTGAGTTTTGATGCTTTGGGGCCTATGGAGATTCGTGAATTCCAATACAATGGGGAAAGAGCCCAGATGCAAGCAGCAGAGTTTTGAAAAAGTTGCAGTTTATAAAAGGGTGGAATATGGAAAGTCAACAAGGAATATGGTGGCATAATCAAGCCTAGAAGTGATGAAGGTATGAATAAGAGTTTCAGTGGCACTGGAAGTTAGGTAAGGTTGTAACAGGTGATGCTGCTGATGTAAAAATAGTTGTTTTAGCAATAACAGGGATATGAAGATTGAGGCTCAGTTCAGTTAAACTAGAAAAATAGGGGTCAGCCTTAAAGAACAGCCAGAAAGGGGGATGAAATAACAGGTTAGCATGCAGAGTTTTTGGTGGGAGATGAACAGGATGGATTCATTTGCCAACTAAGTTGCAGAAAGTTCTTACTCATCCAGGATTGATGCCAAATAAGCAGCTAGACAGCACAATGGCGGCTATGGAGTTAAGGATGGAGGCAGAGGTAGAACACAAGTAGAACTATAAGCTTATTTCATACATTTGAAGGGGCCTACATGATCTGCAAGCATGCTTAATGCCCTATATTGTGCTTTTGAATGAAGCCACATATTTTGACGACAAAATTATAAAACCAGATCACTTTTCACAATTACATCAGTATTCTTATTCTTACAAATTTAGGATCTTGCCTTAGATATTCTCTGTTACATCAGTGCTACTTACTCCCATTAGTGGTCTGAACATCTTGAGTTTAGGGGTATACCCATATCACCTAATATCTAATTATAAAATTTCATAACCCAGGGGTGTAACAGTAGTACCCTCGTGATCTGAACCGGATCTTTGTGTGCCAACACGCCTCTTCAATCTTTTTGAAGGTGGATTAAGATAACATTTGGTAAGACAAGGCCAGATATGATTTGTCAAGCTGCTTTATTTCACAGCAAGTGAACATACAGAGCAACAGTTATAATCAGACTTATTCAGTACAACTTGCCTTTACATAATAATGCAAAATAATGAATATGCTATACTTCCCCACATTACTGGGATGACCTGCTTGACTTAAAAACAAAATTAGCTTCCAATTATCCTTACACACTCCGACCTCGAGTGTGGTGAAATCTTGCCTTGAAACTACAGTAACTGCATGTCTTGCCAATTTCATTCAACACCATGGCAGTCATCATCCTTAAGTCAATATGAAATGATGTCGAGTAATGAAACTACGTCAAGGTGTTTACAAACTCATTTTTCTTTGCCTTGAAAAACAGGCTCATCCATTATTTAGTCTCCTAATTTACTAATTTGTCTGGTTCAGGTCTGCACTCTTTACAAGTAGTAATGGATAATTACAGAAACATATTGCATATACCTTAAACTGAAGAACTGAAGATGAATATGCTGAAAGGTGTTGCAAAATCTGAGTTGTCACCAGTTTACTGCTGGTGAACGCCAAGATGGAATGACAGGTTACTGAAGATTATGGTAATTATCAAAATTGGTGACCCTTAAAATTTATTTTAGTGCAATATTTGTAGACGTAATAACTTTTAAATAACTATGCAAGAAATGCATTAAAATGCAACTTCTGTTGTGGACTTCAGGTGAAAGCAAATGAAATTGATACAAATCCTAATGCTGCTGGGAACAGTGCTTTCAAATAATTATTCAATCTTGCATGCAAGAAGCTTGTATTTATAAAGCATTTTAATCAGATCTCAAAATATTTCACGTACAATGAATTACTTTAATGTAGAATAACTTACTTATCAGGCACAGCAAGGTCCCACAAATGCAATAAACTGAATAATCTGGTTTTCTTTCACTGCTGCTGGTTGAAGGAGAAATGTTGTCCATGACTCTCTGCTCTTCTTTAAACAGAATTTTTAATATCCACCAGAACAAGCAGACGGGCCCTCAGATTAATATCACTCTTGAAATATGGCACCTCCAACAATTAAGCAGTCCTTCAGTATTGCATGGGAGTGTCAGCCTAGAGTACGTGCTCAAGTCTTCTCGCTCTCATTTTCTTTTGAGATGTCAGGTGGTGGGTGGCAGGAAAAAGAGCCAAAGACTGCAGGCTGGCTTTGTAGTGGGGATTGTGGGAAAAATGTGGCCTTCAACAGCTCCTTTCCAACCCCCTCCTCTAAACACTTGTATTTTCCCTACCCCTCACTCTCATCACGTCCACAACTCATTTTCAATATTCATTCCACTTCTTACCAGCTCCTCAGTCCAATCACCACTCCTTCCTCTTTCCCTCTAAACTACCCGCTCCATCCCTTTATCCTCTCCTCCGCCTTGTCACTCACCTCACCCTTAATCGTCCACCCACTGTCCTCCCTTGCACTTGCTCCCTCGAGGACAGGTGGCAAGAAACCTCTTAATTCTCAACCAGTTTCCCTCTGCCCCTCGTACCCTACCTTCCCTCTAGGAGGCTGTTTGCTTTAAAAACTCAACTTTAAACATTTTTTTTAATAAAAGAATGAGGAAAGAAAGTACGTATTTGCCATTCCCTCCATCTCAAAAGGTTCTAGAAATTAGAATCTCAGGCCTGGAAATTCCTGATACACCAGTGTAAGTACAAGTAAAACTTCAACCTGTCCTTGCCCAAGTTAAGAGATGCCATCCCAAGTCATGGTGCTGGCTTGTTTGCAACCGACCCAAAGCTCACAACATTACAGCTCAGGACAAAAATATCAACTCCAAACCCAGGCTTTTGGGAGAAACTGAGTTCTCAAATAAAAACTTTAATGAAGGCATTAGAAGATACAAATGACAATTCAATTGATAAATGTAATCATGTTATTGTGAAATATGTAACTTTGTGAATTTTTTTTCATTTTCTGAAATTTCAGTTTCTGAGGAAAAAATGACAAAAGAAATTTCAGAAAGCATTTTGAAAATTGTGAAAACCCGGTGACCAGATTGTGCAATCTAGCCATTGAGTTGCACAGTGAAGTGTTTGCATAGTTGTTTTCCCAAGTGTGGTCATAGAAATTTCCAAATAAATACAACAAAAACGTAACAGGATGTCAAGTGGCACAGACAGAAAGTGCACACAGATATAAGATAGATATAGATTCAGACCCCAGAAATATGATTCTTCATCTCCTGTTAAATTTACAAAAATAGGTTAGTCATGTCCTTGTGCCATGTTTCACAAACTCTCTTTCCAAGTAAGGAATTTGTGTGGACTAATATATTGCCATGGGTTTTTAAATCATCCAATCCTGATATCAACTAAAACGTGTCCAATTATATTACTGCTATTTGTAACTCTTTTATTCTGGGTGCACCACAAACAGATGATGGAACATTTTGAAATATATTGATTAAATGCTAAATAACCTTGCTCTTTTAGTTAAACATTGATGTGAAATGATGTCTGTATTTCTTCCATTTTGCAACAGAGCCATAGATCATGAAGGAAAG